>NC_139817.1:22624781-23104781 GCF_963457635.1 Microchirus variegatus | reverse complement strand
ATAGACATGTGGAAGACCATAACACTTTAAAGGTGAAGTAAGTAGTTTATAGTGCCATCTAGAGGAGAGGCTGAAATTTACAACAAAGAACTGCTCCTCTGCTCACCCCCTCCCTTCCTTGAGCGCTAAGGTGTCCTCAGCCGGTCAAATGTCGTCCTCGTCGTCTTTCTCCGTGTCAGGTTCGTGAGGCGAGGGAGAGGGCGGAGCTACCACGGCCGTAGCAGACGAAGCGGAGAGAGTGGAGGCTGGACTTCCGCTACAAGTAAAGAGACGCTTGATTTGTTCTCTCGCGTTTGTCCTTACAGGCTACGGTAGAAACATGGCGTCTCGCTGCTAACAGAGGCAACGCAACCGCGACCCGCGACCATGTTATTTTACATGACTTTTTGAAACACTACGAAAATGAAACAAAAACTATTATACAGCGACTAGACAATGCAGGAGCACATAATATGTATATGTACTACACATTGTCCATTTAAAGCAGATAAACTACACGAGTAGAAGACCAAACCTGCCACATTATGAGAAGTCCTTTTACCTAATAAAGTGGTTGGTGATTGTATGAATCAGTACAACTGTGAGGTCTCTCATCTCAAAATCAGATTTGAATCCACTTGAATTGTTGTGATAAGCTGATGACGAGGCTCCGTCGTCAGCAGCCGCAATCACACTGATGACACAGTCACTCAGCTTATCAGCCAGAGTCACGTGACATGCAGCAAACATGCAGGTAAGCTGCTGCTGTCATCATCATCATCATCATTATCATCATCATCACACGCTCCTGATATGATCACTGACATGAGGAAGTTACTACTGTGACTTAAACACATGACAGTAAAGAGAGATAGATAGAGAGCGCTGTCCATGGTCTGAATTATCATTCCCACATACATCATCCTCCTCCTCCTCCTCCTCCTCCTCCTCCTCCTCCTCCTCCTCCTCCTCAGGTATGAATGGATTATCAGTGAAATCTGCGTCACACTGAATCTCACATGTACACAGAAGCTTGTTCCGTCCTCACTCTGACTCACTCTGTGACAGAAGAGAACCGCCGCACGTGTGATTCCTCACACTGTGTTTTTTTTACCTGAGTAAAGATGCCCGTGTCTGCAGCGAAGACATGGAAAATGTCTCCGCTGCACCCTGACTGGATTTGCAATCTCAGTCTTGGGTCAAAGACCGAAACTAAAGGAAACACGCGGGTGGAGAGGCTGTACCTTTAAAAGTCCCTTAGTGGACCGTGTCAGGCTTTGCATAAACAAATCACCTGAATCACGTGTCTCGTCGGACAGTGGATGCAATAATGAGTGAGGATAATCTATTCAGCTTTGTTTGGAAGCGGAATCTTTGCTGCTTTTATTGTTTAATAAACCACCAAGTTCCTCTTTTATTGGGGTTCAGATCAATCAACGCTGAGCACATGGTTCAGCGGTGAGGAGGATTAAGATGTTATTCTGTTGCTCTTCCATTTCCCAGTAAAAGGCCCAGAGGGATTAAGCCCACGTTTAATGGAACTCCCCCGGGGAGCAGTGCATGTCCAAACTAGGCCACGACTCCTCATTCTCCAACACACACTCATTACACCTATTCTCCTGTTGCATGTCGCGGCCTCGTCATTTACCTAGAGACTCTTAACACGCAACTAACGCAACAACACGGTTAAGCGTTCATATCGCCAGCCTGAAATGGCCGCCATAGATAGACGTGAAGGCTTTAATATGGAATTAGATTTGTGAGAAAGCAAAAATTAACCACACAATACACAAATTGCAAATACAATATTGATTTAATCATTCAAAAATATTCTTTTTTATTTGTTTGAAAATACACTTTTTGTTTGCAATGATCAGAATATTGTTTGCAACTACCTCAGTAGCCAATCAGCAGGCAGCTTTCTAAGCTCCGCTTATGGTCAGAATTGTGAAACATTCGGAGCACACACAATTCTGATCATTGCAAACAAAAAGTGTATTTTCAAAACAAATAAAAAAGAATATTTTTGAATGAGGGGGCCACACGGTTGGTGTAGTGGTTAGCGCTCTCAGATTAAATTGATTTTTTATTTGCAAATTGTGTATTTAGGATTTTTTGTGGTTCATTTTTGTTTGCTCAATTCATAAAGTGTCGCTTGCTTGATTTTTGGGATGTCTCAGACAAACGTGCAACAACGGGCTCTTTGCATAGAAGCCATTTTTGACATGTTACAGTCAGAAATGTGCCGGTGCAAAATATACAAATGAACAAATTGCGAGTTCCACTTAGCTTTGCTGGTTTCAGGGTGCTGATGGTTCACACGACTGAACACTCGACGGCAACGCCAATGTCTTCCTGCTAAAACGTGGAAATGGCTGCCTCTCAAAAAAAGCTGACCAGAGGATTAAGCCCACGTTTTTCTCATGGTGTCAGAAATGTAAAGTAATCATCGCCCAGAGTGTGTGTGTGTGTGTAACCTCTACAACCTGCTGTCAACCTTGATATCATGTGTTATCTTATGGTGTCGCCTACAGTTCAGCCTGTATCAGTCATCGACATACAAAAGATTTCCTCATCGATGGACTAATTGAGGACTTGCCGTTATATCTTATTTTATCTCATCTCTTATAAAAAAACTTCATCGTCAGCCGGTAAACCATCCAAAAATGTCTCTCACTTGACCTGAAAAGAACTTCGCCGCTCCCTCATGTCCCCGTCATGTACAGCAGAGTCCTGGGGACACAAATCTATTTTTTTCCGATGCTGCAGTGTGTTAAAGGTCTCACTGTTGTCAACAGGCCACTTGGTGTCATATCAGTAACGGAGGATGAGACCTGGGGTCAGCACTGGCACACACACACACACACACACACTCATACACACACACTCTGACTGGATTGCCGGCGCGTGACGTTTGTGTTTTCACACAGAGATTGAATTAGAGTGCATTAGCGCAGTGATTGATGTATTCAGCACATGCCCACGAACCATAAAAATGCTGAAGATAAGCTTTAAGTCATGGTTTAATGATCCCAATAATATGCAGCCCAGCCATAACTGGATCTATAATGAGATTCTATTATCCAGTAACTTAGACCTCTGTCTAAATTTGTCCTAGTCGTGTATGGCTCCACTGAAGAAGCTTTATTTCCCCCTTTAGCGAGGGCAGTGCTCAGAATGGCTCAATCACTGCCCTCGACCTTCTGCCAAATGAATAACCTGCAGTCATAACAGTTATTCTCGGTTGTTTCCAGGCCACACTTAAGCGTACACATGTACACATCGAGATGTATGGATCGATCCACCGATCATAAGACCCGTGGTCAGCAGTTTTTGGTTGTATGGGGTTGAATTAAGAGTCAGCGTGGGCGAAATATCACCGCGCTGAGAGCAGAGGCGTAAACGAGAGCAGACCCTACAGAAATCTAATCTTCAGCTTCCACATCTGTTTCCTCCTTTTCACTTTAGATCAGACTTTATTCAGATCGTGAAGAAGGCATTGTTTGCCATCTGAGTTTCCAGCGTGTTGGCCAAGATAGTCGTCAGCTGAGTTGTCAGAAGATGGGGAAAGAGGGTGGTGACAGTCAGCTTTGTTTTCACTGTGTTTAAACTTTTTTTTTAGGTTTTATGTCTTGGAACACACAGTATATATGTGTATATGTATATATGCATATATACATATATGTTGGAGAATAATGTTGGATTTAAGTGTTTTTAACTGATTTACAGCATGGTTATTGTTCGGTTTGACTCGTGTCGGACACTCTCTGACCATTCAGTGACCGGCAGTCTGTCGACTTCACATTTTAGGGCCAATTCCAATTCCTATCTTAGCCCTCAAGCTCAACCCTTAATCTTAACTGGCCTCAAAACCAAGTGTTGAGGGTTATTTTGTCACTTAGAAATGGGACACCCCTTAAATGCAGATACGTCTTCAGACTGTAGGGGGCAGAATAACGCGAAAGCTGCGTCCAGTATGTCAACTCCAAAAAAGAAGAAGAAGAAGAACACATTTACGTCAGGATTATTTATCACGATCCGTTTGTCAGTCAAGTTATGAGGTTGTCAGTTAGTTATAAGATGATACTCATACAAATATTCAGCTGACAGTTACCACACACCACGACTTATTTAAAAGTAAACCACACCGGCCGACTATTGACAAAAGATCGTAAAATAAAAATAAATGTTACGCAACAAGGATGTCAGTAATCCATAATATGGGCCTAAACTAAGATAATACAATGGTTTTCATCATTTTTATATCTCTATTAACAAGGAAAATACTTCATTTGTAGCGTACTCGTTTCGCTGCTTTCGGTGCCATCTTTGTTATGTGAAAACAAGCAATGCATTCTGGGTAGCCCTTGCTCCCAAGGGTGGTCTCGGAAAATCTCAATATTGAGGGCGATACAGCCCTTTAACTCGCCCCTCAACTTAATTTTTCTGAAAATCGGGACAGCACTTGCACTAGAGGGAGGGAGCATTTTTGAGATTAAGGGTTAAGCAAGGACTTGGAATTCGCCCTTAGTCTCAACTTTGGAACCAAAGCAGGGACCAAAAAGAATCATCAGGCACCAGGTACTTTTTCTAATGGGAAAGTGCAGTGTAGTGTTCACAAGCCCCTTAAAGCCTTGACCTCCGTCTCCACTCTGCCGTGTGTAATACCACGGTCTGCTGTATCTTATTAATTAAAGGTCTACATCTGTAATTGAACGTGTGTTCATGGATCCTAATCCGTGTGGTGCTTGTGAGGATCGTACACTGAGCCACTGTCATCTTTTTGTCGAGAGCTTGTGCTAACAAGCTCGTAATCATTAATGCCTCGCTGCATGGTGGTAGTGTTTTTTTTTGTATTTTGTTTTCCTCCTGTGTAACAATTTGTGATAACTATACTGAGAAAATAAATAGAAGCACGGCACTGCCATGTTTCCACATCAGCCCATGCAAATTTAAAGGTGCATTATGTAATAAATCTAAAGCAACTGGGCCATAAAATCCTCCTAATATGAGACTGTGAGGAATAATGTTCATATAACAAACTGAACTCACCAACAACAACAGTACAGACACAATATTTGCATTAAAAATATATTTTGCAGACTGCAAATCATGTTTATATTTTGAAATCATGTTTTGGCGCCACCTACCGCCGTCTACCGATCATTGCAGTCAGTAGAGTCTCAGCTGCCGAGCAACCACGGGTTGCCAGTTACGTCAGAAAACAAAACTTAAAAGACCTCGGTATTTTGAATTTGAATGTAGTAACTGTTTTTGGCCACATTCTTACATATGGCACCTTTAAGCAGAAGAATAGCAACATCTTTTCTGGCATCCGAAGGCCACTGCAGTTCCCTGACGTACTTAGGAAAGAGAGGAGTTACAGCCGACATTTGTTACAGTCTGCAGTCTCACCATTAGATGTCACTAATTCTTACACACTGGACCTTTTTAAGTTGTCATGTTTATGCTCAGTGTGAGGGCCGAGCCGCCCTGGCAGCCTGTTTTAAATATCACTCCCATCATGGCACTGGGACTGATTTGGGTTTAGTTTGTTTATTTAAATGTGTGATTGAGGAGATGTCACAAAAGGGCAAAGTGTTTCTCAGTAGCAGGACATTACCAAGTCATACTGATTATGCTAAAAAGTGGACCTAGAGTGGTCCTGTTGCACATATATGTTAGTTATGGAGGTCTACTTACATACATTAACTTGTTTTTATGGTCAAAAACCTCCTAGTTGCTGTAAACGAGCCGATAGAAATCCTCTTTTCTGACACTGTTCCTGAGCCCGAGATTACAATAAAACACAGCGTTCTCAGCAGTGGCTGAACTGTTTGTTTTGAACCTTCAGGGCTTCTTAAACAAGGTAATGACGCAGATACACACTAAAAAAACAGCGTTAATTTGAACTTCCGGTCTAGGTCCGCTTTAATAACGTCTATCCATCTGGAAACCGAGAGGATCTCACCCTCTGATGTGACAGGACGTTTCTGACATCTCTCACTACCATATGAGCTTTAAAACATATTCCATCGTTCCCGTAAGTCTGTCAAGACCTCAGCTCTTCAGATAAGCTCACCGGTGTTTATCTTCAGCTGTCAATTTTGCCATCGGAAACCTTCACTGAAATATCACACACACACACACACACACTGTCACAGCATTAGGTGTCATCCCCTCTGCTGAGGTGGATAATGAGCGATCCTTTCCTCTCGTCACACACAGAGGATAACGTTTTGAAAAGGCGAAGAAGCAGCAGATAGATGAACAAACTCACCAGGGCTGAAATATCCCCTCGGCCTGATCACACAAAGTCCATGTGTGGCGCTGGTTTTGCAGAGATATCAGCTTTATTTTGTCACTGAGGATAAAAAACCAGCGTTGGGGGTATGGTGTGATGTTTGCAGCTTTGTCAGCTTTGATAAGGATTTCATTTCCTCTGTGGGTCTTTGTCCTTCAGCACCTTGGAGTGACGGCCTCAGGGCTGACAAACGTGAGCTGGCAGGGAATAATGAAAGGAGACAGAACATTAGTTCACTGAGCAAATTCTGAAGAAAGGGCCAGAATTACAAGTTGACCTGAAGCTTTTTGCTTTTGATATAATATTTTATTTTGTTTGCCGTGTTTTTTTTTTTTATCGTTCATTCTCATTCTTATTATGGTTCATGCTTGTTCAGCGTGTGACATAATTACAGATTGACCAATTATCTGCCTCCGCAGTTTCACAGTGTTTAAGCTGATCAGAGCCACCATGGTGCGGCGTGTTGGTTAACTCAGAACGACTCTCCATTCACTGTGAAGCACTTACGGGCACAATTGGTTCCTTCCTGTGTAATGTACCATCCCCCCCCCCCAGTGTCCTGATTTCATCAATACCCGCCTTTGAATTCCCCAGATACCGACACAGAGCTTCAATCTCAGGAATTTCCTTGGTTCAAATTCACCCTCGTTCAGTTGTTTCCATGCACGCTGATCAGAGTAAACATTAAAATAAGTGGTTAGGCCACTGACTGGTCATGATTTGGTGTCACTCTGAGAGTTCCAGTTCATTTGTGATGTTGGGTCAGTGCACGAGAAATCACTCGAACTATAGTCATCGGCTCGATTGAGTGTCTGTTTGCATCTATTTGTGACACGTCGGTGATTCTGGCACCCGGAAATAAACCAAATATACGCATAGATTACCATGAAATTTACAAAGAGTTCAGACATTAAGTGTGACATATTCCAGTATTGGTGCCTGCCTGTGTATAGAACTTGCGTAAGGAGGTGAACTTGCCGTGTTTTTCCGATGGGAACTCACTTTCTGAACCGAGACTCAATTCCTCGTGTATTTTTAGCTGCCGACTGTTTGACAGTAATGGGATCAATGGGATCCTGACAAAATGTCTTGATCTAATCATGCGAGTGTGCTTCTTAAGGGTCGCACGCCACGAATGTGAACTTTTTACTAGCTCGGGGCAAACCATTGCTAATGAATACATCCAATCATGCTTTTAACAAACCAGATCCTGTCAGCTGCAGCATGAGACTGCAGAAACTACCGTATATCAGTTGGTCTGTGGAGACGTGGTATGTCCAGCTGTTGTGTCTCCTCAGAGTGAAGCTGGTGGAGTAATGTTTCTGAAAATGAATGTGTCTTTGACAATCTTAAAGTTTTACTGAGCTTGCCTTCCCTCCATCAAGGTTCTTGTATGCCAGAGCAGTACACGAGATTTAAATATCTATTAGTACTGATGAAAAAGAGACTTAAAGATAAAGAGCGGGTTGTCTAATCTCATTTCACCCCAGCCTGTCATTGTCACTATGCAGGGCTAAGATAATGAGAGATCCTCTCACCTGGATCATACCATCATACGTCTGTGAGCTGGGTGACTGCATTCCACACAAACCTGTGCCAAAATTAAGATTACGTACAGTTTCAAGTTGAGACAAGTGTTCCTGTCTTTGGTTTGTGTGTAATATTAATGATCTTATTTGACAGGTAATATGTGTGGTTGAGCGAAATTATTTGTAACCGACTCCTATAGAGACACACTTCTGACAATTATACACAAATAAAAGTAGCATAAAGCATTTAAAGCATGCATGAATATCCCGTTACACACTGAGAAAACGACCTACATGTGTATCAGAAATCTGTGCTTTTTACAAGTTGCCCATTTTCTTTCTACTGAGCCTTTGAAGGATATACAGCGTCTTTGTTCAAAAGTGTTATTTGTCCTCCAGCTTTGCAGAAGTGTAGGGTCGTTTAGAGCCTTTTCTGTGTCTCTCTGCAAACTGTGTGACAGTGCTCCTTTCTCTCTACGCCTGTCTATTTTAAAACCTTTTGGTTTCTGTGAAGCAGCGGATTTTCTGGGGCTCTGGTGCTCGGCAGAAAAAAAGTTAATTGTGCCTTCTGATGCCACGGCTGAAGCTAAACGGATCCATGTGGACCCGAGCGCACAGCAGTGTGTGGGCGAAAAAAGTGCGGGAACGTGCAGCGAGGTGCTCTCTCCGAGTTCGCTGTGCTCCGCCACCCTCCCACCAGCCCGACGCAGCCAAGGCTGCCTGGAGAGTCAACTCTAGGGGAACATGTGGGATTAATTTAGACCTCCAGCCTCTCCCTCTCCATGGGTGTCTCCACCCAGTTTTTCCCTCATGTTGTTTTGTCAGAGGGAGACCATGACTGGTAATAAGTAGAAACAGAGCTCTATGTCTCGACACCCTCGGCTGGTGTGGCCTTCTGAGAGTCTGTAGCCGGCCCGAGGCTTACACTGTTTACAAGAGTGCGTCTGTGTCCATCTGTGGGGACACAGAGGAAAACAAGACTTTGTGATTTTTGAAGTAAATAGTTTTGTAAGTCTGTGGAGATGAGAGGGAACAAAGCTTCAAAGAGTGGACATTTTCATTGTTACTGAGATAAGTTGTGGTTCGAGAAAATGGTTCAGAAGTGAATTCTACTGCTTCAAAAAACCCTGATCATTCAGCAGTTGGACGGGATAAACACTTTTTATCCCTGCACTGCTGCTGGAGACACACAAACATCTATCAATACTATCCCGATACAAACGTTTTCCGATGCAGTCTGTGCAGCAAATTGCTTTCCTTACAACCAGGGATCGCAACTGCTCCGTTTATAATATTGTAACCCACACTCTCCCGCAGCCACTCCGCCCGCCGCTACTCTGCGTTGTGTTTAGGAGTTGTTAATATCGCTGGCGGCGGGAAGTGCACAATCTCAGTGTTCTCGACAGCAGGCACTGTAGAATAGACAGCGTACATTGAATGCAACACATCAGCTGCAGAGTAGCAGCAGCTAGCGCCCGGGAGCTAACAAAATTAGCAACCATAAACAATAACAAAGAGCACAAAAGTTACTCGGGATAACGTAATACAAAATATATCCTGCTGTCTCACACTCTAACAACACAGAGAACGCAACATAACTCCCACAGTGAGTTTAAACAACATTTTACACAAAATACAATATAATTTATAGGAGCAACATTCACAGTGACCTATGTGTAGAATAGACAGCGTACATTGAACGCAACACGGCGTCTCCGACGTCAATTCTACGGTCAGTGAGAATGGACAAAAAGCGCAGAAATAAACTTAAATATTAAATCCTCTGAATATAACAGTGTCACCAAGTAACGCAGCACTTACACCATGTTACAATATGAAATATCTTCGTTTTTGCTGACCCCAAATCACTGAAACAATAGCGCTATATTAAAATATCATTCCAACCAAGTTAACATTGCAACTGACCGAGTGTGTATCTTCTTACACGTGGCTGCAGACGGTCTTTTAACTCATTCTCTTTGTACTCGACTGGAGAGGTGACCTTATCCTGTCACATCTGTCACATGCTTTTATGTCAGACCTCTCCGGACAGTTTTACCACCGCACATCGCTTTCATATTAATATTTATCACAGCCAAAAATAAAAGGGAGGATAAATGTTTTTTTTTTTACACCTCAGCAGTGGCCACTGTTGTCGTGCTGTTTTCTATTTCGGGAAATAGTGGAATAGTGCTTTTTATATACCGTCACATATACGTACAGTATATATCTAAAGGGTTTAGTGTGTCAAACACAGCTGTTTGCCTTCCATCCAAGTATTCACCCTCTCTCTCTATCCCCCGTTGTTCCTACAATAATATGGATATAAATTAACCTGTGCTGTGACCTGTGCTCTATTCACGCTGGACTTAACAGGTCTAATGTGGCTGTTAAGTCCACGCTGCAGCTAGAATGCAGGACTAGAAAGTGTCTTTGTGTCAAATCAAATGTCGATTTAAAAGAACACTTTTCATGTTTGACAGGGGGGATATTTTTCAATATCAGATGTTCTCTGTGAAGCCCCTCATTTACTTCCTCCTAATATAGACTTGCCCTCTGTACCATATACATATATATACTATATATAGACTTTATATATATATATATATATATATATATATATATATATATATATATATATATATATATATATATATATATATCGCCCCTTCAGTGAATATAAAAAGAAGAACTGGAGAACAGAGATTTGACTGGGCGCCATGTCCACTCATAAGCATCGTGCTTTAGCTTCTATTTTCCTCTAAATTGGAACTTAATTTACAAAATGAGCACCATGTTCCTGAAGAAGACTAGGGAATAGTGACTGAGAGTCCTTAGGAAAATGTTAGCTCAATCAATCAAGGGAGAAGTAAGCTCATTTTCTTATAGACTTCCATTTAAACATTCCGTTTCTATGCCACTTCTTCCGTTCTCTGTCCTCTTCAACCCGTAAAACACAATCTAACTTACAAAGCTGTGCTGTTTCTACAACACACTTCGACAGACATCAAATAGACAAAAAAAAAAAAAAAAAAAGCATGTACTGAATTAATGGTTTTGATTTAGGGGAAGGAAGTTGTTGACCACATCTGTGACGGAAGACATGACTCTGAACTTAGTGCTGGAGAATATCCAGCGAGCTGAGAGCTGTGGATTTCCTCTACTACGCTGCTTTCTTTGGCTCCACATTGTGCAACAATCTGCAGAAAAGTCTGTGTGATCCACGTACAGTTAACAAAGTCCCAATCACTGTTAGAAAATAAGGTCCAGGATGTTCGACTTTTAATCTATAAACACAGAATTCTTTACTTCTCACTTGCTTGTCATCAGCTGCTACAGAGATTAACGTAATAGACGTAATAACAAAGAAATTGTGCTGTTTCCATAGCACATTTCCCACTTGATCATGTGATAAAGCACTCACAGCACTTAAATTGTGAAAATCTGTATGTTTTTGTTGGGCGGTGTGCAGCGGGGTTCAGCAGCTCGCAGGATGCCTCGGATGTTTTCCCTTCATGGAGCCTTATCTCTTCCAGGCTGAGGATGTTTTTGGTTTATTTTACCTCTCGGGTTTGCTCAGCGTCTCCTGATAAGTGATTGCAAAATCGTAGCATGAGGGGGAGGCACAGCGGGTCTGTCCGCCTTTAGAATGCTACACAAATTTCCAAAACCAGATACACAAGAGCAGAAAAACAGGTGTCAGGAACAGTGTAATAACAGTGTGTTGATTGAAGATCACCATTGCCTTTGGCTAGACGAGTAAAAGTGAAAAGAAGGTTCGACCTCTGCAGCAGACATACAAATCAGCTCCACTTGACTCCACTCTTATGCATTTTGCATCACAAGTAAAGAGGATACGGCTTCATACAGCAGCACTGTGGCTGAAAACAACAAGGGAACATCCATAAAAAGGTTCACTTTCATCACAATTTTCACAATGTTGAAAACACTGCTCCCTGCCCAGCTGCCTGTCTACACTCTTAGAAATAAGGGTTCCAAAAGTGTCCTTCTACAAGGGCTGAGGTTCTACCTGGAACCATTTGCTTCTGAAAAACCCTTTCCAGTAAGAATCATTTTGATCCAGAGAACCCTTTAAAAGGGTTCTTGGTGGAACCCTCCAAAAGGGTTCCAGGTAGAACCTTTATAAAAAGGTTCTACCTGGAGCCAAAAAGGGTTCTCCTATGAGGACAAGCCGAAGAACCTTACATGGTTCTACTTAGCACTTTTATTTCTAAGAGTGTATGTGCCTGCATGTACCGATCACAGCTGCTGCTGTTTCCTTCACCACGCAGCTCCAGTTAAGTTTCCTTGAGCCAGTCTGAACAAGAAATGCTACATTTGAAGACGGATATACAGTATATGTAACATAACTTACCAAAAGTAGCTTAAATAAGGAGATTTTAGACATTTACTTTGCTGAATGTTGGAGATTAAAGTATGTTTTCAGGATTTTTCAATCTGTTGACGTCACATTTAAGTATCGGCTCAGCTCGCTACCAAAAAAAGCACCCGGTACCAGGGAGAATCACTAATGGAGCAATAAAAAAAAAGAGTTGAACCGTGCCGTACTTGAACAATGTATAATTTGAAAGCACCATTAGAGTGCATTTGTGTGAGCGTGGGTAAGGGCAGGGGAGAGAAAACAAGGTAATACAGTAAGGTCTAAGAGACAGACTGTTTTGGTAATTACTCAGAAATCCACAGGGGGTGATAAAGGTTCTGCGTTAGAGCTTTAATTGACTTGTTAGGACTTGTAAAGTAGGTTAAGAACAGTCATTAGGAATCATTAGCTGCAAATGTATTTTTGTGCACATCAACTGATGGCAGGAGAGGTCAAAAAGAAGGTGTCTAATCAGAGTAGCTTGAGATACAACTGATTGAAACGGTTGGTTCTGAAGGACCAAGGCAGACAAAGCAGCTTCGAATGGGTGGAAAGGCAAAGCACGACTCCCACATGACTGCAAAGGAGCTGCTGAAAGGTTTCACTTAAACACAGATGAAGTGGTGCAGCAGCAGCAGCAGCAGCAGCAGTTGCACCAACAAGCTCAATGTCCATGGAAGAACTCTTAGCCATGACCTTAACACAAAAGTCAACTTTTGAAGTCTGCAAAGTAACATGTGGATAAGCCGGAGTGTGTTTTGGAAGCAAACACTTTGGACAGATGATGAAAACAAGAGTTAAGCTCTCTGGCCCACGATCACCAGGCTTTTTCGCAGATAAGTTTGCCTTCCAACTGTTGAGTGTGGGGGTGGAAGTCTGGGGTTTGTGTGGCAGCCTGTGGCACAGGAAACACGAAAGAATGTGTCCGACTGAAAATCAGCAAAGTCTGACACTAACGTCCTGCAGTCGGTCAGGAAAGTGATTTTCAAATTACACACACGTCTTTTCTTCTCAAGTCACTGAAAAGAAAACTAACATTTGGATGAAAATGCTGTTTACTGTTGTTGCAGGGTTTGTTTAGCCGACGTTAGACCTCAACAAAAATAAGGAACTTGCCCAGGGACTCACGGAGAGATTTGCATTTTGCAGAAACCCAGCATTACCCAGAAGCACCTCATTTACTAACAAGGCTACTTTTAGTTGTTGTGGCTGCAGGTTATGTTGAAATGAATTTGGATTCAATTTGGGGAGGAGGTTGCCAGTTAGGGCAGTGTTCGGTAAACTTTGTTTTCATAAACTTTCACATTATATTTTAGTTTGTTTATATATATGTATATATATAAATATATATATACATAAATTTATATGTGTGTGTATATATATATACATATATATAAACAGCTGAACAGCATTATTTACAGTCTTACAGTAATAAGAATAACTTTGTTTAATGCAGATGACAACATAGTTAAAGGTGCATTATGTCATAAATCTAAAGCAAATGGCCGTAAATCCTCCTAATATATCACTCAGGAATAACATTCATATAACATACTGAACTCACCAACAACAACAGCACAGCCAAATCATGTGGCATGTGGCGCCACCTACCGCCGTCTACCAATCACTGCAGTCAGTAGAGTCTCAGCTGCCGAGCAACCATGGGTTGCCGGTTACGTCAGAAAACGAAACCTAAAAGACCTCGGTATTTTGAATTTGAGTGTAGTAACCATTTTTTTGGCCACATTCTTACATATGGCGCCTTTAATGAGTGATTTGTTAGTGTGAGTTGTGGCCTCCTGGTGGCCTGTGAGGATACTGCAGGTGGACCACAAATTCATAAAAATAAACAAAATGAAGTCAAATTTGTAAGTCAAAAGGATATGTATACATACATATATATATACATACCCTGCACTGCTGCTGTATACATACAAACGCTCCCTCATTCATGCCATTGTGCTCGACAGAGTCTGTTTCCAGATTAAAACAATGTTACTTTGTCTCTGTCCACAAAGACGACACAGATGCAGAATAATCCATCAACAGCAATAAAAACAAAGTTACGCACTGCAGCTTCAACTGTGCCTCTTTTACTCCATATTAGGATATCAGTTGCCTCTTTGTTAGACCTTAATCCGACATGCACACGGCTGTGATCTAATTCAGTGACCCGGCTGCAGCGGCCTCAAAGCGCTTGATCAGAAGTGACACGAACAGCAGACTTAGTTGTGTGTGCAGTCTGTTGCTCAGCACTGCCACACACCGCCGGTACTGCCGCTGCCTCCACGCACAGTGTGAATAATTGTTAAAGACCAGATTAAACTGCTCTGTGTCCATGAGGCCATCCGGGCCAAACCCAGCTGATCGCTCAAATTGTCTTAGTCACGTTCCCTGTTGACGACACAATGACAAAAACGACAAAAGTGCAACACTAAAATCCAACACTCAATAAAACGAATTAAACTCAAACAGAGCGTTAGCAGGCACCAGTCGTAATGATAGACGTGTGATAGATATAAAATGCTGCTGTGTGAACGTGTGAAATTGATCCAATTCATTCCAAATGAATTGGATTAATTCAGAATGTCAGAGGTGAGTGTATGTTTGACTGATCATGTTTCAGACTCGGCGAACCCCCCCCTCCCCTCTCCTCCCCCTCCCAGCGATGGCTCCAGGTTTATCCTCTGTGATGTACAGTGTCTATGAATGTGCGGCGACAGCCAAGTTTAGCAGCACGACTTGACCACGTGCCAGGTGAATATTTACTGTACCCACCCACCCCACCCCCCCACTGACTGAAGCATTACCTCAGTTCCCTTCTGCCCTCTCTGGTTTAATATCACAGTGGTTTATAATGCACTTCTTGGCATTGTTTCTACATGAGCATCACCCATTATCACGCAGGTTAACTCGTGAATATGAATTTGTTCGTTTTGATCGATCTGTACACAAGGTCGTGCCCAGCCGTGCACACACTGCCCTCCTTTAATTCATTTCACATTCTGATCCTGCTCTCCTCGTCTGATGTGTGTTTTTGTGAAGACATCAGCTCACATTCTGAAATCACGCCTCTGACAGTTTTAATCTGCCCGAGTCTTTGCCAAAATGGAGAGCAGGATGCTGCTGTTAGGTTGACAAGAGCTTCCCAGACACCCACGATAAGAAGAATATTCCGATCTGTCAAATCCTCCGAGCGAGACGCCACGAGTGTGAGTCGTCTAAGGAGATGTGCATGTTTTCATCATCTCAGTGTAGCAGTGTGTGGATTTAGCTTGCCTTGCACAATATATCTTACTTTGTATTAATCGAATCAGTCAGAGTTGCAACGCTTATCAGTGATGGGCCTCAGCGTGCCTTGTTCCATCAGCATTCTTCTGTGGTGAAGTATGTGCACAGAATATTATGAATGAGTCCCAGGTAATGCAGAATAAAGTTGTTCTTTGTTTGTTATTATTGTGATTTTAGGTTGCTGGTTAAGAGTTCCCGCCAGGTCAAGAGTCTGGGGATATCTGTGAGCAAGGTTCAAGCTCCATTTTCTTGTTATTTATTAGACACCATGAGGACGGCATCCTGTGTACTCCTGCTTACAATAGTTTTGGGTTTTTGGTTTGACTTTTTGTTTTTTGTAGTTTTAGTTTTTGTCACGGGCAAAAAGGTCATAAGTACTGTGTGTCATAAAAACCCAACAAAAACATATAAGGACAGATGAACAAACATCCCTGAATCAAATATAACAGTCTACAAGCCTGAAGTGCAACACAGGGAGTCGTGAAGAAGCTATTTTTAAACACTGTTAAAACAATGTTTTGATAATGAGTAGCAGTGCATCCACCGTTCCAGAGGGGGGAGCTGCGCTTCTGAGAGCGGGTGTGCTGAATATGTCACTTCCGGGTACTGGTCAATCACAAGACAGTTGGGAAGCCGAAGGTGAGAGTTGAGTCTGAAATATCGCGGCTGGGAAACATCGTCAGAAAATCGGCTCGATTACAGGAACTAGGAGGTTTTTGACCATAAAAACAAGTTAATGTATGTAAGTAGTCCTCCATAACTAACATATATGTGCAACAGGACCACTCTATATGACCTTTAAAAAAAATCCCATTAAAGGGACTGAGGGCTTTTGGTTTTATTTAAAGAGACGACGTGCAAGAACTAGAGTGATACTTAAACAATGTTGTCAGTCCAACATTTCCTGAAAGAGGAGGAGGAGCAGCACATGCAAAGAAACTGCTGAGCAGTCACTACTCACACCTGGCTCTGAGAAGCACCGGCAACATGAACAATTGTTCAGGAAAGTGCAGAGTAGCAGCCGTAACAGCTGTCTCACTCCCCGAGCTAAGTAAAGACCCAGAGGAGCCTGTGTACGCAAACCTAGCTCACATGTCAAATTTCACGAAAAAAATGTCAGCTCAGCTTGGGCAGCGATGGGCGACGGGTTGATGGTGTTGTGTCTGGAGGTCTGCCTCCTGCAGGGGGGGTGACGGGGGAAGGTGACAACAGCTGCCCATGGAGCCTGCTTTTGTGTGGCGGCAGATGGAACAGGAGACCACTACTACTACTACGTTTATACAGAGCGGAGACTAAAGAGCAGAAAACAGCACAAGAACAGAAGGAATTCATGCAGCAGCCTGCTGCTCGCGCTCAAAGTTCCCACAAAGTATTTTTAGACCGTCGCTAACACAAATCACAGCATCTGTCTTGGAGTTTTCCGAGGCCCCGTCACGTTGACGCGAACAAATTTGCCCGTCGCCGCCACTGTTGACCGTGTGTGTGCAGTCTTAGAAAATGTAATTTGTCATAGTTAACGGGCAGAAAGAGGCTGTTCTCGTGGGAAAAAAAGACGGTAAAAGTCTAATTTAAGCTGTTTGAAAAGTGCAGGAACGGCCAAGTAACATGTACAACAATCAAACTATTAAAGAAACAAGCGTTTTATATATTGTTCATGTGTGTGTTCAGTTTTAGGAGGATATTGCACTGACTGTTTTCATTTTTTAACTGTTTTCATGTGGGTTTTCACCGGATGAGGAACAAAACCAGTTTATTAGGTACATTATTTAATCAGCCAATCACCACATAGCAGCAACTCAGACGATTAAGGCATGCAGACATGGACACGCTGAGCTGCTGAAGTTCAAACTGAAAGAAAGATGTTTGGGTGCCAGACAGGCTGGTCTGAATATTTCAGAAAGTGCTGATTGACTGGAATTTTTATTCACAACTATCTCTATGGTCGATAGAGCATTGTCTGTAAAAGAGAAGCAGTTCTTTGGAAGATAATACCTACAAGACAGGCAAACAAAGTCACTCCTGCCACTGTATTAAGTGTCCTCTGTACCTAATAAAATGGCTTGCAAAGGAGTACAATTCACATGCATGGCTCTCCAGAGAGAAAATCAACATACAACGCAGATCACATACAACAGTCTCAGTAGACACGGCTTTCAGTGACTGGACAGGATCCACTTTGAGGTCAAATGCTGATTTCAGCACTGAATATAGACCAGAGAACATGAGCTCAGCCCCACAGCCCTCCATGTGCATCATTAAGGCAACCTGAGGTTAAACAGCCGCAAAGGAACGGGCTGGTGCTGTCAGCAGACGCTCAGCCTCCTGTCAGACGCCTCGCCTGGCATGACCCCACACCTTAATGTATACACATACTTACTTTTTGAAGAAATACTTGTCGAAAAGCGAGAGGAAATGGCACAGACAAGTCAGCATAGCTGCAGGAAAAGTGTGACTTTCTACACTATTTGTTGTTGTTGTTTATAATAAGTGAATAATGTCAGAAGTCAGTGTGACTGAGGCTGTGGTTTCAGCCTGAGCGGTGAGACTGACGTGCTCCTGTCTGCAGACATGTAGCATCTACCCTGAGATTCCTGTCCACTCAGAGGGAGGCTGCTGCTGCTGCTGCTGCTGCTGCTGCTGCTGCTGCTGCTGCTGCTGCTGCTGCTGCTGCTGCTGCTGAAGCTGCCAACACATTTTTAAGGCCCCGTCACAGTGATGCCTCATGCTGCACTTAATGAAGCACGGGCAGAACGAGAGGCCATTATTGATCCTCGCTCTAATGGCCTATGCAATGAAGCTAGACGACAATTATTTTTTGGAAATAGAGACAACAACGACGGCGAGAGAGAGAGTTAATGGAGGCGAGGTGTCAGCACTGTGATGCGAGTTCTCATCAGACAGCAGCATATGCACGTTTAGGCTGAAGAGTGGCGTGAAATGATCCTGCAGAAATAAACAGGAATTATTAAAGCTTCACTCATCCAAATTTTGATATTAACAGAATAAATGACGACATATAATAGTGTGAATCATCCACGGCCTTAAGCTTTAAAATTTTATCATCGGCGTCTCATCGCTTAAATTTGAAGGCCCACAACTTCACGGTTGTAGTTCATTCAGTTATTACAGTAGGGACCATACTTTGATGAGCCCACAGTAACATAGTGGAACATTTAGTAGCAATAGAGTTTGTGGTTTTGCTCAGAACAACCTTCCACACAATGAAACTCTATTTTTAAAATGTATGTAGCACAGGCATGGTATTTTATGGACACGAAATGACACCGCTTTATATAGATGTCTTCAGTCTTCTGTCAGACTGGGTGTGTTTTTAAACTGGTCTTGAACTATGTGGCACACGAGAATCTCCTCACAGCCCAGTAGAAGTCATCAACACTGCCAACGACTGTCAGGTCTTCAACTGATCTGCTGTCTGTGGAAGGACGTCTCACTTTGTCAGAACACCTTCACCTTTGTGTGAGAATTTTGCCTCCAAAACTGTGACTACTGGTGATTATCTTTCTCAGCTTATTTGCAGTGTAGTTGTTTGGGGGGGTGTGATTTTTGCAAATAGTAAGAAGAAGTGTTGTTCAAGTGTAAATATTGTGATAAAAATATTAAAAACCTGGTAGAACACGGGATATTGTGAGGACGAGCCAGTCAATCTGTAACCGGCTCATTATCACACGCACAGTAAAGTTTCAGGTCGACACATTTTAGCGTCAAAACACCGTTCCCCTCTGACGCTCGTGTAGAGCCACAGAGGTGCCGTTGTCCTTATCTGACATGCAACCAGGCACTTAATACATGGATAAGTGTGTTTACAGCTCAATCGTTAGCAATGTGTGCTACTGCTTTACATTCAGTGTGTGTGTGTGTGTGTGTGTGTGTGTGTGACAGAGCCCAGAAAGCAAGCAAGCAACAAGGGCTGCCATTCAACCACTTCACTGCACTCATTTACAATCTGCTCTCCACATTGCAAGGCTGAGTAGTGAGTGAGTGAGGCCTATTTTTAACTCCCGCCTGTAACTGGAGCACAGTGCTCTCTCTCTCTCTCTCTCTCTTGTCGAAATGGGTAACAGGGCTAAACGGCAGGTAGTTAATCAGCTGCTAAGGATTGGTGTGTGTGTGTGTAGATAATTGTTTCCAATCACCTTTTCTACTTTTGCGGAAAAATTTACCCCAAAAAAATTACTTTATAATATAAAGTGGGTCAATTTTAAGAGTAGGAGTAAGAATGACTGACATCTGATGGTGAGACAAACAAACCGACTCCTCTGTTTCACCTCTTTCTTTCCCACACAAGTGCATCAGGGAACTACGGTGGCCTTCACATGACAAAAAGGGTGACATTTCTCTCCGGTTACATGACAATCGTCTTCTAAGACAAGAACCTAGCAACCTCCACAAACATAGACTGCATATAAATGTGGACGTAGTATTCCGGAGGATTTTCTCCGGGTTCTCCAGTTTCCTCCGGCCTGTGATGGATGACAACCTGTCCAGGGTGTACCCCGCTTTTCACCCTATGTCAGCTGTGATTGGCACCTCATGTGGAAGATTAAGTGGTAGAAGATGGATGGAGTGGCAAAAGTCCATATAAAAGTCTCATTCAAAGGCTACGAAAACCAATTTTTTATTTTAAAGCCATATACAAACGTAATACTTCACACACTGGACCTTTAAAAACAACACCACAGCAGTTGCGGGATGTTGCTGCTGGGAGCAATTAGGGTGTAATTTCTCTGCGAGACTCACAAAAATCAGAGTTGATTTTTTTGTGCTCACTGAACTGGCCGCTTGCCAGCGCTTATCTTCAAACCGTTACCCAGAGCGCATTTTTATCACCAGTCCATGTGCGTAAACTCAAGAGTCAGACGCGGCTGGGGCAGTTTACTGAGAAAACAGATCTAATGAACATTTTATCTGACTCCACTTGAACATTTCTTCCAAAATATGATGCATCAGGTTGGTATTTGGGCCGATGGTGGGAAAGGAAAGGGCAAACGTGGATAAATCTTGGGATGTTTTCCGCGCGTTGATGGAGAAATCACAAGCTGTTACACTTGATATTCACACGAGTTGTTCCTTGCATAATGTCTGAGCACCTGCTGATCATCGGTCTACTTGTAATGCCTGGCTGTAACTGTGACCTGCCTCCACTGGGTATGAATGGAACAGATGGGCCTGTGGCTTAAGTGGGGAAGTGACTCTGCTGATGACACCTGTGCATCACAGCGCACACACACACACACACACACACACACACACACACACACACACACACACACACACACACACACACACACACACACACACACACACACACACACACACACACACACACACACACACACACACATAGATCTCATAATGTAGGCTGAGGTCAGATCAGTCTCAGGCAGATGGGGATAATTGCTTGATGTCACAGTGATGGACTGCAAGTGTTTCGTGCTTCAAAGAGAATTTATGTGTTATGAATCGTCCGTGCATATTTACACTCTGGATTTTTTATCAGTAAGGTCAGCGGCCGGATATTAGCGTGGTGATTTAAATGCCATTATAACACTTGTGCCTGGCACACTTTGACTTTTACATTGGCGATTTTTAAATGTCTCACTTCGACAGTAAAAGTTACGGCTGATCTGATAGAAAGACACGTCGTATCAAGCCCATATCAGTGTATTTTTCACATTTTAATTAAAGGTGCCATATGTAAGAATGTGGCCAAAACAGTTACTACATTCAAATTCAAAACACCGAGGTCTTTTAGGTTTCGTTTTCTGAGTTAACTGGCAACCCGTGGTTGCTCGGCAGCTGAGACTCTACTGACTGCTATGAGTGGTAGACGGCGGTAGGTGGCGCCACATGCCAAAACATGATTTCAAAAAATAAACATGATTTGCAGTCTGCAAAATATATATATATAATATTTTGTCTGTACTGTTGTTGTTGGTGAGTTCAGTTTGTTTTATGAACATTATTCCTGAGTCTCTGTGAAATATTAGGAGGATTTTATGGCCAGTTGCTTTAGATTTATTACATAATGCACCTTTAATCAAAGGCCCAATGATTTCCTTAAACAGTTCAGCATAGGGTTGGGTACAGAGTGTATGAGTTGATGAATACGTCTACAGTTACTAAGTGGTTTATCTTGGTGCGACTGAGTACTGTAATTCAAATGATGCCTTCTTTCACTTCCTAAAGGCACAAAAAAAACACTATTTATTTGCTACAAACTGAAAACAAAGGTACCACTGGATACTAATACAGAATTCAATATATGGCTTTTGGCGGTGATTCAAATACTCTGCAGAATTTATTTACCTTGGAAATAAAAGCATGGCTTAGTGGCTGTTTAATTAATTATAAGGCTGTTAGAGACATTGATATGAAAGTGCTTAAAAAGCCAGACATCGCATTCATTTAACAATGACTGCTGAGGTTAGCTTTCTGCTATAAACCCTCTTCTTTCCCAGAGTCATCGTGGATTGGATTGAAGAAATAAAAAAACATTTTACACATTAATGCTCGGAATGCTGAGAAAATCAAAGCATTTTTATGCCTCGGACACAGCACATTTTAATACTGTCTGATTAATGACTTCCTCATTCCTCTCGGTTGTCCGTTTTCCTCAAAACACCTGCTGCATCTCAGAGGAAATGGAGCGTCTCTACGACACTTTGCTGCTCAAGTGTTGCCAATCTCTTTGATGCCGTAGGCTAATGAGGCTTGCACTGACCAATCGATTGACGTGGCAGTAAAAGTCAATGAAGCTGTGGAGTGACATGCAAAAATGTATTTGTGTGCTGTTGGATGACAGAATGTCAAAAAATGCCACTGAAGTTTAACACAGAGCCATTAAAAATACAGAATGGAATTATTTAAATGCAGTTCATCGCACACAAAAGCTCGAACAATGGAGTCGTTAATAAAATAAAAAAAAATAACATGGCATTCTCTGTGAGCTATTTCAGAAAGGCCTCTCCATACTTTTCACTCACAGTGTACGCAAATATATGCGATTCCATTCCTACTAAAATGAGGGTCCACTGCAGTCTGGCATTCCATGCATGCGTACCTGATCCCCCATTTCATTCCAGTGTATTGTCCGACTTGGGGTGTGTGCAGTCAATGTATACGGTCTGTGTTCACTAACTTTCGGGATGCATGTGGATGTGGGCATAGAGTGACAGTGGCAGCGCCAGTCTTCTTATACCTGGAAGGTTGTTGTACTAATTAGTTCCCATAAAATACTAATTAATTCCCAAGAAATACTAATTAGTTCCCACAAAAAAGGTAAAACGTATCCACGAAATACTAATTTGCTCCCGCAAAATAGGTCAAATGTGTGCATGAAATACTAATTAGTTCCCACAAAATACTTATAAGTTGCCAAAAAATACTAATTAGTTCCCATGAAATAGGTAAAATGTGTACACAAAATACTAATTTGTTCCCAAAATAGGTACAATTTGCACATTAAATACTAATTAGTTCCCATGAAATACTAATTAGTTCCCATGAAATAGGTAAAACGTGTACATACAAAATACTAATTTGTTCCCACGAAATAGGTAAAAGTTGTGCACGAAATACTAATTAGTTTCCATAAAATACTAATTAGTTGCCACAAAATACTAATTAGTTCCCGAAATAGGTAAAATGTGCGCATGAAATACTAATTAGTTCCCACTTAATACTAATTTGTTCCCACAAAATAGGTAAAACGTGTGCATGAAATACTAATTAGTTCCCATGAAATAGGTAAAATGTGTACACAAAATACTAATTTGTTCCCAAAATAGGTACAATTTGCGCATTAAATACTAATTAGTTCCCATGAAATACTAATTAGTTCCCATGAAATAGGTAAAACGTGTATACAAAATACTAATTTGTTCCCACGAAATAGGTAAAACATGACAGACATGGAAAGTATGATTTGGCCATTGATCACGTTTAGAAACACATGAGCAAAAGCAGCATGTTTACAAATCACCATTTAAAGTTAGCATTTTGTTTTAATGCAGGCATTAAATGAATTAATGTAGCTCACTTCACTCATACTTAGCTTTGGACCATATAATACATGGTGTTACATTGTAACAATGGAGGGTTATGCTTTTGTGTCATATTCGATAGCAGGATTAAAAGATTCTCAATTCATTCATTTAATTAATTAACTTTAATAACTGTAATTTCTCAATGCAGTGCTCTCTTCTAGTTTATAAAACGTGCCGTCTCCTCACCAACCATTAAAACGTGAGAGTGTAAATGTGAACGATTCTTCGTCATTTGTTGTCACTCGACATTGCAAAATGTCACTCTCTGACTGGTTTTGCCCACAAAATAATGCATGTCATGCCAAAGAAAGGTCTGTTATGTCACAGCTGGCAGAGACAAAGGTTTAACAAAAGATACCGACTTACTTTTGGAGATGAGGCACTGGAGGTTACACACACACACACACACACACACACACACACACACACACACACACACACACACACACACTCTGCTGCATGGAGTACATTTGATTGAACTGTCAGCTATAATTTCAGTACATAAGTGCTTGAGTATAATATCATCACCACACATCAATCAAGAAACGACGCTAAATTGTTTCTTCTGCCGTGTATCCAGCATAACAATAGTTGCGAGCTAATCAATAAAACATGACAGGTCAACACGCATGAATCGTGTTTAAACGTCAGTATTCGTTTCATGTAACCCTCTAAACAAAGGTTTAAAAGGACAGGAAGTCGGAAAGTGTTTTTGATATTTAAAATGATAAGTTATGGTAAAACCACGTTCAAGTATTCAATTAGTGACTTCAAAAATGCATAAATAGCTACTTTTCATTGATTATACTATTGACTTGGTTGTTTTGGATACAGTTTATTATGGATTAAGGACACAGTAGAGCTTATGCTAATACCTCCACACACACAGGGCTAAGCCATGCTTATTATACATGTTGGAAGCAGTAGAAAGTGGACACTGCTATAAACTAAAAGCACTAAAACATTTTGTCCTTTAGTCCTCTCCATGAATGAATTATAACTTAATTCCTGCTACAGCAGCCTCACGCATAGGAAATTAGGTTTGCTGAATTGAGGAGACCAAAAATGCATAAACAAACAGGGAAGACAGTGCCACTATAATGACAATTATTGTTCCCTGTTGTGGTGAAAAATATTATTTTACAGCAGGCTTAAATCTGCAGTGATTACCTGTTGTTGGGTTATAATAGATTGTATTTACAAGCCATTAAATGTGGTTCTGATCATGTTATTGGTGGTTTAAGTGAATCCTGATTATGATTGATTTAAATCATAAAAAAAACAGTTGGTTTTAAGTAGGTAACTGATGGCAATTAGCACTCATTCAAATGAGGGAACGCAGAACATTTATTTTATTTAATTTAAGAAAGGAGAGAAATTCTCACATTAATTATAACCTTTATGTAACGAGAAGCCTCATTGTCTATTCATGACAGGCAGCAGCACGTTTAACAGGGTTACAGACATATCAAATACAGTCAGATTTACAGAATCTGAATAATGGACAACAGAGTTCATCTCAAAACATGGAGTGGGACCAGTTCACTGAGACTCGGCTGTTTTTGCAAGTTATTCCCAGTTGCTGGAGAAGCAAAGTGGAACAGCATCCCCCCCCCCCCCAATTCAGTATGGGACTTTTTTGGGACATTTAATAAAAATAAATCCCAAGTGTGAAGGTTTCAAAGAAGACATAAACCCAAAATTGCCTTAGAGATCAAAACACGACAGATTTAGGGTCACCATCCAATCACAGAAGGCAACGGCTTTAATGGATATATAACTTATTATTTATATTTAAAAGCTCTGAACACCTTTTTAGTGGCTTTTCTCAATTGTCTCGGCAATTGTCCCCCCCCCTCGACACTAAAACTGTCACGGGCCTTAAAAGAGTGTCAGCAGGTTTAGTGGTTTAGTGATGCTGCCGTGCAGCTGTGTAGGTTTCATTAGATTGACCCCACAGGGCAGAGGTGAAATTCGAGGCAGGCAGAGAAGCCGAGTCAGCGTTAAGGAGACACACAGCGTACCGTTTCACTTTGTGCTAAACTCCAAAGTTAGGGATTTTTAACACAAAGATGCTTTGACACTTCTCCGGCCGCGAGGTCCGACAGCTTGAATAGATGGAAACAAACACGCACCGCACTTTACAAAACAAGCTTTTCACGCACAATGCAGTTGTAAGCTCAGGGCAAGGTTTAGCTTGTTGTTTGTTTGTTTGTTTGTTTTAATGGCTTTGCAGTTCAACAGTTACAAAAAGGTGTCAAGTCATGGCATGTTGACAGGAAACAAAGGGTCCAGTTCTTTCTAATAGTTGCAGGAAAGGACACGTAGGGTGCGTTCACACCAGCTGCTTCTTCATTCAACCCTTGTTCGTTTGCTCGGAAAGTGCGGTTCGTTTGTGTCGGTGTGAATGTGCAACCGAAGAAGCGAACTCTGGTCTGCCTTAAAAAAAACGTAGGTCTTGATTCGCTTCAAGTGAACCAAATGCAGGAAGCGGACTACAACGCAGGGCACTGTGGGTAAACGAACGATCGTCGGCAGAAATGGCTAAGCCCATTGTTGCTTATATATGTGTCGTATGTTCGCATGGACGTGAATCTCGTTCGCAGCGCGAACGAACTGACACACAGAGAACTGGAGAACTGTGGCTGAGGACGTGAATCTCGTTCGCGCTGTCACTCACTCAATGACCCGCGGAGTGAACGTACTGCACTCAGGGAGGACGTGAGTCACGTAGCAGGGCACTGGGCTCCTGCTAAGCACTGACCGATTCGGTGAACAAATCTTTTGAACGAATCATTTTAATGAACGGATTCTGGTGATTCAGTACACTCAAATGAACTGCCGATCCCATCACTAAGACCAACCTTGTCCGAGAGCTCCTTTTGCACCTGTGTTGGTACATTACATAATGTGATTTGACCGGCTGACGTTTCATTTGACGCTTCCACTGCGAACATGCGAGTCCACCATTATTGCATCAGCACATTCTACTGCTGTGTCTGTATAATATGATGTGCTATTTAATGGATGCTTTTATCTAAAACACAGTATGGAGGCAGCGATCTCTCAGTTATGTACTGCTTTTATCTAAAGTGGCTTCATCACAGATCACACACGTTTAGGCAGCATTGCACCTCTCAGTGTAGCCTACAGCCTGCTGGAAATGATTATTATTATTCTTAGAAGAAGAAGAAGAGCCGCAGTAGAAGGATGAGAAGAGCATGAGATTGAAGAGATGAGAGGATGAGAATAACCGTGACAAAGTCAAAACTATGATAAAGAACTTCGAACTGTAAATGAACTTTAAACTGCAGCAGTACACCACTGAGTGTACAGCCTGTCAGATAGTGTCATAAAAAGAACACACACACATTTAGCATGGACGGCTGTAGGAAAAATGTCAACTCTATCTGTTTTGGCAAACAATGCAGAACAAGAAATATGTATTCCAAGCGAGTCAGTAGCACGTTAAGCCCTGAAACCTGCTGTCTATTCGTCCATCCATCGTTTTTACAGCTTATCCTCTGAGGGTCATGGCGGAGCTGGAGTCAATAATCTAAAAATCATGCATCTCTAAATTGAAACATGAAGCAGCACACAAATCATCTCTTACACAACCGGCTTGTTGTATAACCCACTGTTCCACTTGATCCAGTTGGGGGTTAAATAATAATAAAAAGTGGCATCATTTTTGATAATATTAAATGCTAAAATATCGGTCTCTTTTCAGATGACCACATACAATCAAATGCAAGGCTGTTATTTTGAGTACATTTGTCAAAGCTGTTAAATCTGCACAAAGAGAGTCATTTACAGTGAGAGACAGATGAAGGTAATCAGACTTTAAATAGTACACTTAAGAATACCTTCCTTGCCCCCCCCTTAAACTCTTAATGGTGCGCTCCACATCCACTGACTCTGTGATGATAATAATGAGAGGATACCTCCAGGCTACAGGGACTGTATCAGTGTATCAGTGCAGTTAAGATCCAGAATCCAGATCACAGGTTTCCATGCTCACACAGATGAGGGCAATCAGTCATGCTGTGACGTTACATCGGCAGAACATTTAAGTTAAGTGTGTTTCTTTCCAGCATGGTTTTGGGTTTCTCTGCGTATCATTTTAACCCTTGTGTTATGGGATTGTATTGTTAGTTAGTGCAGGTATTACTTCTGTGGACATATTTATTAACACACACTTTTGCTGCTGTAGCGAGTGAATTTCCCCTGTGTGCGATCAATAATGTCTCATCTCATCCAATGTCATATTTTAATTTTTATTTAAAGGGACACTGCGTAGTATTTATGGGTTTATATGACCCAAAATCCACGTTTTTTATACATATTATGTGCTCCTGCATTGTCTAGTCGCTGTATAATAGTTTTTGTTTCATTTTCGTAGTGTTTCAAAAAGTCATATAAAATCACAGGCCGCTGTTGTATTGCCACTGTTAGCAGCGAGACGCCATGTTTCTACCGGAGCCTGTAAGGACAAACGCGAGAGAACAAATCAAGTGTCGCTTTACTTGTAGCGGAAGTCCCGCCTCCACTGACGGAGCAGATACGATATACAAAAGACACACTTATACATCTGAATAAATGCTAGAACCTCATCTGCTGACACAGAGAAAGACGACAAGGACGACATTTGAGCGGCTGAGGATACCGTAGCGCTCAGGGAAGGGAGGGGGTGAGCAGAGGAGCAGTTCATTGTTGTAAATTTCAGCCTCTCCTCTAGATGGCACTATAAACTACTTACTTCACCTTTGAGATATCATAATTAATCTAATTCTAGCATTATCGACCCGCTCTGTCAGTCCCACCACTAACATCAATCCATTTTTAGTTGAAAGTTGTGTTGATGTGTCATCATGCTCAGGACGATCAGCCATCTTGTTCAAATCCAATTTGCACTACAAACTACAAAAGATCATTTATTTTTTGAGTGCACTTGGTGTTGAACTGCGAGAAAGATTAGAAATGGAATATATATATATCAGATTTTTGTGTCCACATACCTGAAAAAAAAAATCTGATCTAAGTCACCAAAAAAAAAAAAAAATTTGAATGGAGTCACTGTGGCAGTGTGTATCAGTTACATATTGCTAAACTGCCCGTTAGCAGTTGGACTTGGACAGGATAAGTTATTCTTACATTTTGCAGCTATAAATATTTCACAGCCTTCAATGGGAAAGTCTTTTTCCGGCCCATGTCTGCCCAGTAGAAGCAAGACCAGGCTCTTTCGTTAAGATGGAGCAGAGTCTGTGATAAAGGCCTCTAAATTTACAGTTACATGCTGATATAAGTTTGTAGAGAGAGACAGAATGTGGGGCATCTGTGGGGCTTTACCATCTCTGAAAAGTTATTTGTTTTGCTTGGTTCGGCAGAATGGTGTAACTGTTAGAGGGCGATGGACAGCTGTAGAAAATTACATAAATCACACTCTCATAAATTCTGCTGCCTTTTGTCACACACAGAGATTCTGAGCGTGGGCTGCTCTTTTTGTGAAAAATGTGTCCGGATTGTTGCCACAATGCTGTTTGACCAAAGCAACGCTTGAAACACATGAAACGTCGCACTCCACCTGATGCAAAGTCCTGCTTGTTCAATAAATGTTCTCCTACCTGGTGGCATAGCATGTGTGAAGCTGCCAGAAATCACTGCTCCTGCTCTCACCATAACACTTCACCGTAGCTGTCAAACCCTACCAGTTGTGAGCACTATGTCAATAAAGCCGTGCGTTAGTTTGTGCAGTAAATCTCTCAGCTGTAATCTGCCCCAATAACAGCCACTCTCACACCGAGGCGGTCAAATTTATTAATTTCTTGCTTCTAACTCATTTCTTGCTTCACCAATGCTTCCTCAAGCCCAATTTATACTCCTGCGTAAAGTGTTCTACGTAGGTTACGCAGAGCCGTCGACGGAGAGCCTGTCTGAAGAGCCTCTGCATCGTCTCCAACTGCACAAAATATTTTTTAAGTGTCCGTCACTCCGTCAAGGGACAACGGAGACGGCGAGGGCTGCGATTGGTCCTCAGGACAGGCCGAGCTAACACTGCTCTGTGCCGGCCACACACAGTGCGCACCGAGCGTCCACAGAGGCGGAGCTGATCACCGCCGACAACGTCGCTGCCAAACTATAAATACGTCATATCTTAACACACACAGCACATGTTTAGATTCTAAATGGCCAATTTTTCGCCTCAAATTATCTTAAAACTGCGTTCCGGGACACAGAAAAGTGAGAAACGGCCACTGTTTCAACAACAACAGTCTTTCTCTCTCTGACGCCATTGCTCACTGTTGCCAAAAGCACAACAACCTTGCGTAGCGACCCCTACTGATCGGGCGGGAAATTGCAGTGTGTATCCGTCACCACGACGGAGAAGTATGAAGGCGCGAGGGGTCTCCGTGGTTACGCAGTCGGATAACGCATTACGCAGTCGGAGAAGTATAATGTGGCCTTCACACCACACCACTGCTGTTGGCAAAGGCTGAAAATGTGTGGTTTAGTCCAGTCCAAGGAGCATCTGAAGAGCAGAGCCATCTATTCCAAGTCTAATACCCACGTTGAGGTGGGACTAGTAACTTAACCATGTCGAGTCGAGCCGTGCTGTGCTGGACCGTGGCGAGATATGGCTTGGCGGGACCATAGTGAAGAAGCATTTTCATTAGTTGCACTATTGAATTATATTAACTTGATTTTCTGGCTTGGAACACTGCATTTGTTCTGCAATGTAATAAGAATAAAATCTCATCGTGAGCAAGCATTTTATTATCACTACAAGGACATTTTATTAGCAGTAAATTCTTAGTATACTGTCTCTAACAAATAAGTGATGGGTCCGTTTGTCTTATGGCTCTAAAATGGCCTGACATCATCTTAGTGTCCATCTTAACAAAAGAAAACATTAGAAAATTTCTTTGTCCCACTATTCAGTTACATTGGAACATTAACACTGTAGATATTGTAGACATTATAAGTGGATATTGAAAAGATGGGTTATTATTGTATCTCAGAGTAGTACGATGCTTATTAAAACTTTAAGTGTGCAGCTAAAAACAATGGTAAAGAATCAGACAGGGTTTGTTTTTGTGGTTAACGTGGTCGTCTTTGTGATTTGAGGTTATATCCTTATATCGACATTGCAGTCTTGCATCCTTAAGATAACGTCACCCTGTCGTTTATAATTATACAGACTCTTTACGACCTTCAAACAGCAACACTGGCTCTTCACTGATACATATGAATGAACCCAAATGTGGAAACTAAACGTAATGCTTTTGCACACAATAGCATTTGGTTCTGGATGTATGTGTTGTTTTTTCCCTCTCTCTCCACGAGCAGGCTCTGTATTATAGGTCATGTTTGTTTTCCACCGTCTGTGTGCTGCACTCTTAATCTTTACTGTCCTCGGGCCAAGCAGCCACTTTACACTCGGCATAATGAGCCTCATTTCTGCCTCTGGTCAGAGGAACAGTGTGGATCATTGCAGCATAACCACGGAGAGAACTGTGTCACTGATGAGGTCAAAGCGTGGGAGGAGGAGCAGGAGGAGGAGGAGGGCACGTTGACCTTTTAACAGTAAGGCTCTGAGAGCTTGTCTTGTTGTCTCCTGTGGGGTCGACTTCACTGTTGTGGTGTAACGACATTTAAATCTAGTACTGATATGGTTATCTGATATGATAAATTGCATGTTTCTCAGCATCTTGATGCATAATATGTAAAAAAATAAAATTTGATTGACAAATGCGGCAAAAACGTCACTTTCAGGGAAGCTCAGCTACTCTTGGAGTCAATGGCGCTGGGCTTCTACGTGATGATTGGAGGAACTATTTGGAAGGCGGAGCCTTTTCTGCCTCAGTCCTGTGTACCATTGTACACCATTCCACTGTACACAAAAACACTGTTATAGCATTTTAGTTTTACATAATTATCACATTTTCTTATTCTAGTTGTTCGTTTGAAGAGTGTATACATCCTGAAATGAGTTTCCCCTGTTTCAAAGACCAGCGACTGCCACTGATGCCCAGTGGTGTATCTGAATGTAGGGCTGAATTGTTTTCAAATCTACATTTTTCATTTGAAACATGGCAATCAGTGAATTACGTGTTTATCTTCAGATGGAAACGTAGTAGTGCGGATATTCGTAAAGTAAGAAGAAGAAACTCCTGTTCTACGAGGACAGAGAGGAAAAACAGAGCGTGTTTACATGTATACACGCGTTTTCTTGCATGAACAGCAAACCTCAATTCTGTGACCTTGAACTTAACCGTCACCGAAACATCTACACACATACAACTCACTCGCTCTGTCAAGTGGAAGCAGCATTGGTGGTAGGACCTCTAAGGCATGCCATCCCGGAAGCCTCTCTCTCCTACCTGCTTCTGACTCGTCATACTTTCCACTGTGGGCTGAAGCAACAGAGACTGTCCTGGCTCAATAGAGCCTCCATTCATTCATTAAACTGAGAGTGGTGGGTGGAGTCTGCAGCCTGTAACGGCTGCTCTCTCTCCTCTCCTCGTGAATAGGTGTAGATGTAGAAAGGTTGTGACTCATGAACTGTTCGTTTAATTCATGGCTCAGGAGAGACCGCTGCTGGTCGTAACCCTGACTCCAGGAAACCGAGAGGCCTCATTGTTATTTAGAGGTAGACAGACTGTTCTGTGTCTGTGGCCACTTTTAATGAGACGCTTCTTTCACATGTGTCTTTACTGTAAATCCTCCATGCTATTTAGTCTGAAATGGGCCAATTGCTTAAGATCTACAAGAAACAAAAAAAAAATCACATCTTAACATGCAAAACCTGGCTATGAAAATCTGCCCCTTTTTTCACGACCGGATTTTCTGTTGTTGCAAATTGCTTTCATGCATATGTGATTTTGTCCCTGCACCCTTCGCCTGCCCCTGACTTTATGATTAATGGTTTGGGGATGAGACGACCGCCTGTGGCTGACAGTGGAACAATTAATACCCTGCTCTGTTCTCTGCAGAGCGAGCAAGACTGAGCAAACACCACCATCTCCCAGCTCCTTCAGTCACTTCATACTACAGCTGGAGCTCCACTATGACGTTTAATTGGATTATTGTCCTTGTCCCATTATTCAAGCACTAAAGGGGAATTGAATTATTGAATGAAGTGTCCACCTCCATGACAATAGGTGGCATTATGTCGCTTTTAGCGTTTACTCTGTACCAGAGCTTAGATCAGGCCCAAAAAAATCAAGCCCGACCCTACGTGAGCCCATGCATGTCGTGTCAGAACATTAACTGTAATTACGAGCCCGATTTAAACCCGACAATGTTTAAATACGTTAGCCGTAAAAATGTACACGTACGTCCACGTCCTCCCCACAGCGGGAGCTTGTTGTACCTGCTGCCACAGTCTAATTTACAACAATAACAGAGCCGCTGAGATCCGCTTCCATGTACGCATATGTTGCTAATGACGATACGCTTCCTGGTTTTTACACATTCACACAATACGACGCGCTATAACATACCACGCGAACACGACGAGGGAGAATAAACACACATTCTTGATCAAGGGGCGGACCAATATCCATCACAACATATTCTACTGTTTCATCCAGTGCTAATCTCAGTCCATCACAGGTACACATAGAGACAAACAACCATTCACTCTCACACCAATTTACAGTGTCCAATTTGCCTAATCCCCAAATCTGCATGTCATTGGACTGTGGGAGGAAACCCACGCACAAACTGTGAGAACATGTAAACTCCATGCAGAAAGTAAGATGTGTTATTTTGAAAGAAAAATTAAATTTAGTATGTCTTTTTAAAAGTCCAGCTTTAGTTGGATCAATACAATCATTTGATTATTTTCCAACTTTAAAGTCATGTAAATGTATCGAGCGACCGAATGCTTTAATAGAGGAGCAACAAACAAGTATATTTTTTTTTGGCTGTAAAGTGGAACGTTAAGTTAATTTTAACAGTGTTCTATTTATAGTCCGGCCAGTTAGCAGCAACACATCCAAAATATTTCTGTTTCAAATGCCCACAATCATCATCTCCCTCACAGAGAGTGACTTGTGAGGTGCCAGTTACACTCCAACACACAAACCACCACTAGCAGCAGACATAAGAGAGACACTGTCAAGCCTCTGCTTCACTTGGCCGTGTGCCACCGTCGCAAATTGAATGTGAATCACGCTGCATTTCTTTGGCAGATGCAATTTTCTTCTACACATTTATTGAATTTTTGCAGCTGTAAAAGAGTAGTTTTGACATCCCCATCGGTGCTCCACGCACGACACACTCAGCTCTTGTGATAAACCGTCAACATCTGACACCAAGCCAAATCCTCAGCCTCCCTCTGAGAAGCAATAATTCACTTCAAGGTAGATCCCTCTGCTGATTCAATCTGCTTAAATCGGCTGAAAAATGATTTGTGTTCTTGCATGTTGTGCCAGCAGGAATGAGGTTGGAGGCACATGAACTGTATTAAACATCTAAGGGGACGGTGAGCTGATATTCTTAAATAGACGAAAAGCCAAGTGAGGGTTCAGCTCTATAAGGTCAAGACTGCGAGACCTACGGAGTGATGCTATGGATGTCGTGATTAAGGCTCCGTCCCAATACCTCCCCCTTAAAATTTCCACTTGGTTTTGAGTGCCCTCAACCGTAAATTCCCCTCGTTGAGGGAAGTGGTATTGGGACATCACTACATGCAAATTAGCGTAGTGAACGTAACAAACGTGCTAACCTACATCACATGTTGACAATTCTAGCGGTGGATCGTGCTACTGTTTTCATCCCAGGAAAAATGCCGGCGGATCAGCTGCAGAGCTGACTGGCGGCTGTTTGCCGGGTGCTTCGAGAGCATTTGCTCTCTCGGGGCGCTCGGTGGGTAGCCACTCGCTAGCTAGTTAGCTAGCTGCTTTCATAAATCGTCACTTATTTTCTGACATTAGTGTTCAAAGCTCAGCGGTCCTTTGGATGTATATCAAACAAACATATTCCAGCACAAATCGACATTGTAACATGCTTATTTGCGAAAATATATTACAACGAAAATGTACCTCGGTAGATGTGGCCGCCATCTTTGTTGAAAAATATCAACCGGCTCGCTGAATTCGCAAAGCATCTTGGGTAATTCCAACTTCCACTTCTTTTTAAGCCCGCATCAGAGCTCACTACATTTTGAGGGTTGATTATAAGGGAAAGATTGCATTTCCCCTTACTGCACCCTACACGTGAACGTGCAAAATGTAGGGTTAGGGGAAAAATGTAGGGTTAGGGGAGGTTTTGGGACAAGTGTTGGCTGACAAGAGCGATGATACATTCTGCTTTCTAAACCAGGCAAGGTGGAGGAAAAGATTCTTTGTATTCTCTTTGTGTCTGCGTGTCCTTCTGATGGTCAGCAGAAGGCAAAGAACGTGGATCAAAACACAGCACAGATGATTCTGAAGAAATACACGATGAGGTAGAAGCAACTGATGAGGAGATGGCGTGTTGTTTGGCGCGACATAATGTCAGCAGATGTGTTTTCTTGCTGAGCATGCAACTGTGATTGGATTGAATGTGAGCTTTTATGGTTTTGACAGGCAGCTACTCTCCTCTCTATCCAATAACGTGTGCTGTCACTGAATCTTTTTATTGGTATGCAGTGCTGGAGCGTACTGGATTTGGATCACAAAGCAATTTCTTCAGAAAACACACTTCTGTGTGTATCAAGACTGGCAATTAGTGCTGCACAGAAGCTGCTGCCGTCCTCACACGTCCCACTGGTTCCTCCTCAGGTCACAGCTTCACGTCAGAGATTTAGCCTTTAAGTGGAGCGTCATGGGACACACTGATGGTGTCTGGCCTGATGTGGTCGTCGCAATTAGTGTGTTGTTAAACCCGGGGGCCTGGTGGACAGATTTGCATGGGCTGACTCACTGCAGAATTCACAGCAAAAGGGCAGCACTCAAGATTCGTGGTGATCCACACGCCATCATGTGGGCTAATCAGCTTAGTCCACACGGAAACAAAACTTTCCCGATACGTTTCTTTTTCCATTCTTCCAAACTCTAAACAAAACTATTATAAATGCTGCAGTATGTATGCCAGGCCTGTATGCGGCACTGTAACGATGCCACACAAAAAAACGGAGAATGGGGGTTGTAGCTTAGAAGCCGTAATTTCCCCAAAGTTCGCTCATTTAGTCCTTTATTAGATTATGACAGAATGTCGACTTGGCAAATCACACTGATGTGCTCGACTGTAATTATCATTCGACAGTCTGTTTCATTTTTGAAATCGTTCGCAAACGTGCACCCAGAGAGAAACAAAAGGGAAAAACACACTGAGTTACTAACCTTATCTCTGGTGTGCAGAGTGCTATACAAACAATGTCATCATTGGCTATATTTGTGTTTATTCACATCATTTTGCTAATGTTGACTCACTGTCTTTGTGTGTTTGTGGGCTTCCAGTTAGCAAATGTATACAGCAATAAAGACAGTGTTATTGTTTGATTGCACAGCTAATCATAGATAAGATTTTCTCCCCAGTTTCACAGTAATTACTCCATCGTATGTTAACATAGCAAGTCAAAGCACAAAGAATTTTATTCAGGGCATTTTTAGAGGCAAACCCTATGTAAAAAGTAGAAAATGTGACTCTGTCTTAGATCTACCAATCACCAGCATGTCCATGCTTATGTTAGCGTTCAAGTCAAAGCAACTACCTGACTACAGCCTTTTAAAGCCAGCAGTGTAAATGATGGACCACTTCATTTGTTTAAGTGCCCTCCAGCTAAAAAAAAAAAAAGTACATTTGTTTCGTTAAAAAGGTTAATTTTGCCTCAGCTTGACTTGTTGCAGCTGGTATAGCTCAGTGGTATAGTCCACAGACTTTGGGAGGGCTGCGGTTCAAATCCCAGTTAGGACAGGTCAGCTAATACCAAGTGTGGGCCCTTAAGACAAGGCCCTTGATGCTACTTGGCTTTCTCAGATGTGACAATTGATCAATGTAAGTCGCTTTGGATAAAACTAAATGATAATGTAATGTAATAGGGGTGGGGGAAAATTCTATTCTAATCATCCATGATTCTGAATCGATTCATAAACTTAAAAATCGATTTAAAAAAAATAAAAATAATAATAATAAAATATATATATATATATATATATATTTTTAGGTTTCTATTATTTTTAGCTTTTTATTTTTATTTATTTAAGTTATTTTTTTGTACAGTACGTAAGTTTTTATTATTTATGTTTTGAATGAATAAATGTTAACATTTGTCTTAAGTTGGCCTTTGTGTGATCACAGTATCACATTATCTTATACAAACTGTATTGTTTTGATGCCATAGTTTGCCTCAACTACTATGCATTGTATCAATTTTTGAATCGAGAATCGTATGAATCGAATCGATTGAGTCGAGAATCGATTTTGAATCTAATCGTGACCCTAAGAATATGAATCGTGAGCCACCCAAAGATTCACATCCCTATAATGTAATGTAGCTTTGCCCAAAAATTCTACCCTACTAGCTAACTCCTAACACGTCTCTTTCAGAGTGTCCATTACACTGTGCTTTGACAATTGTTTAGCTTTTAAAGTCACAGATTTATTACACAGAGTGGATTGTGTGGCTCATATATCATGTGTCTCCAGTACTTGAAGCAGCACGGCAGAGCTGTTTTAAGTCGCTTCATTCAAATATTTGGTGGGTTTTACTGGAGAACTTCATTGACACAAAGTCAGTTGTCTGAGGGATTTCCAGGGTGCTGTGAATAAGCGTCAAACATATTGTATATAGTAAGTACATAACATCTGCCACCAGGAGCTTCAGCACAAAAAAAACCGTGTGGTGTTCTGTTTCTGGTGAACTCATCAGGTCAAGCCACAGAAAGAAAAGCAGCTCTTTTAAGAAAGCCAGGAACACTGTCGGACGCGCAGACGCCCCCCAGGCTTTTCCTTCTTTTTGTATGTTTATGAGGCTTGCGACGCAGCCCATTCATGACATATTGTATTGGCAACAAAAGCGAAGACTGCACAGGTCGTACAAAAATTCATATTTAGAAAAGGTTGTGATTGCGCTCGTGTGAATAGCTGGGCTCTCCAGACTGAAGCCCCAGGGGCCTGTCGACCTTATTCTCCTTCAACAACATAACACATTTAGACTGATACAACAGCATTCATGTCTGCTCGCTCTCTGGATTCCCCATACACTTACAGCAATAGGAGTGGAAGGATTACCCCCTTCTGCATTCCTCATGGCTGAATCTGGACCCCACTGGCTCGTAAAAAAAGAAATTGTTTTCATTACAGTTTTTCAAACAGCGCCTGAGCCACTCTGTCAGTGCGACAGAGGAAACGTGGTGCGACTGAAAACAGACAAATTGGTTTCTGGCCCTTGGGGGGAAAATTATAATTAGAGCTAAAACTCGCCGGCTTTGATGAGAGTCTAAGTTTGCCGTAGTTTGCTTTTACCATGACAATTCTACTTTTAGAATGTGCAATCAATCGGTCTTGAAGCTGCTGTCAGAGCCAGACTTGCACCGTATTGTCCAGTCACGCAGTCCCTGCCAGGTGTTACGCTGCCTGTGGGCCTCTCACTTTTTCTGCAGGTCAAGAATAACAAACATGTCATCCACGTTTGCCTCAGCACTCCACGTGAACTCTTTCTGAGATGTTTCCTGAGTCCTGGGATCGAGGAAATCTCCACTCTCCGCTGTTTACATTGTTATGACTCCGCGTCACACAATAGGAGAACGAGTGCAGATGGTGCAGATAGTTGGTAACAACTCTGCCATCTCAGACTTCGCCTGACTGGAAAAAGAAAATACACATTTTCCTATAGCTGATTTACAGACTGACACCATTCTGCTAATTTGCCAAGTCTGTGTTTTGGAGAGGAGTTTAATTTGGCTTCTTCATAGCCTGTCACATATTATTCTCTACATCTCTCTTTCTATATACAGTATATGACTTTGCACCCATATTGGTCGTGAGTGGAATCCTCTGTTCACAAGCCGAAACCTATGTTTTAAACTATATGAAAATAATTTGAACGACAAGCGTAAATATCGCAGTCAAGCACATTGGCTCTTTCTCTCGAGGGGAAGGGTGGGGAAAATTCTTGTTAAATGGTTTTCCTCATGCAGATTTCCACAGCTCAAGGCTTTTGTTTCGGCTCCCGTAATCCAGAGAAGGCCGAGGGGGGAAAATAGAGCGGAAAAAAAAGACATACTGTGGAGAGTGGGAGAGGAGAAAAGAAGCTCAGATTCCACAGCGGGTGGATTGGAGAGGATTTGGTCCTTTTTAAATAGAAGCACCTGTTCATCTGGGATTAGTCGGAAGCAGAGCTCTATTTCGGTTGAGCGCCGATGTTTGCCCATCACACCCAGGGTCCTAAGGGCTGCCGGGGTGTGAACCAGAGCCCTGATGCTTTCTTGTAGGGTTGTAGTGTACATGAGCACTTTGTGTCTGGCTTGGAACCAGTAAATTGCTGGTGCAAATGCCTGAACCAACTGGATTAAACTCTTCCATTCCTCAGCGAATACCAGTAACATGCCTTTGATTTGCACACCAGAGCCTCTTTCACAGTAGCATTAGAGGGTATACATGGGATTTTTGAACCTGGGCGAACCTGCTTCTGAAATGTGATGAAACAAAAACGCACGCCGGAAACTTGATTAAATTATTCCTCAGGCAATTATAGAGGCACAAGGGCTGGGCAGGCGACAGTGAGGTGAAATGCTGCGTAAATGTTGGCATGAGTGTCACAGCTTCTTCTCTCTTAAATGTATAGCGAATATTAACTTACAGGACTGAATTATAATATGTATTTTTTTTAAGGCTATTGACAGCTACAGCAGTGTTTACTCTGTGGCATTCTTCGTCTTTGTTGGATTTACTGACAGGTTATTACTGTGCCACACAGGTTTGATAGCATACTTTTTACAGAGCTGATGTAAACTTCTGGCCAAAACACACAGTGGTGGAAACTCAAGCCAGATCAGGGCGAACTGAATTTTCACTGGTGGACATGGGACAAGTACAAGTAAACATGTTTTTTTTTGTTTTTTTAAAAACAGACCTAGACCAGAAGTTCCAATTTACGCTGTTTTTTTAGTGTGTATCTGCGTCATTACCTTGTTTACGAAGCCCTGAAGTTTCAAAACAAACAGTTCAGCCACTGCTGAGAACGCTGTGTTTTATTGTAATCTCGGGCTTAGTGAGATCACTGAAAAAACCCGGTCCAGTTACGTAAGCAGCGGTTCTCCTGAACAGCAGATCCTCCTGCTCCGGGCACTAGTCCGGGCACTAGTCCGGGCACTACCGGTTGCGTACATTGAACCGCAGAAGAAGAATAAAGTCCGTTGTGGAGGTGTTTCACGAGCGACAGTGTCTTCTGACTCTGGGTCTGACTCCGGGTCAAAGTCATAAAAGGGACTGCGGCGGGGAGTCGTGAAGAAGCTATTTTTAAACATTGTTAAAACAATGTTTTGATAATGAGTAGCAGTGCATCCACCGTTCCAGAGGGGGGAGCTGCGCCTCTGAGAGCGGGTGCTGAATATGTCACTTCCGGGTACTGGCCAATCACAAGGCAGTTGGGAAGGCTCTACACTGGCTGGCCAATCACAACACACTCTGTCTTCTGGGTGTGAGATTTCAGTCTGAAACATCGCGGCTTGGACAGCATTAGAAAAGAGAGATTTCTATCGGCTCGTTTATCAGAATCAGAATCAGAATCAGAATACTTTATTAATCCCCGGGGGGAAATTGTTTGTGTTCCAGATGCTCTGTGCAAAGTAAGAAGAAATACAGCATGAGGAAACAAGAGCTAGATATACAGATGTAAACAAAGTAAAATAAAATAAAATAAAAGTTTACAGCAACTAGGAGATTTTTGACCATAAAAACAAGTTAAAGTATGTAAGTAGACCTCCCCAACTAACATATATGTGCAACAGGACCACTCTATATGAGCTTTAAAATGACTTTGAACTGTGCTGTAGCCATGAATTAGTTAAAAAAAAGAAGAAAAAAAAAAAGTCCTGTCCATGTGCACACATGTCTAAATTCAATTTCATGACGAGTTCCTAAAGTGCGGTGGACTGGAGTGTTGGAAAAGATGACAACATGCAGAAACCCTGTATCCAAAAAAAAAAAGCTTCCTCAGAGACCTGATAAAAGGATGCACATGTGGACTCAGGCATGAGATGAGGGCGACTCCTCTACGTGGTCAGGGATGCGTTTGGATTCCCACCACTGCAGAACATCACACAGTGTATGGACACAGTCGTGTGGACTCACACTATCTGGCACGAGGAGGTAAATCCTCAGTGCTTTTCTGCTCCAATCATATATACAAGCCTTTTATTCTTCAGATTTTAGCCACATTAAGCATAGTCTTTTAAATTACACTGAAGTATATTTAAAATCTGCACACATTTAAAATAATTAATACATCAAAATCCTGTAAAATATGCAATTCTGACTGTTTCTTTGGAGTGCTTCCAGCTCTAATTGTTTTCAGAGAACTGGTTTAGCCCCACCCAGCCTACTCAAGGTTTTTTTTTCTTTTTTTTTTGGCTGGCTTCAAACAGCCTAAATCACAGATGACTGTACTCCACCTATAATTGGGTTAGCATGTGTATTTTTAGATAGAATCTGTCTTTTTGAAACGCATTAAACACAGAACAGCAGCTAGAGTCGCTCTAAATGGGCTGAATAGTGCTTCAAGCAAACACCAGCTATTATCAGTTTCTCTCATTAGCGTCCCGTGAACGGACCAGTTAACATCACCCAGAATGAAACAGTCTGCCGCTGTAGCGTCTGTAGTGAAACTGCAAGAGAGGAACAAAAGGGAGACATGCGGTCGATGTTGGCCTCTGTGTTGTCCTGCACAGCAGATAAATCTTTATCCCTCCCCTGAGCCGTACTCTCACAGTATGAATGCATCTCACTGAAAGCCATCAGTCTTCATTCCATCGTTTTTGGCGATTCACCTTCACGATGTTGAACCTTTTCGGCAAACGATCTGCCCAGGTATCCCCTAACAATCCGGTAATGAAATCCCACGCCATTATAAATATGTTGTTGTTGTAAAAGCCCAGCAGAGCGGCTCTGCAGTCGCTCTTATTGAATCAGTGACAACCTGACATGAGTGTTTATCTGTGCATATGGCTCCAGCTCGGCTCCTGCTGCTCTCTCCTAATGTGGCTGCAGGGGGAAAGAAAAAAAAAAAAGACCTCGAAGGACTTCTAAGCGGATCAGACCTTACATATTGCCCCACAATTTCATTAAGAGGTACAATTCACGGGGTTGTCAGTGCCATAATAAAGTCCCCGGTGCAAGCGGGGCAGATGGTGCAAGCCGAGTGTCAGAGGACAGGCATCCAGAGGAATCCCCTTAATAAAGGGAATAGGCTAACAGCAGCATCAGCAGCAGCAGCATCAGCAGCAGGCGCTTAAGAAGTTAACTGTGCGAATACCACTAAAGAAAATTGATTTGGCTTTTCAAAGAGCCAATGGCCAATTCATTTAATTTCCCTTGGCTGTTTCTTTCAGCAATCATTGATCTTATATTCCACATTTTACATGTAAAAGCAAATAACTTCTCATGGCACGTTCAGAATTGCCTCAGGAAATCCTAATGTTCGCCACCCTAAACCCTGCTGGTACTTAACCCATGAATAAATCTCTATTGCATTAATATCAGTGACGGAGAATTCTCAGCCACTTTAGAAGCAACAAGCTTTTCATCTCGTGCCATCTTCCTTTCTTGAGTAAAACTGTGTCTGCAGATTTTATCAGCTGCAGTGAACTTGCCAATTATGCTAATATTAGCCAGTGTGCTTGGCAAGTAAAACTTGCCCCTGAGGGAAAGTTTGGTTTGGCTTGCAGGGGCATACATTTGAGGCTTAAGTGATATCCCAAACCAGCTAACACAAGTGAAATGCTCTTTTTCCTCTTAGGTAATGCTAACCAAACATACCTGTTGATGTTAGAGAACACATTTTAATGGTTTTTTGTATAGAAATTAAGTGACATGTAATGGTCAGACTGCAAATTGTAACAAATAGATGACTCCTCAGGTCACCCCTCCGTTTCCAAAGCACATCAGGGAACTACATGGCCCCTAGAAACGTGGAGGTGCAGGGTACCAGCTTCCATACAGCAGGGCCTGTGCGCAAAATACATATTAAAGGCTCATGTCAAGGCTGCAAAAAAATTTTTTCTGAGTGATTATACACTTATATGAACATAGTTATTGTACTTATGGTGCTTGGTCCAAATAAATCTATCCTCGTTATTATGACTACTGCATGTTGCCTACGAGTAATTTACATTTTCAGCTCTTCAGCCTTTGAACTCTGACCTCCCAAACACTGCCAACACATGGAATAATCCATTGTGCCTATAGGGAGGGATATACCAGTGCAGCGTAGGTTGGCAGCTGCCACCCCTTAAAAAAATACATTGCCACCTCAACTCTCTGCAGCCATACATGGTCACAGGCTCCAGTTTTAGCCTAGAGGTGTGCTGTGTGCTGTCCGTCCATCTTCTGTTTCAGTCAGCAGGTTTATAAATTGTCCCTTGTAAAGAATGGATGCTCAGTTGAGTTTCAGGAGTAGCACTTTTTTGGGATGGTGGACGCTGTGACTGAAGGTTCAGCATCAACACCCTACATTTGCCCACTGGCAGCAAGGTTTGTATGCTTAAGTCCAATGTACACTTCTTCGTAAAGTGCTCTACGTAGGTCACGGAGACCCCTCTACGTCGCCTGAGAGGCTGTCGGAGAGTCTCTGCGTCGTCTCCAGCTGCACAAAATATTTTTTAAGTGTCCGGCCGAGGTAACGCTGCTCTGTGCCGGCCACTGTGCGCACCGATCGTCCACAGAGGCGGAGCTGATCACTGCTGCCAAACTATAAATACGTCATATCTTAATACACAAACCACATGTTCAGACTCTAAATGGCCAATTTCTCGCCTCAAATGATCTTAAAACTGCGTTCCAGGACACAGAAAATGTTTATTTCATGTGAGAAACGGCCATTGTTTCAATGTTATTCAGCTGCAACAACAACAACAACAACCGTCTTTCTCTCTCGGACGCCATTGCTCACTGTAGCAAGAAGCACAACAACCTTGCGTAGCGACCCCTACTGATCGGGCGCAATATTGCAGTGCATATCCGGCACCACGACTATATGCTATAGAACTATAGAAGTATACTGTGGCCTTAGGAAGGGCTCACTTTGCAGTGGCGTGTGAACTGGTTCTTGATGTGTAAGAACACATTGATGCTCTATTGTAATATCAATTATGCAGCTGCTCAGTGTTCAGCATGAATGTGCCCAGTCATATGTGCCACCATGATGTCCCGAGCGGTGCCTTGCTGTATGCTGGAGCGACAGAGCTTGCATTGAAGACAGGTCAGCCCAGTTTACTGACCCTCCCTCCCTCTTGTCTGTCCCTTTCTTTGTTTCCAGGTTCCCACAGAACACTGGTGGGATTCTGCTTAGTGCCGCCAGCCTCTGTTGCGAAAGGGAAATTTGTGTTGTCTTGCTGATGCACAGTTAATGAATAAGACCCTTTGTCTCGCTCCACTATTGCAGAATGTTGAGCTCCGGCCTGTGTCGACTTGTCAGTGGTTTATCTCTTCCGTGCATTTAGAAAGGCGGGAAAAGGAACTGCACATTGTCACAGTTTTCCCAATCTTTGCAGATATTGAAACAGAGAAGAATCAAGGATCGAGGTCTACTAGCTGCAAAATGAACTCTCACTGTAAAACCTCGATATCTGGTGCCGTGTCAGTTTTCATCTGCACATATAGTATGTGACCTATTGGCTTCCTCACCCGGTGTCCGCATCCATGTGTTGCCATGTGCTATATGGACAAATTATTTACAAAATAATTATTTACAATTATTTACATTCTGTTGAAGAAGACCTGAAACTAGAGATCAAGACTAGGGCTGAAACGATTAACCGATTATTGATGGATTACTTAATTAATCGTAAACTATTTTGATATTCGGTTTGAGTGTTTTCTAAAGAATTAAAGCCAGTTTTTGCATTTTTTCAGCTTCTTAAATGTGAATATTGTCTGGTTTCTATGCTCCATATAACAAAGAAGTCATTACAACTGAGTCATTTTAGTTTGTGGACAAAACAAGACATTTGAGAGCATCGTCATTTCCGGATCAAACACTGATCAATATTTTTCAGCATTTTATGACATTTCATGGACCAAAAGATTACTCAATTAATCGAGAAAATCAATTATTTAAGAGAATCGTTTGTTGTCGCTATAATCAAGACCATTAATTCTTCAGGAACATGTTTAAACTAACATTATAAATGAAGTGAGAAGTAGCAGCTCATTCATTTGTCATATACAGTCCATGGATGTACTCCCAAGAGACCTCCCATCCTGCCTTTTTTCACTTTGTGAATGAACATTCCACTCTTATGTAATGCTGCTGACCCAGATCAACCCCCCCCCCCCTTTCTCTGTATAAAAAATGCCTTTGACAATATACAATTAAGATTCTTGCAGATGTGAAGGAGCCATTGAGCTCCTTCAATAGGAGGGAGATTAAACACGAGGGAGGAGAAGGATTGAAGGAGAAGACGATGTGGTGACGGTGATGACGAGCTCTTTCCGAGATGTATAATGAAAGCACCTGCCTCAGCTGTTGTGCTCATAATTGATGTAGAAGAACAATTGATAAAAGGGAAGAAAGCTGTGTTGAGTGGGACTGATTGAAGTTTGAAGTGAAGGACATGTTGCCCTCCTGAATATTCTTTACTGGAGCTCATAGTGCACAGGGAAATACATTTGGGATTGGGGTTAATTCATCTTAAATTCATTCAATTCAGGAAGTAGGATAGTTTGAAAGGTCCCAATATATTTCTTTTATCCTGCCTTAAAAAGCTCCACAAACCCAAAGACGCGCTGATTTAATTCTGTGTTCCTCTTTAAACCTCTAAATCCCCGTTATTAGGAGTCAATTTACTTTATTTTCCTTCAGTGTAGAAACTTTAAAGTTGCTGCTTGCATTTCCACATCAATAAATCATTACCACATTCATTTGAGACACATTCACTTCAAAGACTGGAGCAGATTGGCAGCCACTTCTGAACCTTAACTAGGTTTTACGTTACATGCCAGCTGGCTGCGGCGGTTCTTGGAAATTATTGCTCGAATGTTCATTAATGCTACACAGAAAAGAAATGTGGTCTTAATTGGGCGATTTGACATTTTGGGGAAATCGCTTTCACACAGAGAATTACATACATACATCTTTCTTAAGTGCATTTTGCCAAATGTCGAACAACGTTTTGCTCTTTTAAATTGTTTAAAAACACAAACAGATTGAAGCTATTGACAGTTTGGTGTTATAGAAGAGCTCAGAGTGACTGACTGACAATAAAATACACACTCGCTACTTCAGTGGGAGGCATGAGCTGAGGACAATGCACACATCTGGACATCAGCGGTGGGACAGCAGGTTTCTGTAGTCTGTCATAATACATACAGGCATATTATGGGGCTGTAATGGAGTCCACCACAACACCCACAGAAACCTTTCCTCAAGAGTTCAAAGCCACGGAACACACATGGTCCAAATGCGCCGTATTGTAAATGACAGGAGAAATAAAAAGTGACGCACTCACTCCTGTGAGACAGCAGTGTTTCATCCTTCCTAAACAAAGGCGTATTATGTGAGAGGCTCTGGGTCTCTTATTTCATCAAAAACAAAGTTGCATGTTGTTGTTTTTTTTGTTATTTTAAATCACTCTGTAAACTGGGGCATTTTCAGAGCATTTATAATATATATATATATTTTACTGTACATGGTCTGGCCCAGCCTGTCTCACTGTCAACATGGTCTTTCATACTAAATATACTGTATGTCATAGAGTCTGACTGTGGATTCAATCTCTTTCCACATCTGTCATCAGCTGCACTGGATTGTAAAGTACAGCATGTTAAGCTGCATATGGACAATCACTTAGGATTAAGAATTTCATATTCCAACTCTGACTCTGAATATCCCATATTGTCTTGAAAATCCAATAATTACTTCTTTTTTTTTTAACCATGATGTCAAATCTGTTGGAGGTCAAGGACAGGGCCAGATCTGTCCAAATGAAAAATCTTTGTGTGTGATAATAATCTCTCACATTTAAAGTACCAGTGTGTAGGATTTAGCAGCATCTAAGTGCGGTAACGTTCCAAACCGGCAACACTGAGCGAGAACCCCTCCCTTTTTCCGCTATGGTCCAAAAGTAGCGCACATGTGTGCAAACCATTATCTCCATTAATATCACATGTGTTGGTGAGCTCACTGCTTTGTACTGTATTAACTCTTGCACCATCAAAACCATCAAAACAAAGTTGCTCCAGATTGTGTGTTTTTAGATCGAAAACAGTGTTCCTCGAGCTTTTTATATGGAGACCCATTTTTAAAAATCAAATCTGTGCATTTAGTATAACACTTTTTCAACATTTTTGCAGAGCAGCCATTTGACAGGTTACAGTCAGGAAAATCACAGGTGTAATCATCACAGTTTAGCTTCCTCAGTGTCACACGCTGGTTCACTTTCACAGTGTCCTGACACAAGTGAACTGAACAGTTCATGTGATCAGTAACACTCGTAAATGCATCACAACCTGATTTTATGCCTTTGTTATTCATTCAGTTTTAGTTCAACTGCTTGAAAAGATGTCTGTGAATGACTGATTTAAGAGAATGATGAAATACATTCATGAGATGAACCAGACGAGTGGTTATATAAGTTACTGTTGGTTGTTTTGAACCAGTCTGGTCAATCTCCTCTGACCTCTGGCATCAACAAGGCATTTTTTGCCCAGAGAGCTGCTGCTTACTGAATATTTTCTCTTTTTTGGGGCTGTTCTCTGTATTAAAAAACAAACAAACAAAAAAAACAACCATGTCTGGGTTGTGTGTGAAAATCGTAGTAAATCAGCAGTTTCTAGAGTACTCAGACGAGCCCATCATACAAAAACAACCATGCCACATTCAAGGTCTCTTAAATCACCCTTTTCTTCCACATTCTGATACTCAGTTTGAACTTCAGCAGATTCTTTTTTTTTTTAATCATGTCTACATGTCTGACTTCAGAGATGCTGTCATGTGATTGGCTGATTAGTTAAACTGTGTACCTAATAAAATGGCATATATATATATATATATATATGTACATATACATGTATTATTATTTATTTATTTATTTTCATGTTCAGTTTAAACATGAAAACAGTTTAAACCTTTAAACATATTTATATATATATACACTCAAAAATATAAACGCACAAAGAAAAACGTGCAACTATCCAAAAATAACAGTACAACTTCATCAATAAAGTGGCTTTAATTTGCAAGCATTAGGATCAATTTCAAAACAAAAGTCATGGAGTAATGCCAATGGCACGCTCCATCATGATTTGTGACATCTGTGGCATATTGACGAGTGACAAAAGTCCACATTTTGGTGTGCCCTTTTATTGACCAGACCATAAGGAGTGTCTGTGTACCAGTCACACATATTGACCACCACTCTGCCATGCTCCACGACTCTCGTGAGTTGAAATACTCAATCTGCGTTTGTAGTGAATAGGAGTGGCATAGTGACACTGGACTACTGGGTTTGAGCAAAACAAATCATTCCATAAACAAATACACCAAGAATCTGAGCAACTGTCATGACATTCTATTTTTATATATATGTTTGTGCGTTTATATTTTTGTTGAGTGTATATATAGGCTGCAATTTTGAGACCTCTGTTTTTTAGAAAACACATCAGGACAAATGTTTCTAAGGAGACTGGATCAGAACATTCCTCATCCTCCTGACTGTCACCTACAACAGGAGGTGCTGAGGGTGTAGGGAGTAGGAGGGGATTGTAATGACTGAGTCTTTAGTCTGTTTGTGGTGTCTTAAAGGATACAGGCTGCTCAGAGTGATTCAACGCTCTGCTGTTGTGCTGCGTCCTCCTGAGATGACTGATGGTTGACTCTCACTGACAGACTGACCAGAGCAGTAATTCATCATAAGCTAGGGTCTTCTTCAGGTTAATACCTAGAAAACTTTACCCTCTGGTAGTATTTTTCTTTGCAAGGGAGGAGTACGTGTTGGACGTCTCCCTTTGTTTTACTTTAATAGCAGCCAAGTGTTCCGTCATCCATCTGCTGAAGCAGCCAGAGGCTGAGTGTGTGTGTACATTAAACTGAATGATGAAGAGTTCATCAGGCTGATGGGCTCTGCAGAGGCAGACAATCATTCAGATTTAAAACGCACAACAGAATCTGTCATGGTGTGACACCAGCTGTGTCAGGAGTTGTGCACGACTCTGCAGTCTTTGTATATCAGCTGTGATTTGGAAGACACATAAAAAAAAAAAAGAATTAAAAAAAAGTAGTCAGTAGTAGGGTTTGGCAATCACGGGGGATCTCACAATACGATACAATGCATCCACGATACCAATAATTCCACGATAAAACAATTCTGTGATAATCAATATATTGCAAGACAATCATACAGTGAAAAGTGCAAGATTTCTCTATTTATTCACAACATGGAGAACAAAGTGCATTACATCTATGTATTGAACATGGATGGAGCATCTCTTAACGCAGCTTTATCCATTATCCCACTGTAAACTAGGGCTTTTATTTTCTTTGAAGTCGACTGTTGTTGTGGGAATGAGACTCGTATCTCAGATCCACTATCTGAGGATCGAATAACACATTTATAGCTGGAAATTAATAAAAAAGTGGCCCTTAAAGTACATTACTAGTCTCTAATATATCCAAGGTTGGATTGCATCGTCACTGCTGTGGTGCTTTACATTTTCTGGCGTGTGTCTTGGTTAGGTGAGGAGATCAGCAGGAAAGACCTGCTCGAGTTGTGAACATTACAGGTTTTTAACCATCCTGTTTACTCAAAGGTGGGTGAGTGTTGTACAGTAAATATCACCAGGAGCAGAAGGCAGACACACGCAGCCAATCCAACAACAGGCCACACGCCAAACCCGCCTGCAGAGACGCTACATGGCTGCACACAGAGCGATGTGAGCGCGCGTGTTTTCTGCCAGATAATCAGGTATAGACACACCGTCACAATTTGGTTAGGTGAAAAGTCAGGTGAAGGAAATATGGTGGAAATGGGCTTGAAAATAAAGACCCTCGAACCATAACAACACCCGGTTGCTGCTCTTTCTCCACCGCTTCCATCGTAATTACTACAACTGCTTGAGGTTGCAAAATACGGCTTCTCACGTGGTCTTGATACAAGCGCGAAGTCATTACTGCCATTTGAATTTTTGTTTTGTCTTTGTGTTGTCCAAACAGTTTAGAAGCAACCTTTTCAGCTGCTTTAATCACAGTGATACGAGTGTACACGCGTGAGGACAATATCTTTGGCTTGTTTAGTTTCAGGTTAGGTAATGATTGGAGCTGGGGACTGCATCATGTCATTGAATGTCTTCACAACTCGTGTTTGTGTGTGCCACTTCCTGCAGGAAGTGAGAGGAGAATTGGTCTAACCTCACTGGTGTGGATGGATCAGCGTGCACGGATACATAAAAGTGTATCTGTAAGATTTTATGCATTATGGTATTAAATCAGATTTTTTAGACATTAGACACATATTACTAAGATTTAGATGTAGATTAGGGTAAAGGGCACTAGTAAAGCACAGTAAAGGCTCCCTGTCATGTGTGTGTCTCTCTCTCTCTCTCGACCATCTGCTGTATTTCTGGAGAACATCATCAGGTTTCAGATCATTTTCTCTCACTTCCTCCTTCCTTCTTCTTTGTAGAACTGCTGAGTCTTGAGCAGCCAGTTGCTTGTTAAGTGTTTGGCAACAGTGCCCTCTGTTTTGGCCTGAGCTAACATTTTTACATTTACCAGAATAAACCGAACAGTAAGATGCGTTAGACAGCTTACTGGGGATTTGCAACCTTTATTAAGCCAGAATGTTAATTACACTACTGAATCAACAGCCATTTGAATTTCTTGTATTGTTAGAACTACGGTGACCCCGTCTTTACCAGAGAACATGTTGTTCTTTGTTTGTGCAGTAAGCCTCTGCTTCAAATCAGAAAACACACGCTTTGGCTTGTTTGTCTGATCGTGCCGCTGTAGAAACGTGGCAGCTCGGTGTCCTCTACAAAGCAGTACACACAAAGCTAAAAAATCTTCCCTTTTCAAGTGATTATACACTTATACAAACTTATTTATTGGTATTATATCACGTTTCTGGACAGACGATTTGTTAGGAGACAGTTATATAGGTGTCTAGCTGCAAAAGATTGCCAGGTTTCCTTGTTGACGCTGTATTTACTGTCCACTGAAAACAGGCTGCTGCTGAAACAGACTCAGTCTGTCGCTTCTTTGGGTCATAACTTTTGGAGTCCTTGACAGGGGGACACATATACAGGCTGCAGTGCTTGGTGCTCAGAATAAGAGTGGCTAGGAATGTGACACAGGGCAAGCCAACTTCTGCTTTGCCTCCCTACATACCAGCCTGGAACTAAATGAGCAGTCCTACGAGTTGTTAATGCAGGGGGAGTCCATGTTAGTCCACCCACTCGTGCACAAAGGCCAATATCCAGATTGGGCTCGACAGAGTTGCATATTTGAAATGGGCAGAGGTGACTGTCCTTGCTACTGCGATCTAAATACCCACACATACTTACTGCACTTGTCTTTTTAAGCCTGTGTCTTTGGCCCAGTAAGCCTCATTTATTCCAACTGACCTATGGCACTTTCCCGTGGACAGCCTGACAGGAGGCCAGCACGTGTGTCATCACACCAGCAAACACAACACACACTGATGCTTCATCCAGAATACTATTTCATTTACATACCGTGTTTAATCTGAGTTTTACCTCAGTTTCTGAGTTTACTACAAACAAGAAACAACTATGGTGTAAAATGGAATAAGTATTTTTTAATATTAGAGAAATTAGGTGACAAAAGTGTTTTAACCGAGTGTCACGGCGGCGTCACGTTTGTTTCTTTACATTAGTGTAATTACGTGACGGTTTGTGCTATGGGAAAAATTCTATTATAGTGTATAATAGTTATAATAATGTTTTATACTGTTCAAATTTCAAAATTAAAATGCAAAATCTCTTCTTCATCTGCAACTACAGTGTTTTTTTGTTGTTAATGCACTCATTTGGTATTGAAAGTTGGAAGTGTTCCAGAAAAATTGACATCTTTTGGCCCTTTTATGGGAACAATAAGCAAAAAGAAGGCCAGACAGACACTATAACCCCGGATTTCCACTGGACGCGTTACAGCCGCGGACCAGCAGCATTGCGGTTCTGCTTCGTCCTCTGCCCGGCGTCAATCCCCACCGGGCGCGCTAAGGCAGCGGCGCGGTGCCTTGGGAGCCAGCGGTATTCACGGAAGATCGCGCGATAATCTTGAACGGACGCGAGTTCGCGAGATCCCACGATAGACTGTGTGTATAAAGGAAACAACAACAACACAGCTTCTTTCATTCTCTGACGTGGAAGAACTGTCATAAATAATTTTATGTTTCTCCACTTCAACAATCAGTCTCTCATCGTACATTATGACTCTCCGAGACGCTCCGATTAATTGACTGTTGACCAGGTAGCGCTGGTCACGACGTAATGTTGATGTGAGGTTGTGACAGGCTATATGACCTGCGTATTGTGTTTTATTTTGAAAGGGGGGCGGAAATGTTTTACTTTGATTCTGTGTCGCTTTTCCTGTCTGGTGCGAACTGCTCTGTTGGAATTCACGATGTTCAGCAGCGGCAACGGCAAAAATAGAACTGCTACCTATCGATAGCGATGCGGCGCGGTTAAAAACCGCGCGTTTTTTAACGCGTCCAGTGGAAATCCAGGGTAAGGCTTATTAGTTTTAGATGTTTAGTTTGTCCTTTGTAAAAAAATGATGATCCAAAATGGTGGCCTCTGCTCCGAGGTTGTGTAGACGACCGGTAGATCCAGAGCAGAGTTTATGCAACAAAAATGGTGCAGTTCAGTCTCAGTGATCACTATTTGTTTTACTGGAGCACACAATGCTGGGGATTTTTATTCGGCTTATTTTGTGGTTTGTGTGTCTATTAGTTTTGTGCTTCAATATATTGCAATGAAAGGAGAGGTGGATCAAATGTGTAGGAGTGTGTATTATTATTATTATTATACTTAACAACACATATGGAGAGTAGGAGGATAAAGGAAAGTAATGTGATGAAAAGAAAGGTGATGCTAATCCCTTCCCCTTGACACACTCACACTTACAAGCACACACATGACCTCATTCCTCTCCCATATGGAAATGTTTGTTTTTATCACCAAGTGAGTTTCAGCTGGTGGTATCTGCTCGCACACAAAGCTTAACCACATTAAGGGACTCTGCAGGGAATTTATGTTTCCCCGTTAACAAAGCTTTAATCCTCTGACTCACTTGTATCTCAATGGTAATGTATTGTGCATTCGCAAATCAAATTTTAGACATTAATGTTCTTAGTGCATTTCAGCTATTAATGTAAATTTGGAGTGAAGCCTTTCCATTAAACATGAGCCTCACACACACACACACACACAACAATCACTACTTATTTATGGGGGGATGTCGTTTACTGTTGAAGCTACTTATTTGTGTCCTCTCCCAACAGACAATGGAAAAGTCAGCGATGAATATGTAAAATGCAAAGCATGTGGAAGCACATATTATTACATATCAAATAGACTTCTTATGCTAATTATCCTGAGATTAAATGCAGCTGCCTAAGGGAGCTGTAGCATCGTTCTCTTCTTCTTTGGTAGGAATGCGTCCTATTCCCTGCGTCCAGAATTGTACTACCATCCGATGGTGAAGTTAGATACTACGGAAGTGCACAGAAGTAAACCAGGGCCTTTAGAAGCAGGGGACTGAGTCACTCATGCTGTGTAAACACTTTATACTTAAGCATTTCTTAGTAATAAGCTTTTAACCCCGTTAGCTGTTAAACAGCTACTAGTTATTTATCAAATTGACATGTGGAATTTATAAAATATGATGCAATATTACTGATTGTACCTTTAAGAACCATTATTTAATCGATTGTGTGTCCTTTATGAATTGGCTACTGTTTTGTAAGTTACCAATCATATTTTCTAGGCAATAATATCACATGATAAATGGTTTCGGCTTTTTTTTTATTGTATGAATTAAACCAAATGATCTGGAATTGTTTGTTGTTTTGCCTGTGGTAACTCGTGATGGCGGTCTCACAGAGCGTGAGCATATACAACACAGTGTATAGAATCTGCATTTCTGTGAAGTCACAGCACAGCTCTAACAATAGATAATGCAAGGAGGGAAAGAGAAGGAAGTGAATCTCATGACGATCAATCTACGCAGCTCTTCTGGCATGACCTGCCGTGAACAGCACTGCTTCTGCGCCTCCAGCAAACATCACTGCTGTCTCCACTGACAACAGCCCTGCTGCTGTGTGTGTGTAGAATACAAAATGCCCTATGTGTGTAAATGCAGAGCTTCAGGTATTTGTTTTCACCGGAGACTGACAGGTCCCAGAGGGGTTGTGTAGTGACTAATGCTGGCATTCATGAATCGTGTGAAGAGCAAAACAATTTTGACAGCCACCTGTGAAATATTTCTCTTAGGATTATATGCAGATCAGGACTGGAAACCTGAAGCTGAGCCCTGACTCTTAGTAAGTTCCTAGCAGGAACTGATTCCTATTTTCTAATCATGATACATGTATGTAAATGCATCTGATGGCTGGAATGGATCTCAGCAGGCGGTGTGCAACAGGACAGGCCTTCCATTTTTGTCCCACTGACATCTTTAATGAACTAATCAATGGGATGACATACCCACCATGTGCTGAATATATTACTGTAAGCGCTCCCAGTGGACTGACAGCGTTGTCTAACGTTACACTTGTCAATCACTCTTGCTCGAAAGCATCGCAGTGTTACGAGGATGAGTTTTTGTCACACTGTGAATGACGAGACGAGCTCTTGAAGGTTTTCTGCAGATGACTCACTGAATAAAAAGTGAATCTTGAAGTTGGACGGCGTGATAAATGTTGTTATAACTCAGTGTGGCTACATGAAAATACAACATATTAGTCTGACTGAAATGGTACTAAATTGAACACCCAGTCTGAGGCCGTGGTTCTCTGTTGGAAAAGGGGGTGTTGCCCACTCCAGGTTGGGTGTTTGCCTCAAGTGGAGGAGTTCAAGTATCTCAGGGCCTTGTTCATGATTGAGGGAAGAATGGAGAGGAAGACTGGCAGACGTCTACAGTCATGCAGATATTTAAGTGCTCCTTTGTGGTTGCTGAGCTGAGCCAGAAAGCAAAGCTCTCAATCTACCGGTCCGACCCTAACGTATGGTTACAAGCTGTGGGTCATGACCTAAAGGACAAGATTGTGGATACAGGCGGCGGAAATTGGTTTTCTCTGCAAGGTAGCAAGGTTCGAAGCTTGGACATCCTAGGGAGAGACTCACAGTAGAGTCGCAGCTCCTCCATGTCAAGGAGTCCTTTGAGATGGGTCGAGTATCTGGTAAGGAAGCCTCCTGGTGATCCAGGCACATCCCCCTGGTAAGAGGCCCCAGGGCTGACCCAGAACACACTTGAGGGATTATATCTCTCAGCTGGCCTTGGAGTGTCTTAGGGTACTCACAGAGGAACTGGTGGAAGAAGCTGGAGGAGAGGAGTGTCATGGGAGCTTCCCTGCTGAAGCTGCTGCCCCCGCAACCCGCATCCAGATAATGCGATGGGGAGTCAAATTACTACCTTCAGTTGGACTCGAGCTGGCCTGGGTGCTCTGCTCGCGTTCCCAACTCCAGCTAATAACGAGAAATAATAGAAGAACCCTGTAAACGGTGATAAACACATGGAGAAATCCACATGAGGACATTTGTTGTACCGACTGATTTTATGCTTTCTCAAGGGGGCATTTCACCATCGAGCATAGTGAAGGAAGAACCACTTTATTATATAAATGACGAGCTCATGTATACTGGGACTGCAGTACAATTGAACAATATAGTCATAGCTTGACTTTCTGTCCATGGAAACGTCCTCTGTGTCTGTTCTCTGAATGTCTCTGTTTCCTCTTTGATCCCCAGCAGCACCAGCAGCCCCAGAGTTACTAAAAGATCAGATAAAAGAGTAACTTCAAAGACACGTCTGCTTTTTCTACTCCAATTCAAAAGGTGCGGAGGGAACAGGAAGATTTCAAGAGTTGAATTGCTTTGGGATGTGTAGTGGTTCTGTAGATGGCTTTTATGATAAATGTGACTGTTTTAGAGCTGCGACCGTGCCAACAGATCGATCCTACCACTTTAAAAAAAACATTTAGGTTCTTCATTAAGTACCTAATTAGGATTTTCTGCCCTCCCTCTATAGGATTTCCACAGTGGTCCAACCACATTTGTTTTAATCAACAGACTCGGGGCCTGCATCTTTTTTTGGGTGCCTGGCAATCCACTCAGGTTTTCAGAGGATTTGTGTCCTGATTTTTTTTCTTTTTGGTAGAGAGAGCTGGATTACCATCACGAGGAGGTCAAAGTGTTTCCCTTAATCTTAATACTCAAAGACAGACATCTGTATTACGGCTGTGACTGAGGATTCATCAGCTCCCTGAGGCTAAGTCTCTCAGTCCCTGAGCTAATGCTGGACGTTTGTACTTTATGAAATAACTGTGTCTCATTGGTGTAAAGCAGATGCAAGATGAGTTCTGCTATTATTATTATTTGTGCGCTGCATCCTTGAACTGAATGCGCATGTATTTAAAAGTTCTGCACTACAGTTTTAAATCTGCATTTCGGAAGAAACTAGCGAATTGATCTATTGTGAATATTCCTGAACAGATTTTCAGATTTTTCTTTAGTTTTAATTTCATTTTGACTTTTTGTTTTTAAAATTGTTTTTAGAGCAGGTTTGCTAGATTTTATTATTGTAAATACTAAGTTTTAGTTCAGTTTGTATTAGTTTTTGAATCTTCTAAATACACCACCATTTTTTGTCTCAAATACAACCTTTCAAAATTGAAAATATAAATACACTTCATATGAACCCAAAAGGATTATGTATGAAATTTATTTACTGTATTTACATTTACAAAGATGAAAAACTATTTTAGTTTATTTTAGTTAGTTATATAAACACACAATTAATGTTCAGTTAGTCATCAACTAGTCACTATAATAACCTTGATTGTGTGTTGTATTTTCTATATTTATTTACCTTGTTAACTGCAGATACATCATTAACACAGCAACTTGTTGTTATGCAGAGTGTGCAAACTGTTTACACGTCCCTCAGACAATAATCTGGTTTGTATTGTAATGTAAATTTCAACATATCTTTTAAATAATCTCTGTGAGATAAGCATCATCTCCAGCTCTTTTCAGCAATTAAACTCAGACAGATCCACACTCGTTATATTACAGCACGCTTGGCAGCAAATGCTCCTTCAGCCCGATTCTTTAGGTCTAAACTGTTTGATGAGCTGGAGGCTTTTCTATCCTTGTTGAAGTATCATGGTAACACAAGCAGTAAAAGTGGCTTGTGCACAGTGTTGATGAGCAGTCTATGGTAACCAAAGTCTGTGGTCTTAACCAGGCTTTCAGTCTCAGTCACATTTCCCTCCCATGCTGTCGACTCCCACACTACTACGTTTGTGGTCAGCTGCTCGCCTTTCCTTCCTCATCTTTGACATTTGTGGGCAATGGAATCTCCACATATTGGAAGAATGAACTAAGCCCACACTCAAACCAGTGCACGCTGGTCAAATCATCTCTGTAGCGCCTCTCTATTCTCTGTTGGTGGATCTCTGCAGCCACCGCTCTAAATTATTCAAAGTAAAAGAGGGTGGGGTGGGAGTGAGGACGTATGGATTGAAGATGATCTCTGGGCACAGTCGGGTGCCGCGCATGACATCATTAATCATCTCCTGATACAGATATTATAGATTATTATATATTATATTACAGATAGATAGAGGTGTTTCATCGTTGTGGAGGCTGCGAGACCTGAGTCTTGAATGATGAGGAACGAGCGCAGTGTGTTGACGTTTGAGTGCAGACTGTGTGAGTGATGGCAGTTGAGAAGATCAGTAACATGTTGGTGGGATTTAAATGAGTAACAATTGAGCCGGTTGCTCATGCAGCAGAGATGTGGGCTGTTCACTAAAGAACCACACCTGAAACTACACCTTAATCCATCATAGACAGAAACTATAATGGGATTTTCCGTCATACTTCAGTAATCAGGATATCCTACCACTAATTATCCTGACTAGACTGGGCAATAATTCAGAAACAATATACTGTATATCATGATATCATTTTCTTCAACATCAGTGGCACAAGGGTTCAATATATTTATAAAATATTAAGGCTCTCTGACGTCCACTGTCTCCCTGCTGAGTGTAATCTAATTATAAGTATTGATCTAAGACTTACAAGCATGAAAAGGACAAACGAGACTGACAATGTCATAATTATTACTACTTAGACTGGAGAAACTGAAAAACTCTGTGATGGTTTTAAAATGTGTTTCTGTGACATGATAGAAAGAAGCGTCATCCTAAACCTGTGCCCTCATGTGTGTCTCTGCAGGTGCCCCTGGTTGACTAAAGTGATCTCTCCCGCTGTGCCTCTCTACAATGGCCTGGTCTTCTGCTTCGTCTTGGCCAACTTCAGCATGGCTACCTTCATGGACCCTGGCGTCTACCCCAGAGGTTTGTTGGAAGGTTTTCTTTAAATAAACTGATTCTCATGATTCAGTTACTGAAAAAATGAAAAAATGACATCACAGCAGTTTCGTGCAGCTGTGGTATGACGACCCTGCCCGCGTCGAGAAGGTACTATGAAGTAAGAGAAAACAAAGTGTCCGATGTCAAATTGAGTAGAGTCGAGCCGAGCTAGAACTGTATTACAAAAAAGCGCCATTGATGTGAAAACTGGTTTCAGTTACTGGTGACTGGTACTGGTACATTACAGTTTCTAGTATAACAGTTGAAAATACAAAAATGTTTGAATGAAAGACCACTTTATTAAAATGCTAGTTAGACATTTCAAAAGATTTTGTTTTTGATTCATCTGTTGGTGCTAAAACATCAGAAAATTGTTTCCCAATATCCTTACATTTCTTTTGTTTTGGCCACAAACTAAAGATTGAGATTATGAAAAACCTTTATAAAACCAAATGAGTGATTATCGACAGAGTTGATCACTAATTATTTACAGAGAAAATAAGATTTACTTAAATAAGGGTTCAACGATAGACTCATCAAACCAGTAAAGGGCGTAAAAATGAATGGTGTAGAAAAAAGTAAAATGCAATGCGTTTGGTTTACTTTTAACCCTTTAACACTTAAGAATAAAAAAGTGAGTAAGTGCTTTTGCCCATTTTTCCAGAATAACTTTCAATATCTGGCAGTTTTTTTTTTTTTTTACAATTTACTGAATGCTAAAATTGTGTATTTTGTGTAAGACGCTGATTTGCCGGCTTCCTGCAACAGCTCAAGTCAGGCTACGTTTACACGATGGCGGTCTGAAGATGTAAAAGTGGCGTCGCGTCTTCACTTTTTATTCCGTGCTTTGACGAGAGTTTTCGGGAGGAAATGCGTGCATACGGTGACGCAAAAGTATGTGTAATTCGATTGGGTATTTCCCTGTACTGGCGCATGTGTGTGACGTAAACACGTACGCAACGTCAGCAGATCTGAGCAGAGTTTTGCGTCTTGGCAGAGTAGACGGAAATGCTACGGCGGAGCGTATTCAAGTATTCCACTCTGGAGGGTGGTTTCAGATTTTTGCGCTTTTAAGCCCCAAAAATGCTGTCACCGTCTAAACGAAATGCACTAAGAAATTACCGTAATAACCACACGTTGGCTTTGACCCGCAACTTCTCAGCTTTCAGAAACCGTTGGTGTTTTATCTGATAAAAGCACAATCTGTCACGTAATTACAGTAATGCAAATTGCGCCTGCGATAGCTTGGAGTTAAAGGTTTAAAAGCAGAAAGCATTGGAGCACCTTAAAGAACATTGCACTCACACTGTCCCTCCCTGTTGAGTCCTTACATAGAGGTAACACCATATTTATCAGAGTGCCACCTCTCCAGTATTTCATTACCCCATTATCTTCCTGTTATAGCCTGTAAAGGCCACACGCTCCATATGCACTTGAAGCTGGTGGAAGTTATACAAGCCTTCGAGATGCGAGGTGCACTGAGTCTCTCTCAGCAGTTCAGCCTATTAAACAAGCAGCATGTACTTACTGTACGCTCCTGATGCAGACTCCCTGTCCTCAACAACAATCTGGGTTAAGTAATGTTGATTGAAGTCATCCCCAGGGATGTTTGTAATGTGCTTGTAAATGATAAGCACCTGTCTTCAGAACAAGCTTTCCCTGACCATAAAGTGGGTAATAATCATTGGCTTGTATAAAGCTCAGTTTATCTGCTTCCCCGGAGGTGACAGTGGCCTTCTGCTGCCTCTGCCCTGCTGCGTTTTATGGACAACTGAGGGATGAGTTGTTACCTAAGCTCTTGATGTTATATCTCGGGGGCAGCAGACCCACCCATGAGGCTAGATTTAAATGGCATCTGCTCAGAGAAGGTGTAAAATGAAAACATTTGTGCGCACCATCCAATTTTCATTTCATTTTGCACTGCACTTATTAAACGACAAACAAAAGAACTGGACTGTGGCAGCGTGAATGTATTTTAGTTTAAAATAGGCCACTGCTTTGTTGGTGGACAGGAAGCATAAGTGCTGTTTGTGTCTGTTGGTTTGGCAGATGGTTTACCTTCACAATCGATTTGAAGAGACTTGAGAGCCATAATAACAGAGCAGTCTCCCACTGTGAAACTGTTTATTTCTGTGCGCTACCTTCTGTTTCCCTGCACCCTCTCTCCTCCTGCATCCTCTGTGTGTTCAGCTACCTGCATTGTCATTGCACCGTGGAGTCATTTTCCTCAAGTCGAAGCTGAGTGCAGGTTGTTTCAATGTGTCCTTTGATCAGCAGAGGACATTTTGATTTTCCACTGCAGACCCAAAAACCAAAAGGCTCAAAGTAGCACAAAGTGCACAAGTTTGCACCAAGGACGAGTTGCACCAAGGACAGCAGGAGTGCCACTTTCATTATAGTGTAGAGGGGAAGAGTACGCGTCCATGTTTATGTCAGATAAAAGTCCCCATTTTTGAGTTAAACCCATTGTTTTAATAATGTGTGATTTCTATGTGACGTAAAACTTAACAGCTCGAGTTGCGCATGAGTCACAATGCGCTTGTTACTCAGTGTTGATGTTAAAAGCAGAATCCACTCTCTCTGAGTGTTTGCTCTCCCTCTCTGTCTACTGACAACTAACACCTAACAGCTAACAGCGGGGGTGAGCTTCATACAAAGTCCCTGTCACTTCTGTCAAATCAAATCAAAACCTCTCTATTTGACTAAGTCTGTGTTTGCATTGCCTGTGTGTGTGTTTTGATATCACTTTTTAAATGGTCTGTATTTCTATGGCACATTTCTAGTCTTGATGACCACTCAAAGCTGCTGGACACTACAGTTTTTCATTCACCCAGACACACATTCATGCAGGGCAGCACATTTTGTATTACACATCTTTCAAGCGTGCATAAGTTAGCAGGAGGTTTGATATTCGCTGGATATTCGTTTTTGAAAGACATTTTCTCAATCAACAAATAGACATTTTTCCATTCTGATTGCTGTCGTAGTTGCCAATGGTGAGCAGCTACTTACTACAGGAGGTGTTGATATTTGCCATTATTGTGAAACGGTGTGAAATTAAATATTAAAAAAATTCACCAAAAATCAACCAAAAAATATTTTCTCATTCTCTCAAATGTCTATTTGTTGATTTTTGGTGAATATTTTAAATATTTAATTTCATACCGTTTCACAATAATGGCCAATATCAACAAACCGTCACCTGTAGTAAGTAGCCGTCTACCATTGGCAACTACTACAGCAATTAGAGTGGGAAAAGGTCTATTTGTTGATTTTTGGTTAATATTTTAAATATTTAATTTCATATTGGTTCACAATAATGGCAGATATCAACAAAATGTCACCTTTAGTAAGTAGCTGCCTACCATTGGCAACTACTACAAGAATCAGAATGAGATATCTTTTTGTTGATTTTTGGTGAATTTTTTAAACATTTAATTCCATACAATAATGTCTATTTGTTGATTGAGAAAATGTCTTTCGAAAACGAATATCCAGCGAATATCAAACCTCCTGCTAACTTATTCTCGCTCATCTTTCATACCTATTTCATGCCGGCACAGCTGTCAGGAGCAACATGGGGTTAAGTGTCTTCAAGGACACGTGCTGCTTTTCCACCACATGGTCCCACCACGCCTCACCTCGGCACGGCTCGACTGCATGTAACTGCCAGGACTTGTCGCGTTTATACGCAACACACACAAACTAGTGACTTGTAAAGCAGTTGTTTTTCGATTTACTGAATCATTCGAATCAGTTAATTAAAAAGATTTGTTCAGTACTTCCTCCGTGACCGGCGCACAGACTCGGTTACTGAACTGAAATAGAGCGGCAGGGTTCATGATGCCGCTCGTCACTTGCGACTACGGCTTTCAGCAGTGCTGTCAGTAATAGACCAGACTCCTCTGTTAAATATTGAGATTTTAGACATTTCCGTGTGAAATGTTGGAGAATAACCCACACTTTCAGGATTAATAAGTCTTTAAACGCGCTGTGCCGTAGTGGAAAAGCGGCAATGCAGACTAGTGGAGACAGGAATTGAACCCCACTTCTTCGCTCCACCACCACTGAGCTATACCGTCGCCCCCCATTTTCTAAAGATGACAAACTATTGGGAACCAATTCCCAGCATTAATCATGACAAGAGCAAATATGTGCATCACAATCACCTCAGACATTTCCAAGACATACAGTATAAATCAAAACTTCACTTCATGCATTAATTTTAGCATAAATCTTAAAGCTTTGTTGGATAACATTTAAATTTTTTTGTTGTTGATATTATTCTGCTCTTTGCCATGTCCTTCAACTGAAAATGGACTAAAGAAATACTATCTAGCCTTTGTGTTCCCTCCGTCTCCCATTACTGGTGCAATGTTCGCCCCATTTGCTTTGACATAAAATGAATCGCTTCCTGTGTGCAGCTCATATCAATCTAAACACCGCGACACTGAGAGACGCAGAGAGAGTCGTGCGGCGGCTTAATCAGCGTTGTGCAAACTTGTTTGATGATGGTTTTAAACCTCTCGTGATCCATCTGCGGCTCCCGTTCTCGTCTGTGTGAATGGCTGCTCTGCATCTGTTGCCTGTGTGTTGTAAAACCCGTGTGCTTCCCCACAGCGGACGAGGACGAGGACAAGGACGATGATTTCCGGGCGCCGCTCTACAAGAACGTGGAGATCAAGGGCATTCAGGTCCGGATGAAGTGGTGCGCCACCTGTCACTTCTACAGGCCGCCTCGCTGCTCGCACTGCAGTGTCTGTGACAACTGTGTGGAGGTGTGTGTGTCTCTGTGTCTGTGTGAACACTAATGCATGTGTGTAAACTTTGTACAAATGTATACATGCATTACGATTAAGGCTAATTTACAGAATTAGATAAACATTAGCATTTCATCAGTACTCTGATGTTCTTTTGGCTTATACTAAATACAAATCCATACACTTTTTTTTACAATATTTTCCGGGTTTAGTTCACATCCTCACTGAGGTCAATCCTCTACGAACAGGATGTAGAAAAACACAAGTTGTACCCCAGCATTTTCTTGTACACTATCTATTATCTAACACTAGCTACAGTATTGTTAGTCTATGAAAACAAGGAAGCAATGAAAATAGCCTGTAAAAGGTCAGAATTACATGAGTATATTCAGCATTAGTAGCTGCACGTTCTATTGTAGTTACAGCAGTTTAATTATAGATAAATTATTGAAAATGAAAATGTTACCCTCACAACCCAACAAGCAACAAACTTCACGAATGTTTTAATCTGACTGTAACGCTCTCCTCCTTCTCCCTGCTCAGGACTTTGACCACCACTGTCCCTGGGTGAACAACTGCATTGGACGGAGGAACTACCGCTACTTCTTCCTCTTCCTCCTCTCTCTGAGCATCCACATGATGGGAGTTTTTTCCTTCGGCCTTATGTTTGTCCTCCACCACAGAGAGAGGCTAGGATCACTGCACACTACTGTCACGTATCTTTTCACTGGAAGAGCTCACTTTTGTTTGGTCATGTGTTTGTTTTCTTTAAATGACCAGTCTGAAAGACTGGTGTTTGTTTAATTCAACCTATTGAAAAAAAGGAGAATAAATAGAACAAATAGTTCCCATCTTAAGCCCAATTTATACTCCAGCATAAAGTGCTTTACGTAGGTTACGGAGACCCCTCTACGTCGCCGGAGAGTCTGTCGGAAAGTCTCTCCGTCGTCTCCGGTTGCACGAAATATGGCCGAAGTGGCCGTCACTCCGTCAAGGGACAACGGAGACGGCTAGGGCTGTGATTGGTCCTCAGGACAGGCTTAGATAATGCTGCTCTGTGCCGGCCACTGTGCGCACCGAGCGTCCACAGAGGCGGAGCTGATCACCGCAGACAACGTCGCTGCCAAACTATAAATACGTCATACCTTAATACACATGGCGTCTCGCTGCTAACAGTGGCAATGCAACCGCGGCCAGCGACCATGTTATTTTACATGACTTTTTGAAACACTACGAAAATTAAACAAAAAATATTATACAGCGACTAGACAATGCAGGAGCACATCATATGTATAAAAAAGTGGATTTTGGGTTATATAAACCCATAAATACTACACAGTGTCCCTTTAAATAGTATTGTTAACAAGGGTAGGGATTTTGTCTTAACCCTGATTTTATGTACTTTCTTTTATGAGAGTGCACACTAGTTTTAAACCCTATTAAACTTACTATGGAATACTAATACCACTCCTTAGTGAGATGTGTAAATGAAATCAACTACAGCTTTTAGCAAATAACTCTCTCTATTAACTATTTACTTAATAAAATAACAAATGTTGATTTTAACATGAAGACAAGACAATGAAAGTGACCTAACAAAAAAACAAGTGGTCCGAAAGCAAAATATACTGAGGATGGTACCTTGGTTCCTGGTCCGTGTCCGCATCCACCTGCTACAGGTGCGTCCCGTCCAGCAGCAACTCCCACTCGCGTCCGTCGTCAGAGTGATGTCACGCACGGCTCCGGTCTCCTCCGTCTTCACGTCGGAACAGCGGCTCCTGTCTGCTCCGTTGGCTTAAATAAGTTCGTCACCGTCTCCGCAAATCTAGCCTCACGGGTCGTGGCGGAACCAAGCTAGTCCGTGTAGCGTGCTATCTGAGCCTCAGCGCGACTATGCCTCGTACTGAGTTTACACAGAACACTCGTCACTGTCCTGGCTGTTGTGTTAACACCCACAGTCACAAATACACACTTATTTTTAATAAATAAAAATAATAATTTAAAAATTCAATATTCTTTTCACTATTTACACACACTTTTTCCCTTTATCTTCGCTTCTCCTGTGTTAGTGTCCAACACCTTTCCGGTCCGTGAGAAACACCTGCATGCCCGACGTTCTGGCCACCTATTAATTATCAGTAGAGACAATTATCAGGGCAACATTAGTTCCTAACCGCATAAATCCTCAACGTACATTCTTAAAATGATTTTAATCATTTTTGAGTACTTAATATATATTTTTTTATATTTTTAATTTTATATAAATACACTAATTATTCCCCCCCCCTAACTAAGTTACATGAATTTGGGAAAATCTCAAAACGCTGGCCATGCGTTTCTTCTTCTTTCTTATTAATGGCGGGTTACAGCTTTTGTTTGCGTATACCGCTGCGCCACCTACTGTACAGGAGTGTGTACAGGGACTGGATGGGATAGACTCACTTTCTCATTTTTTAAAGGAGAAAATAGATAATGAACAAACAATCAATCAATCAATCAATCAATCAATCAATCAATCAATCAATCAATCAATTAATTAATTAATTAATTAATTAATTAATGTATTTATATATAACAAATAAATAAAAATAAGGCTAATAAATTTACCTAAATTATTTCCATTAATCTTGTATTCTTTAAGTAACTGATAAGGGCTTTAATTCTTTTCCTCTGCATACCTTGTTCTTCTAGTATGTTGTGTATTCCTGTTTCTACTTCCTGTTCACTCCATTCCTGTCTGAAAACATGATATTTTGTACAGTGCATTAATACATGCTCTGGGCCTTGCGTTTCCGTGTTGACAGACAATAACATACTTTAGGAAAACGGTGACGTCATGTTCCCCAGCTCTCTCTTGTGCTGTCATTCATTGTTTTGTGTTTGTAGATTGTTTGACAGTTACTAACTACTGTCAATGACAAAGTAACTAAAGTCAGTGTGAAAAGACACTTGAAAAAAACTTCCTGTACTTAGAGATGTCACATACAGGGGTGAAAAAAGTGTTGAATAGTAAAATAAAAAGAGGAGAAAACAGATCGGTGATTGTTCTCCACAGTCAGCTGCAGTCTGTGTGTGTCCAAGTCTTCAAAATGACTAAATTTCCTTTCAAAAAGTTGGTGCGTGCAGTATTGTATTTTCCTCCCAGTACATCTTGTACTGTCATGCTCTCTCTCTCGTGCTGCTCTTGTTGCCCTTGACCTCTGTTGCTCAGTCTGGTGGTGATGTGCATTGCAGGGCTTTTCTTTATTCCAGTCATGGGACTCACAGGTTTTCATATGGTGCTCGTGGCTCGAGGTCGAACGACCAACGAACAGGTGAGCAGACGCACACACACACACACACACACACACACACGTCTGTTTACATTCACACAGAGTCAAACAGTCGACACCTAGAGCCCTAACTTGCTTCAGGGCAGCTTTGAAATATTCGCAGAATCTTAAGAATCAGTCACTTTGACTGTAGCTGTCCACACGCAGCCTGTGTGAACCGATGCTAACGAACAGCACAGAATATTCCCACGCACATCCACTGTGAATCATCTTCTTTATATTCACGCTCTCGGGCCCTCTGTGTCACTGTGAAATGTGTTGATTTGTGTGTATCCGAGGCCTCGTGCTCCCTTTCTGCTGCACGACTGAAACGAGGCATTGTCTCCCTCAGGTGACCGGCAAGTTTCGTGGAGGAGTAAATCCCTTCACCAGGGGTTGCTGTGGCAACGTGGAGTACGTCTTATGTAGTCCTCTGGCACCTCGGTAAGATGCATGCGTGCGTGTGTGTGTGTGTGTGATTATGCACATGAAAGTACAATTTGAATAGAGCCTATAACATCCATACTATAGCACCAGTGCAGCAGCAAGACTACAAATTCATGTTCTCTGTATTCCTTATGTTGTGGGGACCTAAATCTGTTTACACAGTCACATTATGGGGACAAAAATCAAGTCCCCGTATACGTTTAAGGTGAATAATTTAAGTTTTTAAGTCAGGCTGAGGTCAGGGTTAGGATTAGGTCAGTTGTATTTTTGGTTAGGGTTAGAGTAAGTCTCCAGGAAATGAATGTAAGTCAATGCAATGTCCTCTGAAGTCATGGAAACTAGTGTGTGTGTGTTTGGTTTAGAGAATTGATTCAGTGTGTAGAACAAGAGTTAATGGGAAACAGAGCAAGTCAATGTGTTTCTCTGTGAGAGACAGCGAGAGAAAGAGAGAGAGAACACCCATTCTATATCATATAGGCCCTATATGATATAGAATGGGTGTTCTCTCTCCCCTATATTATAGGGGATCGACGACCATCCCAGAAAACTCACTGGTGTGATTGCAGAGATACAACAGCAGGTGGAGCGAAATGCTGTAAATGTCTATGTGTCATTTCACAGCCTGTAATGTAATTTTTAATGTTTTTTTACATTAACGGTGGATATTTTTAGAATTCCATTTCTTAAAAATGCACGTTTGTTTCTAAAGAGTGAGTTGGTTTTTGGAATAAACTCCCTTTGTTCCCACACTAACCATTAAACATTAACAGATCCTTAATTTAATTATAAATGAGTCCTGTAAGACTCACTTAGACACTGTTATCTCAGGAAGTCCTGTATGACTTGTTTTAAACCATGTAACAGACCCAATGGGAGCAAGCAGATATTAAATTCCAATTTTCTTTTTCTGTTTATTTGTCAACAAATAGGAATTTCAACAAAACAAATGAACAAACTGGTACATTACGGCATAATGGGGTTCTATTTAGCTTAGTGAGATGGGAAAGTAGGGAGTAGTCATAAAGAACAGAATAAGAATGAAATGATCATTTCATTAGTGTACCCAAAAGGTTAATGTGGGATCATAGAGGACTATTAAGTTTGATGTATTAATAAGAGAGGACTGAGATATATTCATCCTGCTGCAGTCTTAATACTGTTAATGCTGTTGGGATTATTACAAAGTAGAACCTGCCTGATATGACAGGACTGAATGTTTATTCCCACACAGGTACGTGCTGGACCCCAGAAAAAAGCCCCACGTCAAAATCCAGCCTCCGTTCATCAGACCCGATCTCTCAGACAGACAAATAACCATTAAAGTCAGCGACAACGGCATCCACAGCACCGTCATCAGCTCCAAGGTCAGTTAGTCGTGATTATAGCAGAGCACTTGTGTGTTATTTGTCTGCAGCTAATGCTTTTTTTTATCAGGTGACGTTTCCTTGTGAACAGTTATATTATTACTTAAAATAAAATGTGATTGACAGCATGTTGCATGTGCTACAGATATATGATTCAGTACCACATAATGCACTTTATTTGTTCTTGGGCTTAGTGCTGCTGCATATATGACAATCAATTTGTAGAAGCTATAGATATCACAGTTAATTCAATAAATAGTTAAGGGAAATTTTTTTCATAAAAACGACGTCCCCACGCAGATCAGTCGTGGACACTTCCCATTTTGTGTTTTTGAGGCGATCGGTCAACGTATGGCGAAGTCTTAGGGCACTTCCTTTTGTCGTGGCGAATGGTCGAAATTCGCCAAACTTGCGATGGTTGCCGTGACCACGCCCCTTTTTGAAACCATTCGGATAACGTTTTGCCATCGATGCGTCTCGTACAAACTGTCGCATTATTTTCACGTCCGTACGACAAACGCGCTCGGACGAATTCGTTAATTTTTTACAAAGCGTGCAAGATGGATGCTGAATCTGTGTTAGTTTTATGACGGGAGTCCTTGGTAAAGGTTGGCCGATGTAAGGGATCCCTGTCCCTGAAAAGTTTGGGAACTGCTGTTTTTATAGCATTCCAGCTTTTCTGTCTCTGCTTGTAAAAACACACCCATCTTATCAGCCTCAAGCCCAGTGTGTGTGTGTGTGGGGGGGTGCACTTACTTAGTTTCCTTTTAAGGTCTAATCCTGCAAGTCAAATTATTTTCTGCAGTTAAAGGTTTGGTCAGGGACAAACTTTGCTGTTCACTGAGATAAAGAGAACGGCACAAATCAGAAAATCCTCTCTGACTGAAAGCTGCAGTGCGTAACATTTGGTTTTTTGTGTGTGTGTTACTTTTCTGTATCTTTTTAGTCTTTGTGAACAGAAACAATGTAGCATTATTTGTATACTGTGTCCTTTATGTGACAAGCAATACTAACAGACGTGACTCAGGGAGCATTTGTGTGTATACAGCAGCAGAGGTTAGTTTTCTCAAGCAAGCTTCTTGGTGTTTTCAGTCATACTCTCACTTTCACTAATACTAGCTCAATATGGCTGTTCCTAAAACAAATCACTTCCTGTGTGCAGGAATGTCAACTGGGCAACACGAGATCACAGGGATGTGGGAAAATAATATGTAAAAAAGCCCTTTGATGCTTCCAAAGTAAATGTGAGATATCTGATAAACTGCTGATACAAGTCTGAAAATGAGAAAAAAAAAATAAACAACTCTATTTAGTTTATGAGCGCTCTCAAATTCGCTCCGTGTTTCTATTTGAGGTTAGCGGCCTGAGGATACAGCAGCTGCCATTAGCATAACACACACAAATTAGTCTGGCAGCAGGTCCAGTTCCATTATAGGTAATGTAGACACTTGGTTGAGAGATGGATGAATAATAGCCATAATAAAAAAGATGATATTTGTGGTTGTGCACCAACTAACTCAGGTCTCAGAAAAAAAACAATTCTTTATTGTGAAAAGGAAATGTTTTCACCCCAGCAGTCACTAAAGAGAAGAGCAAAGTAGAGCAGCTGTCTAATGTAGCTTTTACTACTATATAAAAACCCTAACACTGGACTCTCCTCTCTGTAGTCCAAAAGCAGCCTGGATGATCTGGATGACAAAGACACTCAGCCGCCGCTGCCTCCTAAAGCGGACCGGTACAATCAGCTGAAAAACCAGCTGACATCCAGCGAAGGTACGAAACACACACACACACACACAAACCTGCCTCCCTCTCTCCTGTCAGTCATCATCCATCCCATTTCTGGGCTGCACCAAACGGCATTTCCCCGTAGATCACCATTTCTTGTTCAGCCTAATAAATGTCCACCAACCGATGGCAGGTTGACGGCCTTCCCTATGCCAGGCCAGAGAACAGGCGTGATTTGTAGCGAGCTTGAATGCTCCATTTACTGAATCAGCATCAGATTTGTGGTGTGATGGGAGAATTTTCGGGGGAGTGAATCTTTGCAACATGAATCATCAGCCTTTTTTTTTCTAATACTGTGTGTCAGTGGTGCTTTGCCAAATGGAGGGATGACAGTGGAGTCTACACTCTCCGTCTCCTCCATGTGAGGAATCTAGTTATGGCGGTAGATTTACAGCGAGGGATGTTTGTAAGCCGTAATGTGTTCTTTACTGTGTTGCATTCACAGCAGTATAAATTTATAGTGTGAACCGTCAACGGCAGGTTCCCTCCAATGTCATGGTGCATTATGTTAGGGAGTGAACCCTCGTCATCTTTCGTGTTGCAGCAGTGCAGCTTGATGGCTGTTTAAAGTACTACAGTTGGGTCTAATTGGATTGCCTGCCGTGTAAAAGCACTGCACAGTTAAGAGTTATTTGTATCTCACTAAAACACAGCAACACAGGAACGACGACTTGCCTAATTTTTGTACGTCACCGTCAAGGTCAAGGACGCTCTCTAAGTTCATTCTATAGGAAAAGAGACGGTGTGTCTGTTTCCTGTGTGTAAGAAATCGTGACATCGGACAATGAAACTGCAGATTGTAACAAATGCAGGACTCTTTCGCTCACCCCCCCGGTGGCCTTCACACACCAGAATGAAGGTCATTCTTCTTTGAGTGCAGAGTAAGCTGCTGCTTGGCAATGCAAAACACACCCTGGCTGGTCTGTGCATCTGGACAGCTGTAGAAACATGTCAGCACAAGAATAAAATACATATAAAAGGCTTATTGCCACTAAAACCAAATTATTTCTATTTTAAAGCAAACATAGAAATGTAGAATGTAACTCTAAAGCCTCCTTAGTGTCATTTCTACTCTCATTACAGTGTGATTAATCCTCTGTGTGTTTGTGTTATAGAGAGTTCTCTTTCTGGTAAAACCCACCCATCCACTCCAGCTATGTACAAGTTCAGGCCATCCTTTGGCACCATGCCTAAAGTCCACTACCACACTGCTGGAGAGAAGGTAAGACTGGATTTGTTCGTACATTTTTTGGTGGTTAGTAGTACGTCCAGTTTAAAAGCCATGGGTATGGAACATTTATTCAGCTGTTGGGGACTTAATTATGCTGTTTGCTCTTCAGATTACCATGCAAGATGAACGCAGGACATCAGCCATCTTGGAAGAGGGCATCCTTAGTCACGACTATCGATCTGAGCCAAACCTCGATCTGCCCGAGTACACCAACGCTACCCTCCACCGCACTTTCCAGTCCTCTCCACTGCAGCTGGACTCCGACCCCGTTAGCTCCCGCTCTGTCAGCTTAAAGCAGGGTCACCGCAGGCTGGAGAAGGGCCAGCTCCTCGTCCTGCAGCCTCACACAGCCACCACCGCCCCGTACAAGAGCGTCTTCTCGCCTAACACGCTCTCCAACCGCAACGGCAGTCTGTCTTATGACAGCCTGCTCAACCCGAACATCTCTCCAGCCACTGCCAGTGAATGCATGGCCCACCGCGGTATGCCGTCCATGGGCTTCCACTCGCCCTACCTGCCCACCAAAATGTGCCACATCCGAGAACCTGAAATGCAAAGGCACCAGGTTGCCCCCGTCTACAGCCCGGTGATGCCGCAGAGAGGGGTCGGCAGGCAATCCCCGCACCAAAGGGAAAGGGACCCATCACCAGTGCGCTACGACAACCTCTCTCAGACCATCATGGCCTCCATCCAGGAGCGAAAGCAGATGGAGGAGCGGGAGAAGCGGCATATGCTGCGTGGGCACTCTCAGACTCACATCTATGCCCAGGACTCTGGCGTGTTCGATGGTGGCTACGGTTTGGCACATAACGCTTGCTATCCAGATGGGCCTCGTGGCCCTGGCTCCAGAGGCCCAACGCCTCCAGCCTACGGAGGCTCCAGGGACAACCTGGTGGGGGTCGGGCTGTTAAGCTATGGCCAGCGAACCCCCGTGTTGCGCCACGCAGGCTCCGCACTGGGCCGCGCCCCTAGGACTTCATCCACGTCCCTGCATACGGATCACAGTAGTAGTAACAGCAGTCAGAGCAGGGTCACTGGCCTTGAGGGGCCCTATCGCTCCCCGGCCCACCAGCCCCACTCCCCCGCTATGCCCCGCTCTCCCTCGTACTCTCATCAGAAATTCTCCTACATCAGCGCCCTTGAGAGGACAGACTCGCCTCGTCTCGGGGGCCCAAGGTATGAAACCTAATGTTACTGCTGTGGGACCATGTGCTCTACAGAGGCAATGTAGTCCCACTGGAATTAGCACGTGTGTTCTAGGGAAGCTATGTGAATACATTATGCAGTTTTTTTGTTCTATAATATTCATTTTTTTGTATTATTTCACTGATTTGTCAAGTGAATAAAATTGTGTGACTTATCTTATTTTGTTTCTTCTGCATGCTTTTCACCTTCTGGTCTAACATTTGTAAGCCTTTTGCTTCATTTAACAACATTTTCTTTTTGCCCTTCTGTGTCTTGTCATTTTCCATCTCCCTGATATTTTTACTCTGAACATTGCATCTAACGTTGCGTTGAACCCGTTTTCCCTTCTGTTCTTCTCTTCCTTGTGCAGAGAGGCCATGAAGGTTAATGGGCAGATGGACTGCCACCACCACAGCACCCAGGGTGTCAACCTCAGCCCCAGTCGCCACAGTAACGTCAAAAAGGTGACGGGTGTAGGAGGCACCACGTACGAGATATCTGTGTAAGCAGGGACACCACAGTCACCTCCAGTGACCACAGCCACTCCGTTATAAAGAGATTGTGTTTTCTGATGGCCAGTCACAGGGGGGCAAAAAAAGTTTGGCGGTATAGTCCAATCAGAGGATGCGTCTGCTCTCGTGTAGGTCTGTCTTGCCAAATGCCTGTTTGTTTGTTCCTGATGGGATTGGTTGTCAGATGATAACCCGTGCAGCCTGTACTGTATATGTGTGTGTGTGTGTGTGTGTAGTGTCTTGTCATTACCATTTTTGTGGCTTGTCATCTTGGTTGTGAAGAGTTTTCAGACGTGGTTATGATAAGCATATACGTTGTTCCAAATGTCACGCAACCTTGTTTCAAGAAGCGCTGAAAGCTGAACAAAAAAAAACATTTAAAAAAAATGCCGCAGATAAATAAAACACTGAGATCCTCACTGTGGCCTGCTGTGAGACGAGACTATAATGGTGCTTCACTTTAACCTGTACTGTTCCAAGTCATCTCCAGAGTGTGTGGAGGAGTTGTGCAGCTTTGAGAAGCGAGGGTGGACAGACGGTAAGTATGCGAGAGGAGAAGCTGGGAAACACGATATCAAAGAGAATTTCATCTCATCACTTTTGGAGGTTGCATTTTCAGATTCAAAGATTTATTCGAAGGTATAACAAACTGCAACTTCATCGTAGTGCAAAATAATTCTCTCAGGAATGAGTGCAAACGGCAGAGAGGTGTAATGGGATAATATTTTGATATGAATTCATGGATTATTGAATGTCTTTTTTTTGCTTCATCTCAGTTTGAGTGCAGGTGTTTATAGGGCTCGAGTCTAGCTTATTGCCTTTAGATGCAGCTTCTGTTTGGACCTCACTGTGTGTGTGTGTGTGTGTGTTCTGAATGATCAGAATACCTCATCCTATCCGAGTCATAAGTCCAGCCTTGCACCACCAATACAAGTCCTCTGTTAATGTTGTTTAAAAATTTGTATGTAAATTAAGATTATAATAGTATTTGCAACAGTAAAAAAACAAAAACAAGTCCCATGTGGTGAAATGAAGATAATGGTTTACCTATTCATTATTTTGTAGTTTTTTTTTTTTTAATATATATATATACCCATCTTTCAAAAACTATGCTTGATACATCTTGTTTTTATACAGATACTTAAACCTGGAATGGATGTATTATTCTGAGTGCTGTTGCTTGTCGATAAATTATTTACACGGTAAATAAATGATATCAAGATTAATGGGTAAAATTCATGAGCGTGAAACTAGCTTGTTCTAACTTGCAGTGTAAAAAAAACATGTATGATGAAATGTTATTGGCTGATAAAGGTTAAAGAGGTGAAATAGTGAAGTCACAATCTTGGATACAACATGAGCTGTCCTCATGTCGAGGAATAAGCTTTTAGGAGAAGAAGCTTTGAGATTTCAGTGACAAACATGAAACCATCTCAACTTCTCACACAGCAAACAGATGATATATCACTACTATAATTATGTGCAGCAGCTGTCCGGTACAGCTCCCACCTCCGAATTTGAAGGTTATTTTTTTGCTTTTACAGAAGTCTTATCACATTATGTTGGACTATAAAACTAAAATATCTAAGGTGAAGATTCCCATCCATGTACCTGAACATGCCAAAAGTTACCCAGGATGTAGAGTGATCCACATGGTCCAGCTATGTTTGCGTTGAAGAAACCATTGTTGCCTTTTGAGATGAGAAGCTGAAGTGGTGGAAACACTATTGTAGACCATGGGTGAGGGGGAAAACCCCAGAAGTGTTTACTGTTGAGCAACAAACACTAGATAAAGTTTAGAACTGTATTAGAAAAGCAGCCATAGTACTAGGTGATACACAAGCTGGTTTGATATTTAAGTACATACTGTTTCCAGGAACTTTTTTTTCTTCTAATTTCTTTTATGTTCATAGTTTTCTTTCTTTCTTTCAGAGATAAGTGTAAATGTCAATAGCTGAGGTGGAGTCTTGCTTTCTGACTAGGTTGGATGTTACTGAAACTTGCTGTGCTTTCAACCTTCTGACCTTTCAAGGTCTCACCCGGCTGCCTTACTTCACATTATACTGTGTTCACGGAAACACAAGATAATGTTGATTCATTCGAAAACATTTCTGTTCCAAGGCTGCAGTATGCAGGGCTGCACGTTTTGTCAAAATTTGGCGAGCATCAGGTTAAGAGCTAACAAGAGCATCTTGAAATATCTGAATAGACCCATTATGTTGCCGTTTGACCACATATCAAAACACTGTCGATGTCATTCCTCTCTGCAAGATGACTGCCATTTGTCCAATATTGTTGTTTTAGGGATGGACATCACTGCAGGTCAGGGACCATTCCTGACAGTTAGCAATGAATCCATTCAGCCATAAGCTGATTTTGTCTTCTGAAACTCAAATAGAAAGTTGAATATGTATCAAAATATATGGCATAAATGTATATACGTTCCTATTTTTGTGAAGAGGAAATGTTTCCCAATGACCTGATCAAAGTAAATAAAGTTTCCATCTCTTTGAGTGAACATTGACTCATTTGTGTATAAATTACCCCCCAAAACCCCCCCGTTGATTTAAATAACCCAAGTGTGGTGTTTGACAGCTTTTATTCGAAGGTGGAAGAAACATTCTGAATCATTTGAGTGCAAATGAAAAGCAACATTTCATCCAATGTACATGTATTTACAGATGCACTGGCACTTGGATGCACTTTAGAGGCAAGGTTAAGAACTTATTTAGTGGAAAGAAAAAGGAAAGGGTGATGAGCACACACCATGACGGGGCACACTCTGTTACATATACTCTACTACATGCTTTAAAGTGTGGGAATGTTATGACCTAAACAATACAAACTATTTCCTGTTTCATAACGTCAGAGCATCACTGCACCAAACCGTGATGGACTGTTCACTTTAGACTTGATGGTATTACAGAAAAGAAGGAAAAACTAAAATGCTTAGCTAAGTGCATCTGATCTATCGGTGAGTTCCCAACAGAACTGATATTTCTACAAGGCTTTCGCTGAGCGGTCTTTACCTTACTTGCCGTTTCTAACCGTGGAAGCATGGAGAGCAAACAGGGTAGGAGGACCTACCACAACGAATATTTCTGTATTTTTGATGCACCTGCATAATGCCTGGTCCCTGACCCTGTGCTGCTTACAAGCAGGCTACATTATTATCCTCTCCCCTTTCAAAAACACTCCTCAAAATAACAAAAACAAAAAATACCCCAATGTGGGAATTGTCACTATCACAAGCCTCTTTTCACAGTTTGTCAAATGCATCGTTGAACTGTAGATGACAAGGATGGAAAGTGTGGCATTCCACAGTGCAAAGAGGTGAAGGGGTGGGAGGGAGTTTTTTTTCACAATTTCTATAGCTTTTTTTTCCTCCCCAGTGGCATCAAGGACTTGTGATCTTGAGGCAAAACAGAATTTAAAAAAACAAAAACTAATAATATGCAAGTGTCCAAATTCAGTTCTTTTAAAGTCTATTGTAGAAAAAGAGGAAAAACTGATAAATTGAAGAGCAGCAAAGCGAGTTCTTGGTTCTCAATTCTTCTCCTCAGCCTTTACCTCCTTTTTCTCATCTTCTTTCTTCTCCGACTCCTTTTTGACCTCTTCCTTCTTGTCTTCTGAAGCCTTGTCCTTTACCGAGAGCCCCTCCAGCTTCTCTACCACCTTGTTTGTGCTATCACCATCACCTGTGGCAAAGCAGTGAAATGTGCAGTGAACTACAACGCTGGAAAGGTCAAACGCAGTATCACACTTTTTGTGCCGAGAAAACATTCCTTACCCACGGTTTTAAGTTGACATTTTTACTCCAGTGATGAGATTATGGAATAGTGCAAAAATGGCAATTGTAATTGTAGCAGAACATAACGACACCAGCCTTTTAGAAAGACGGCGAGGTGTTAAATTCTGCATGCTCATGTAGCAGACAGAAAAAGTTCAAGGCTGGAGGCTGCAGCAAAGAACAGAGTGAGTCTGCACACTTATGACATTTGCACCGCTGTATGTACTGTTCACCCAATTTAAAACGGGTCTCAATAGACACTCAAATGTGGTCATCACACAGATGTTGCAATAACCAAAAAGTTCAACCCTGTTTATTCATGTGTCATATGTAGTTTTAAATGTAGATTTCACCTCACTGTTCCAATATAAATACAAACCCATTGAGCTCCACTCAACCACGGCTGACCTTTCAAAGCCACACAGGATGACTAGGTGTTGAATGCTTTTTAACTGTACAGTGAATGCTGGGAAGCACCTTCACTCTTCACTTAACGTGTAACCTGTACGATTAATTAGAAGAAGCTAAATTAACAGGTGTCATTTACCTGTTTCCTGTAGATTCTTTTTAGCCGCCTCCTTGCACTCATCAAACTTCACCTTGAACTTCTGGGCATCTGTCAAAAGAAGAGAGAATCAAGTATGTATCCACATAAACAAGATGTTGTGTATAACAACCAGAAAGTTGGACTTTAGCTGTTTGCCTATACAATGTGATCTAAGCAGAATCTAATGGAATCAAACATTGAGTTTGATGGACAGTACTTACTTTCTGCATTTAAAAAGCGTATTGCCAGAAGTTCAGGTTTGGGACATTCATCGGCATAGTCTGCTAGTGTGTTCCACACCCACGCCCTGTCACTGCCTGCGTTAGGCTTCAGTTCCATCGTGGGTAGGACTGCATTTCACATGAAGAACAGTGTAAATAAACAGGCAACTGTACGAGAGTTTTACATACATTTCAGGCCTTGAAAGTTGCTATTGGGATAAACCTACAAAAACAACAGTCTCCTTAAATGTGTTTATTTGTAGTGAACACAAATGCAGTGGAATGGTAACAGCCCAAAGTCATCTGGTAGCATAACCATCTTAATGGGAGTATTTGTAGTAGAAATACATATATGGACTATAGAAAACACAAAGGTCTAACCCTAACCCAACAGAAAGGATACCAAGTATACACAAATAAAAGCATGTACACGCATGATTCATAGATGCATGTACAGTAAACTTTGCAATACTATTGTTTGTCATATATCCATGTTATTATAGCCAAATGTTTAATGTGCCTTCTCGTCCTTTCAAACGTGTATAATGAATGATCTTTGCAAATTTGACTCACTGTGATGATTAGCACAAATCTTCAGGGTCCGGTCTCTCCTCATCAGGAGGCGGATTGTGCCCTTCTCTTTGTGTTCAAGCATCTTGACGTCACCCGTTCCCCTCTCCTTCCACTCTGGGGGGTCATTCTCAGAGGCAAAACGATATAGTTTGGCCCGCCTGAAAAACAACAGCTTTATACATCACCATGGCTGCTACATCCAGCAAAGACAACAATATGGTGGATTCAGCTAAATGAATATTAGTCAATACCTGTGTGACGCATTTCATGAGCGTGAAAAAGACAAAGCCTATTGAAACAACTTACATTTTAAAGAGTTCCACTTCATCCTCTTCTAATGTTTTCACATCCTGCTCAGGAAGAGACACGATGGGCTCAAAGTGTGGATCGTGATTAGTGTCCTCTGCACCCTCTGTGGTGGTGGTGGTGGTGGTGGGAGCGACAACAGTGGCTGTGGTGGTGGTGGCGGTCTGCTCTTCCGGGTCCTAGCAGGGGAAGCATTGAGTGGGTAAGACACAGAAAAATATTCAGTAAACTATTCTGCGCACGTTTAAAGTGATTTAGGCATGTAGTAGAGGTCAGAAACAAAGATGCCGACAACTGACCGACAGATGACCTCAGACGCTTCAAATAGAGGGATTTGAGAGCTGGTTGTAGAGCTTTTGTCAAGGGAGGAGGCGTAAATCGGAGTTGCTGATCTAAGCATCTCATTATGCGCCACATTATCATAACTGTCAAAGAAAGTATTCAAAGGCAACCGTTTTCTATAAAGTAAGTAACAGACACTCAGGATAGGGCATGATGAGACTTGTGGAAACTCATGCTGCATCATTACAAAATACACTCACCTGCCACTTTATCACCTGACCATTCTCTGTAAAACCTTTACATCTTTATTACTTGAAAATCCCAGTGGATTAACAGTTTCTAAAATAGCCAGACCAGTCAGCATGGCACCAACCACGCCACTTACAAAATCACTTAAATGATCCCTTTCACATTAAGCACTTAGCTTGAATTTCAGCAGGTCTCACTGGCCGTGCAGAGTTGCTGCCATGTGATTGACTGATACAATATTTGCGTTAACAATCACCTAATAATAAGGAGACAGTTGATTATAAAACTGGACATATTTAAAATTGACTTAAAAACCCCACTTGCCTCACTTTCGCCGGATTCTCGTGAGTTAGCAGTATCCAGACGTAACGGTTCAGCTAACGGGGGTACACTACATTGCTGCTACTGAAAATTTAGACATAAATATACTTGTTGTATAGTTACTTAAATTGCGTATTTGACACGGACGATTTTAGAAATATGTTAAAAGTGTAATATTGGCTTTCTTCGATAATATTTAATTGTTTTACAACTGTGTTTTCCTGAGACAATTTACTGAGAAGTTGCCTAGCTAGTGAACAAGGCCTGCCATTAGCGTGCTAATACAAAGCTAATGGATGGACTTATTTCTCTCCACGGTCTGTGTCGCCAACTAAATTTTATAAAAGAGCTGGTGTGACAGGATCTGTAGCGGCAACTGGCTCTTTACTATCTGCTAGCTGTCACTGTTAACGGTCCGGGGGACTTCCGGCGCTCTGCTAAAACAGCTAACATTAGCCAACGAATAGTAGCAAGTGATGTGTTTGGAAGACAAAGGCAGGGATCAGTGGACCTGGCTGCCCTCGTTTTCTCCGGCCTTTCCGAAAGACGCAGACTGTCCCCTGCCCTGTTCATACCACTGACGACCGCAGCAGTTTTATGAAATCCTCACAGTTCTGGTCATCGCGTTTTCCCATTTAAGATCACATGAGCTAATGCTAACATGCTGACTTGCTGCACACTGTTGATTCATACGTAAGCCTACGGAAACGTCGTAAGAATATAAAAACAAAGTTGACATTACAATCTAACCGTTATTAGCTTATTTCATGACACACTGCAGCCTTAAATCACATAATAAGCTTTTCTGGCATCACGAGTGACTGCATCATTGTCGGCATTACTGGTTTTGCAGCTTCCACGACAAACTTTCTGACAAATAACGACACGTTTAACGCAACGTTCGCCACCCAATTTTGATTTTAAAGTGACCAGAAGGCGTTAGATGACCTAAAATTCTTGAGCTCACCTTTGGGTCTGCCATATTGATGTAGATGTTAGCAGATTGTGGAAGTAGTTTTGTAGATTCAAACCCTAAACTGGCCGCCGTTTCCCTCCAGCTACTTTCACTTCCTGCTACGGCTTTGGCGCGCCGAATTTCCTTCTACGTATGCACGCGCTCACAGTACGACAAGGGAGCGCGCGCCGCCCTCGCTTCCGATAGGTGTCGTGCTAAAAAAGTGATGGTCTGCCAGAAATTGATTCGGGTCCGCGTGCACACGTGACGATTACTGCTGATTGTCTCTGGATTCTGTCGTAAAGATACAACTTTGGTTGGTATGGTTGATATTCTTGATTATACATATGCTTGGAAACTTACGTAAAGACATGATTGAATGTTGACTGCGTTATCCCCTCAGCAACAAGTTAGGAGCCTAAATAACTTTTTGGCAACTGGACTTGGATGCTGCATGTCATGGCTATAATGTTTAAATTGTGTCATAAACCCTAATGAAACCAAGTTTTTTTGACACTACTACACACTTTTTCTGCACACTAATGACATTTGCACCGCTGTATGTTCTGTTCACCCAATTTAAAACAGGTCTCTATAGACACTCAAATGTGGTCATCACACAGATTTTGCTATAACCAAAAAGTTCAACCCTGTTTGGTAGCATCTGGTAGCATAACCATCTTTATGGGAGTATTTGTAGTAGAAATACATATATGGACTATAGAAAACACAAGGTTCTTCAACAGAAAGGATACCAAGTACACACAAATAAAAGCATGTACACGCATGATTCATAGATGCATGTACACTAAACTTTCAGAGAAAAGCACTTCATATGCGAAAAGAAAGGCGCTGCGAGTGTGCGCGCACCCGCGGAACCCGACTCAGTTTCTGACAGACGGTGTCCTTTTGGCACGACACCTGTACTGCGTCACAATTCAACCCCACCAGTGCAGTAAATAATGCAGTAACCTGTACTCGGTCAAAAAAATATATACCTTATGCCAGGTTTTACACATACACTTACAGTGATAATAGGGTGAGTCATGGTATAATATGACTACATTTATTAGTGGGAGGGAGCATTATACACGCTCTTTTCATTGTACATAATGCAGTGAATTTGTAATTGCTTAAACCACTTTCAATGTTTTCTTTAAAACAAAAAAGAAGAAGAAATGAGATGGTAGTGTGGTTCTGCGCATGTGCAGAACCTTAATGTAGCAGATTTTGAAAGGTAGCGTGGGTTGATAGAACACCTGCTTCTAAACTAAATGTTTGCATAAAATATAACGCTACCCACTGTTTTTCTACCATTTATGTAACACCTAATATCATTTTGAATCGGTAAAGCAGACGTTTCAAACTAATGCTGTTTACATTGTTATATGACAGCACGAGTGTGTCGTGACGCATTTCACGTAATAATGTGTTCCAGTTCAGTGTTTTTGAGTAGGGCGTTACCTTGGTTGTGTACAAGTCTTCACAAAGTATACGAGACGAGTATAAGTTGATGTATAAGTCTTAGGTATTATTTTGTGAACACGAAGCAGCAAAAGTGCTCGTGACGACGCTCGAGCCTCGAAAAGACGACCCTGTCACTTTAAGAAAGTTCAGAGGTCACGCTGCTGTGTGCACGTGGTCACATCAAACATGGCAGCGCGCTGTTGGGTTTGAGTGAGAGAGAGACTCGTAAACATAAATAGGTAAGTGAGGCCTCTGCAGAGGCATGTGCATTATTATTATGTATTTATTGAGACAGGAGACTTTAAAGTGTCACATGTTACGTTAAAAACCCTTTCTTTTAAACAAAGAACAATTCCGGCTAACATTAATAAGCCCATGTGTGCAGTTTAAACGCATACAGAGTTAACTGACGTCCCTAAAGTTCATATTCTGGTATTTACCTGCAGCTGTTTTCCATTTTAACTGTTAAATCGATACTTGTACAATACAGATAGTTTCTCAACAGTGCTGGAAGCTGTGTGCCAGTTCTCCCATTATCCATAAGCATGTATGTAATTCGGTTTTTACAGAATCATTAAATACTACATTCTGGAAATCGTCAGTAAATAAAAGATAATGTATTATGTCACCTATTTATTTAAATAAATACAGTCTGATGTTTCAATTCCAACTATGAAGTAAAGCAAGCTGCAATTTAAAGGTGCATTATGTAATAAATCTAAAGCAACTGGCCATAAAATCCTCCTAATATGTCACAGAGACTCAGGAATAATGTTCATATAACAAACTGAACTCACCAACAACAACAGTACAGACAAAATATTTGCATTAAAAATATATTTTGCAGACTGCAAATCATGTTTATGTTTTGAAATCATGTTTTGGCGTCATGTGGCGCCACCTACCGCCGTCTACCAATCATTGCAGTCGGTAGAGTCTCAGCTGCCGAGCAACCACGGGTTGCCAGTTACGTCAGAAAACGAAACCTAAAAGACCTTGGTATTTTGAATATGAATGTAGTAACCGTTTTTGGCCACATTCTTACATATGGCACCTTTAAATCACAATCATGGGTAAAATAAACAACAATTTGAAGATTGGTGTAAAATGCAGAATAAAATGTGAATTAACAATCTTTTTAAATATAACATCAGTTTCAGTCTGTTCACTCCTTTGTTTCTGTTCCCGTCCAACAGTGATGGCAGATGCTAGCGGCAGCTCGATGGCCGACGCACTTCCCTCAAAAGAGGAGCATCCCGACAACCTCCTCCAGGTGTCCGTTAATGACGATGTTAAGACTGACGTCAAAGCTGCAGATGAGAGCGAGGCCGCCTCTGACCCGAGCGTGTACCGCTACATCAAAGAGGAGCTCTTCACATCGGAGATCTACAAAGTGGAGATCAGGAATCTCCCCAAGTTTGTCGGCTTCAACGACCTGAAGAAGTTCCTGGCCAAGCACGGCCTCAACCCGCACAAGATCAAGCTCTTTGGCAAGCAGACGTTCGCCTTCGTCACCTTCCGGAACGAGGAGGAGCGCGACAAGGCCATGAAGATGGTGCACGGCATGCAGTGGAAGGGTCAGGTGCTGAGCGTCAGGTTGGCCAAACCCAAAGCAGATCCCATCCTGAGGAAGAGGAAGCAGGATGAGGAGGAGGAGGAGGAGGAGAGCGCGGGCGGGCAGCCGCCATCCAAGCGGGCAGAGGGGGATCAGGAGGAGGAGCCGTTCAGCGTCCAGATCGCCAATGTGGTGACTCCGCTGTGGAACGTGCCGTATGAGGAGCAGCTGAGGAGGAAGGAGCAGGAGGTGGTGGGAGTCCTGCAGAGGCTGGCAAAGTAGGTGGTGCTTTATGGCGCTTTTCTGTTGCCTGGCTGATAATCCAAAAGCTGTTTTTACTTATAAAATCTGTATCTTTTGAGATGTTTCGCATCTTCTGTGTTTTTATGTGTAACCATTCCTCACCTTTCCTTTACAGAGAGATTGGAAACACCAACAAAGCCATGCTGCCATGGCTGTTTGCACAGAAAGGCAAATACAACAAGATGTGTTGTCCCTTGGAAACAATTCAACCCTCTCCCACACAGGTGCAGTATATTCACACACACACACACTCTTATTTTACAGAGATCTACATGTAAGAGAAAGACAGCGTATTTAATTCGGTCTTTATAACAATGTTCTACTCATTTGTTGTTCTCTTCATGTTCCTCTGACCGCGTCATGGCAGACCGAGTACAGAAACAAGTGCGAGTTCCTCATCTCGATGGGAGCAGACGGCGAGGACAAGACCATCGGTTTCCGCCTGGGGAAATACAAAGGCGGCTCGTGTGCTGTGGTGGGGCCGTCCGAGACGCGCCACGTCTCAGCCGAGGCCAAGCGAGTGGTCAGCGAGTTCCAGAAGTTTATCAGGTCCTGAAAGTATCTGTAGATTTTTTTGAAGCGTTTTAAGAGGAAAATGTTTCCGCTGTTGCGTTCAATGTTGTTGTTGTTTTGCGAACAGGACGACGCCGTACTCTGTGTACAGTCCTGAGACGTATGAAGGACACTGGAAACAGCTGACCGTACGCACCACGAGGACCAAACAAGCCATGGCTGTCGCGTTCTTCAACCCACAGGTGAAGAAATGATCCCAGTTCAACTTATTTGGGAAAAAACCAAAACAAGTTTGACCTTTTAATTTTGTTCACTGACTTGTAGAAACTTGAAGAAGAGGAACTCAGTGCTCTAAAGAGCTCCATGAAGGAATACTTTATAGAAGGAGAGGGGAAAGACAGCGGCGTGACCTCTTTATACTTTGTTAAAGAGGGTCAAAGGTGAGAGGGGAGAAGCATTCACTCTCACAGTCTTCAATACCACAAAAACATTCAGCTATTCAGCACAACATGTTGTGTGTTTGGACTGTGAAGGACGTCTCCGAATCCAGAGGACATGCCCTGTGAGCTGGTCGCTGGAGAGAGCTGCATCCACGAGGAACTGCTGGGTCTCAGATTCAGGATTTCACCTCATTCCTTCTTCCAGGTGAGACACAAGTATCGATTTTGTTTTCAGTTGACGTATCAGTCCACTAGATGGTGCCAAGTGCTCAATCTCACAGGAGCTGTTGTGTGAGGAAATTGCAATATATGATTTTGGAAATACTCAGTATATCGTGATAATATCGTACCATGGCGTCTCTGGCAATTCCCACCCCTACTCTGATTTACAAGTGCACAGGTGTTAAGTGTGTGTGTGTGTGTGTCGTGGCAGGTGAACACAGCAGCTGCAGAGGTTCTTTACTCTGCGGTGGGAGAATGGGCTCAGCTGGACCAGGACAGCACAGTGCTGGACGTTTGCTGTGGGACGGGAACCATCGGCATTTCTCTGGCCAAGGTAACGTGTGACGTCTGCGTTGTTTAACATCAGAGATCAGAGATGTTGTTCATCTGTCTTCATGATAATGGTTTAAGAAGATTAATGACAGTTTTCACATTCATCTACTTTTGTCTCCAGGGAGTGAAGAAGGTGATTGGGATCGAGCTGTGCCAGGAAGCAGTGGAAGACGCCAAAGTGAACGCAAAGCTCAACGGTAAGACAACGGATGATCGTCACACTGATGCCAGAATAGAGTAATGCAAGATTTGTTAATATTGAGACAGACGGAGGCAACAGCAACATTGTGCTACTGAAGTGAGACGACTGCAAACGCAAAGAAAAGTGAATTCTATAGCTCAGATAAACCTGGTTGTTGAGCAGTTTGACATGAAAAATGCTTTTCTCCACCCATCCATGTGCTGCAGCTGTATACACCCAAAACGCTCCCTGTTTTTCAGATAAAGAACATCGCATACTAATCATTTTACAGCATCTCTGTCACTGTGTTCCTTTGCATTTTAAGGTCTAAGTAACATCGAGTTCCACTGTGGAAAAGCAGAGGACGTGTTCCCCAACATCCTCAGCGCTCTCGTGTCGCCTCACATCACTGCCATTGTGGATCCACCGCGGGCAGGCCTACGTAAGTGAAGCAGCCACAACTGTACGTTTAATAACTACATCATGTGATGCATATTAAATAACTTTTTCAACCAAACACAGATTCCAAGGTGATTCTTGCCATCAGGAGAGCAGAGCACCTGAAGAGGCTGGTTTATGTGGCGTGTAATGCAAAGGCAGCCATGAACAACTTCATCGAGTGAGTCTCACTTACTTTTAATTTGACTGTGCAGGCTTTTTTTTTTCGCCCCCTTGGAGGACATTTTGATTGACCACACTGACATTACAGGTCAGCCAGAACTCCGCCATCCAGATTCAGATTCTCTCCAAAGGCAATCTGCACAATAAACAAGACAATACGATTACTTACAGTAGTACAGACGCAGGCTAATTGTGTTTTTATTCATTGACAGATGTATGAATACTCTCATTTTGTCCTGTGCTTATTGCACCACAGTGACTAGTTAAAATGTTGTCTTTGAACATTAGGAAAAGCATGGATGTAAACAGTCAGATGAACTAAACGGCAGTTACTAGCATTTTACATGCTAAGAAAACTGCCTAATATTAAATGACGCGAGAACAAATGTCAAACTAAACGAGCACCCGGGTCCATAAAAGAGTGAAATCATTAACCATAGTCATATTTTTCACCTTAGTCTGTGCAGAGCACCGTCCAACAGGGTTCACGGGGCTCCTTTCAGACCAGTGCGAGCCATGGCCGTGGATCTGTTCCCTCAGACGATGCACGTCGAGATGCTCCTGCTGCTGGAGAGAGTGGACTATGACTCCAAGAAGCAACAGCAACCCAGCAGTAATCAGGAAGAGACAGCTTCTTTGCCTTAGAAACAGAGACATTTAAAACCCCCTTAAACGCTCTCTTCCATCATATTTAGATAACTACAAGGCTTGTACTCTTCACTCACCTTGTGTCTCGTTAATCAGTGCTTCAATACATTTACTTACAGTTTGTACTTACTTCAGCTATCATAGACTGTGTTGCTGCCTGCTTTTACTTTAAGTTTTGGTTCAGTATAATGTCTCAACATAAGGCTACTTAAGTTTTTAAGTCAGTCTTTCCTTTGTTATTCAAGACAATACAACACTTGTGGGTTCTATTGAATAAAGAAGCTTTACCTTCATCAAGCTTGTTTTTCATCCTTCATTGAACGAATAAAGCGAATGAAAAAATCCCTTTGAGTCATTAGTCAAGATATTTTATTTCTGCATAACAAATATCACTGAAGTCATGGAGCTCAGGTTGCAATACATACTTCATTTTCTAGGCAACATTTCAAAAACAATTCATTGGTACAACTCGACAGCAACACATAAAAGCAGTATTTTCTTCTCCGTCTTCTCACATCCGACGTACACTTAGCGAGACTACACACGCGGCGTGGGAAAGCACATTCTTAAAGCAAGCTACAATATATCACAACTTAAAACTCCTGTGACCTAGTATGTTCTGTAGAAAACCAAAAGCACAGAGCTAACATTTGCCACAACGCACAGCAGTTTCCATTTTTGTGCCAGCATTTATGCATCATAATCATAATCATCATCGTCCTGTATTTGAAATGTTTCTACTGTGCAGTTGTGCAGCAAGGTTAAGTGTCGTCTATAAATGCATAAGACTGCATGTCAGCTTTGGTATACAGAGTTTCACCAGCTTGTGTTGGACTCAGCAACTTCCTCACATTTCTATCACGTCGGTGTGCCGGTTACATTTTGCAAGGCTTGTACTTGCGGTCAAAACAAAGATCGGCAAACGTACACAGACAACGCACACAATCCGTTTAGACGAGTCGTAGAAATCTGCATGTTTTTCCTCCAATTGCTCAGTCTTACTGGCTAAACAATAAATGCTTAAAAAAAAAGAAAGGGGGCGTTGTCCTTCCCCTCCCTGCTGAAGGGCGTTTTAGGTCCGATGTGTATAAACTCTGAGCCCTTCATGAAATGGATTAGCTAAGGCGACGTGTAGCCAAGTATTTTCTTCTTGTTTGCGTGGTAACTAGACAAAAGCGCATTAAAAGAGAAATCTATCTTCTACTCTTACAATACTCTGTGGCTCTGTGCTTTGCGACTGCAGCGTCGGCACGAGGGGCAGGACGCCATTTTGTTGTTGCCAAAGTGAAAGAAAGTTAGAAAAAAAAGGCAACAAATACACGGAATCGTCATCATTGTCATCCCCAAACAATCCAACATCAGTTATGTCTGTACCAACAGCATCATCAGTCAACGAAAACATCCGACAGGACACGAGTGCATGACAAAAGCTCGGAGAAAGTGATCACTTTCACGACGGTTTGTTTTTTTTCTCTCTTAAAATTCGTGCAAACCAAGACAGCAACTGTTCAAAACAGCATATTTTGTATTAAATTTCACCCAAAATATCCATATACAGCTACCATTTAAAATACCGTATAAACATGTAACGTTGTCTCCCAATTAAATGAATGGTATAAATACACAAGTATTAGTAGTCCCTTTCAAATAGTTGAAGCATGAACATTGACTGATGCTGGTACTGACTGTTAAAACGACACTTCGAAACAAAACCTACAAAGCGGTGTGTTTTTGTTTTTGCAGTCAAAAGAAGCATGCAGTTGTAGTTTTGACGTGGTTCATATTATGTTGTCAAGTCGTGTTAACTTCTCTGCACCCTGGCTGAGTTCTTTGCCTAGTGCTATAGTTAAGAGTGCATCTAAAGAGGTAGATGGTATTTGCTCTACGGTCTGTTAGTGCATTGAGTCCTACTCTTGTATCTACCAGCTGATCCATGTGAGTGAGTGAATGAAGGCAGGAAGCAAGCGGTTCATCAGCCTGGTCTGTGTGGAACTATATTGCCATTAGATCTCAGTGATGCATAATTAAGTGATGGTTGGTGTGTGTGTAATACAAGTCTGACAGTGACAGGGCTTCAGTGTCGTGGTTCAGTGACTTCAAACGTCCACAGTGCAGAGAGGCTCGCTCCCTGGCTGCGCAGACTCCATGATGGTCATCTTGGGCTTCTTCCTGGTTTCCTCCTGGAGGAGAAGCAACAACAAAAACAACCGCAAGCAAACAAATGTCACTTATTCTGACAGAAGCAAATGTTATCGTTTAGAACGAGGACCAAAAGCTATTAAAAACGCCTCAAGCACTCAGTTTTTAATCAGCCTTTATTTAACCAGATGAATCCCACAGAGATGAAGGAACTACAGCTGTAACTGAGAGAATCACACTAATTGGGACTACTTTAGATTTACTGGCTGCCCACATGACTTGCAGTAATTCATCTGGACGCAAACGACCATCTTTCTTTCAACGAGCTCTGTCTCGTGTCAATATTTCCAACAATGTACACAAAGTGAACCCTCCAGATTCTTAGTGATGGAATAAAAGATAAATGTGTCAAAGAAATCATCGGAGGCTGAGTAAATGGTACGGCTGACACTTATTTATGCAAGTTCACACAACTTTCTTTGCATCCATTTAATTTCAAATTGAGATACACTGATTAAGGTGCACTGCTTGACAATAAGCACGTTTGTGTATAATTTACCTTTAAATTATTCAATCTTATCAAATGGAGGGGAAAAAGGAAATTGGCTGCACTGACTTCTAAACATTGGTCACACCAAACCTTTATCGTTTGACTTAAAAGAAATGAGCAAACCTCAACTTTATCCACAAAAGTCTTCTGAATAAATGAATAAAAGGTTGGCTCACCCTGTGTTTGGCCAGTTTCCTCATTTCTTCTTGCAGTTTGTTCAAGATGTGCAGGTTTGGCTTGTTCTTTTTGGCATACTGCTGCAGCTCGATCACACTCTTGTCGGAGTTCTCCTGCAAGACATGAGTTGTGCTGGAATTCATGACCGTTCACTGGCTGCTTTCTGATGTGAGCAACATGCTAATTAACCGTTGCATCAAAAATGAACCAGCAGCTGCCAACAGAGCTGTTTTAAGGATACAAGTAATGTCAAGGAGATGGTTTAATTGCTGCAAAACAAATTCACAGCACCATCAACATCACACATATCCTTTGGACATACTTATCGCGCACACTAAATAATAAAGCCAGACAACAAACCTTTCCCATTAACTCAAAAGCCTCAGAGTGAGTACAGAAAACACTTCATACCTTCTTGACCAGCTTATTGCTCTCTCGGCCGTACATGCGCAGCAGTGAGCCCCAGTTCTTCACATGAGGATGAAGCATCTGCAAGATCTTCTGAGATGCTAGTTGCTTGCCAACCCTCTTGTTCTTGCCTGTTGTGACAGAAACATGTAGAACATAAGTCACTATAGGCCTCCTCTATTTCAGACAGTGAAGTACTGATTATTATCACAACAAGGAACACGGCATGGTCCATGAACTGACTTGTTTTCAAGAGGCGTACAGTATGTTAAGCATCGGTATCTTACATTTTGAGTGAATGGTTCTACTTACACCAACCACGCACAGTGTGTTTCCCACATGTCATCACATATTCACTCTTCTGGTTTTTCCCTGGGATCACCTCAAATTTAATGCTGGTGTCTCCCATTCCATGGTTTCTGAAAGAAAAAAACAATAGTTACGGATTAATCTGTTGATTATTGACTTGATTAATTGGTTGTTCAGCACAGTGAATGTCATAGAATGTCATAAAATGTTGTTCAGAGATTCCCAAAGCTCAAAATTACATTCTTAAATTTCACTTTAATGGTTTCTTTGCTATATGGCACCAAGAAACCAGAAAATATTCACATTTGAGAAGCTGAAAGATTAAAGAACTTGCTTTAATTATTTAAACGAATGGATTAATAGATTATCAGATGGTGGGTGAATATCTGTCTGTTCACACGCTGCAGACACAGTCGTCAGAAGCAACTTTGGGTGTCGGGCCCAGGGACATCCCATCCCTGACAACCCGATCTTGTATCATGAATATGCCATTTTATTTATACGTATTCAAAAAAAACCACAAATTCTTTACACCTCTTACCTTTTAAGGCACTCATGAAGAATCTGATATGGCGAAAGTAGTCCTGCTTTGTTGGTCAGCTCATAAACCCTGGAGTCTTCTATACTGATATGATTAAAATACTGACAGAGATAGAGCACAATGAATGCAATTACAAATGAAAAAAAACAACAAACAACAACTTAAACTGGTGTTGAACAATAATGAACCTTCAGGTAAGAACATGAACTAAGACAAACCTCCAGTTCATCACCCTCCATTGGCTTCTCCTCTGAGGTCTGCTTCACAAAGTCAGGGATAAGGATTTCCAGTGTGGCTCGAGCTGCAGCACACATCAGATTAGCAATTAGAGCAGAAGTATTTGCATATAAAACACAAGAACAACCTTCTGTGGTTGGCAAGAACTGGGAGAGGCCACAAAATCCTGGTCTATTTTACACTACTTTATGCTTTATACAAATCACCTTGATTATTACTGTGAAAAATTATTACCAGCTTTATTCTTGGCAAGTTTTTTACTGCTTGCAGTCCCTGTGCCGTAAGTCACCCCATCTATGACGACCGACGCTCCAAAGGGCTCACTTGGGTTCTCTGTGAGGCACAAACATCATGTTTATTTGATATGATTGTTTCGTAGAGGTTCATGACAAACTAGGGACTTTCATTTATGCGGCAACAGCAATAGTTCTGTACAAACTCATATACTACAACAAGGGAGAGTGTAAATTGTGTGTTTTTAAATCTTGATGCTTTTTACACAGAGACATTTTGCTGATGACACAAAAAAAACTCCAAAAACTTACCACATTCAAAAAAGTTGTAAACAGGTCGAACCTTAAGGACACGTTGCATATATTCGTGCAAGATGCAAACTTCAGATTTTCCATTGGGATTGATGACAAATTCTGTTCAAGAAAATATTGAAAACATAATACACCATTAAAAACAACAGATTTGCACTTGTTTAGTGTCACCAGAGTAGAGCTGAAATGATTATAATAATAACTATAACTATTTTGATAATCGATAATCGGTTTGAAGATTTTTTTCATGATTAAAACAAGATTTCAGATTATTTCAGCTTCTTAAACGTGAATATTTTCTTTGCTCCACATAAACAAAGGAACTATTAAAACTGAATCATTTTGGTTTGTGGCCAAAACAAGACATTCCAGAACATTGTCATTTCCAGGTTTGACGAACACTGATCAACGTTTTTTTAACATTTTATGGACCAACCGATTCATCGAGAAAATAATCGACAGATTAACCGATTATGAAAATAATCGTTAGTTGCAGCTCTACACCAGCGATCACGGAAATGCATTAAATTAAAATTCCAGCTTTACTGATAACAACGGTGGAGACAGGAAATGCCAATAAACGCATGATTTGCGTGAAACTGCACAAGTCTATATAGTGCGTGTTACCTTTCTTAGTGGGTGCATCTTGTACGGACAGTGTGATGAGTTTCTGGTTGGCTGGCAGGATCGGTCTCTCCGACTCCGCCTGCTTCCTCTTCATGTCTCTGTTGAACTGCCTTCTCTCAGCCCAGGTACGGAACTTCTTTACAGTCACTTGTTCAAAGTCAAAGCACTTTTCCAGGTATACGCGAAACTCTTCCAGGTCTGTGAGGAGCAATTCAGATCATTCAGAAGCAAAAAAAAAATCAAGAATTTTCATTGCCCAGTGTACTATTAAAAACTCTTACCAACTGACTCATCCTTGCACACTTCCACCTTGGCCTTGACTTGTCCCAAGGCTCCTTGGGCAAATTCAAAAGGACGGGGCTCTTTAACTGGCAGGCTGTTGTTAGTGGTACCATCTCCATCTGGACCACCATCAGTCAGAATGGAGGGAGCGCCATCTTCATGCTCCTCCGCTGCATCAGCACACTTTGCGTCTGCATCAGCACACTTTGCGTCTGCATCAGCACACTTTGCGTCTCCATCAGCACACTTTGCTGCTCCATCTTCACCATTAGCTGCTCCATCTTCACCATTAGCCTCCACACTGGGCTTGACTGGAGACTCGTCTGCACTAGGTATCGCCTCCCCGTTCAGCTCCTTCTCCTCGTGTTCCTTCATTTTCTTGTAATGTAAGCAAGGGATGCTGCTTGTGGGAGGGTCGTGTTTCTGTATCACAAAAAAGTTGGAACCAAATGTATTAGCAGTAATGCCACTGTGACTACAAGGCTGACTTATTCCTTCCTGACTTTTAATAGCTTCTCTACAAAACCCCAATAAACCTACAAAAGGCTTCCTTTATAATTTCTAAAGAGTAGACCATCTGTCACATATAAAGTTTTGAGAAAGAAATACAGTTATTTTAATTTTCACACAAACCCTTTTGAATTTGTCTGAATATAGGCCTATTCAGACGGGATTAGTTTTACATGGGGAGGTGAGGCAAAGTAATTATTTCCAGAGCTTTTCAGAGATTTTAGTCCCAACGTCCTACTGTAAGTGCAGCGACTTCAACATTGGGTAAAAAGATGTGGAACAATTACCCCAGGTAATACTAATCCTGTGTGAATAGACCAGCAGTAAATATATAGTAGTTTTCTCTGGATTTTCAAGCATGCATCGGCTCGCTATGTTGATGTGCGTCTTCACTTGTGATATCAAGAAGTAGCGTAGTACTCGCATGACTACGTAAAATTACATTACTCCACCTCCGCATGTAAAACTAATCCCATCCGAATAGGGCTAGAGACCAACAACATATTTATATTATCAGCACATTGGCAGGACATTTTTCTAAGAGGTCTACGGCAACACAAGACCCTAGAAATAATCAATAACCAAAGAAAAATTAGACAGAATGTAAGCAAGTTAAGACCAGTCTACATTGTCTAAATCTATCTATCTATCTATCTATCTATCTATCTATCTATCTATCTATCTATCTATCTATCTATCTATCTATCTTTCACACGCACAGTTCTCGAACCGAAGGTCAGATTGATTTCAAACTTGACAGGTGTCTTGCTACAGACACGACTAAGTGCAGTGCCAAGTTCTGAAGTTCTGTGGATAAGTGAAGCAAAAGATAGCGGTAAAAGAAGCACAGTGTCTTTCGCTCTCACCGCTCTACTCCCTCTCTCACTCACAGCACTGCGAGTGAGACACTGCACAGTGAAGCTAAGGCAGAGCACACAAGGTTCTGGAAGATAGAATAGGTTTCTGAACCAAAGTCCTTTCAACTAAGGTTTTCAGTTTCGGTTCAGAACCGTTACACCCCTTGTGGCAGGTAACAATTGTTTACAGATTACACTGAAGGACCCTGAAACCAATAATTATATCATGAAAAACACTGAAACTGTTCTTATCAGGGTTTTTTTTTTAGACACAAAACTTACCCTAATACTTCCAGTCCCGAGAAAGTAGGGTCTGGACCAGGTGACCACTCTGGTTTCTCTGTGCAGGTAGACTGGAATGCCTGAGTTATGGAATGTCATGATCCATCCATCGGGTAGAGGCTCAGTGGGTGGACGGCCCCGACCTGGCACATGATATATGTTTTAACATAGTTTCTTCATAGGATTAAATGTTGTACTTGTCAGTGTGTCAAGAAAAATGGCTACAATTACTCCTCAAATTTTGAAAAACAACATAAGATTACATGTTTAAAAAAAACCCAAAAAAACATTCGCCAAAACATTCATAATGACGTTTCATACCCACATTAACAGCCGATTACTGAGTGAGAAGTCACCACTTACTGCTTTTATTCTTCTCCCAGTCTGCTGAATATTTTATATATATATAAATATATATATATATATATATATATATATATATATATATATATATATTTATATTATGATAAAATCTAATCTGATGAACCGTGATACCACTTTGGAGGACTAGAACAAAGTGTGTTGTTCACTTGGGTCGTACAGATCTTACTATCTCTGCTAAATGACTTTCCTGAGGAAACCTTGGAATCCAACCATGTAGATACCTAATGTAAATTGTCATATTGTACCCAAAAGTCATATTCAAATGCAAGTTCCAGACAGATCCACCACTCACTCTTCAGGACAGTCTTAATTTTGGTCATCATAGGCTGAACACCTCCTTCACCATCTGACTGATGATCACTCTCCCCACCATATTTGTCCTCAGATGGGCGCATCTTTTTTGGGACCGGCATACCCTCCTCCAGCAGAGCGTCGACATCATTGTCAAATTCCTCCTGGAAGAATGAGTGGTTAGGGCTGGGAGAGAGGCACAGGTCACCAGTTTAAGGGAAGTTTCAAGGCTACACCTAAGAAGAACCTTCAACTGATGTGATGGATAAACCAAAGAGTCCATGGAAGAATAAGCAGAAATGACATGTTTGTGCACATCTGTGAATATCAAGTGAAATAACTGAACTGAACACATGGCATAATTTTTATAATTTAAATGTCACGTGTAGTATTTCAAACCTGTCGTTTGTAAAATATCCACCAGCATTAAATGGGGGTGAGGAAAAAAAAGCCACAAACCGCTCACGCCTCATTTTCAGCAATAAAAAGACAAAAACAAACAGAAGATGAACAAACAAATATGGGACATTTGATCCTGCCCTAGTTGTGCCTATTGATGTAGAAACGGTCTCTAGTGAACTTTTGTCCCCCAGCCCTTAAAGCTATTTTTTAATCCCTTATAAATTTCTTCCAATGTGTGCTTTTGCTGTTATTGCCATTTTTCATTGTAGCCAACAGCAAAGCTTTGTATGCAAGTTTGTGATCAATTTATTTTAGATCTAATAATGGTAAGGAAAGCCACATCACATTCAAAAGTAGCACAAAGCAAGCATGCAGGGTGACGAAAAAAGCAAATATGGAACCAAATACTTTTGAATCTATGGCTTTTTGGTCACACTGCAACTGGGGAAGTGGCACGAAACAGCTAAGAACTTGAACCATCACTTCTATACACCTACCATTTAGAGTGACCTGAAACCAACACTACATCGCCTTTGGCATAAAATACAGAGGTGATATAAGTGGTCTCAAATTGTTAAGATGATGGTGCATCGTTTTCATTTAACAGTGAAAGATGTGAAGATGATTATGACGAGCAATCATGCAGACAATAGTAGACATACCTCGTAGGAGTAAGTCACAGCGTCGTCATCTGCTTGCTCCTGCTGAACTATACCCTCTGACTTAAAGCCTCCATGCTCCCCGTTGTCATCATCCATGAAGTTTTCGTAGTAGTCATCCAACTCGTCTAGGACGGCAAACTCTACCTTGTTTTCGAGGTCTGCTTCAGGTTCCTCTGAACTTTGGCCTACATTTCCTGCACTAGAGCTACCCTCAGCTACCTCCTGCTCACTTGAGTCATGCAACTCACCATTCAGACCATCTAAGTCATCCTCACTTCCTCCCTCCTGACCTACACCTGTGTACAGAACCTTCCGGTCTTTACTATTGCTGCTTTCAGTGAAGCTCACGCTGATCTTAACATCTCTGAGCAGCTTTAGGTCTGGTAGAAACGTGGTAACCGGGGGTGCGTGTCGGGCTGTTCGTGGGCAACGCGGGTTGGGACTGGCCTCGTCTGAGAGGTGGCTACAGAAAGTGAGTGAGCCCTTGCTGAGGAGCTGCTGTGGCTTGGCTTCCCCGTCCCCTGGGGTGTATGTGTATCCATCACCACCAGAGCTAACGTCCATTACCTCTGCGTCACTGGACGTTTGCAGGGGAGGTGGTGGAGGTGCTCTGCCCTCATCTTGATCAAAATCATCAGGTGGCTCCAAGGGGAGAGGGGGTAGAACATCATCTATCTCCATTTCCTCGTTGTTAGCAACTAAAACATATACTACTAAGTTATAGTTTATGCTAAAAAAAATCTGACCTATTGAGACACTTCCTTCTTATATAAACACAGAATTCATGCAGAAGCACATCCCTGAATAGACCACGTACCAGAAGAGAATATGCTAAGCTGACTACATTGTTCTTTTCATTAATGTAGACAGCTTTCAGAATCACTGTCTCAATTATTGGAAATCACAATGCATTCAGCTTAATATGGAATCGGGGGCACTGATCATCCTCCACTGGGATCTTCTGAGAGCTATAACAAAAGGAACAGAAAGAATAAATCACGGTTAGTTTATGATTTGTGGCGTGGTTTGAACGAACATTACTGTGATCAATAACGTTGCTATATAGCCAACTAGAAGTCGACTGGACATTACATCTGAGGACTATTGCTTAAACACATAATAAACATTTGCCCCAATTCAAATCTCAAGCAAATGCGAGGAGTAGGTCCTCGTTATAGTGCATCTATTCCGCTAGCAGCTGCACAGCGGGCCCCTAATGCCTGTGGCAGTGAGCTAGCAAGCAAACGTCGGGATGTACAGACATGTATATACGTGTGCAGAAGCGGTCAGCAAGGCCAAACCCGGCCAGGTAGAAGATTAAATAAATACTCACTGATAAATACACCGCGGCTGTCTCCTACTGGGAACCTAACTAACGTTCTAAATTATTTTAATTTCGTAGTGCCGCCATAAGGGCTCGACAGCGGGGCCGCCATCTTGAAGAAAACCACAGCGGAAAACCGACTGAGACTCCGCCCCCCACTACCGGCGTTTTCTTGACTGACGGATCATCGGGCCAATCACAGCGTCGCTGCAAGTCAACGTTCAGTCAATTCAACCAATCAAATCCTTTGCCATGTTTTGGTTGACGGGCAACGCATAGAGCAAGTATTATTATTATTATTTTAAATAAAGTAATCTATTATATTTTTTACACTAAATGTGCACTTTTCAAGTCATACTTTATGTAGAATCCGGCCAGTTTTGTGGACGTTGCTTTGATAACCATAAAGATAATAAACTAGAGTGAAATATTAATGTCAGTTTCTCTGTATTAAAAGTTTGTGTTGATATTTAAAGTCTAAATGTTGACTTTTTAGGGCAGTCACTCCCAGAGACTAGGTCAGGAGACACAGATGAGTTGCAAGAATATATTTTTTGCAGGCTTTTACTAAATATTTCTATTTGAATTGTTTGGATTACCTATTCAAATCTGGTGATAAAATGGCAGTAAATATAGTCAGTAATGCACAAATATGTATTGTGAATTGGGTCACTCATAATGGTTTGTCATCTTGTGGGCCACATTTTGTTGTCATCCGTGTTCATGAGGGTAAAGACTCTGGCTCCCTGCAATTTCTAACAAGCTCAAGTATAACATAAAATACATCATATCAGTGCAATAGATATGTGGCTATGAGCATTTAAGCAACTTCAATATCCAAACTTGCCAGGTGGGGTCACTAACTAACAGTAGTATTTCTGGATTAGTGCACAGTAGCTCCGCTAATGGAACAGAAAGGATAGAGATGTCTCCTATCTCTGTTGGTTTAATACAATAAGACATTATACTGGCTCTTAACTTCAGTCCATGACCCTATTTAAAAAAATGGAAAGAAATGAATGTGCAGTGGCTACACACACAGCACATTAAAAGCCTTGAAAATTGAGAAACTGCATTCACAAGTCAACAGTGGGTTCTTCTGCATTCAGACATAATCTGAAGAGTGATCATAACCCAGGTGATACATGCATGCATCCTCCATGAGAAAAATAGGTCCAGAATGAGATATATATATAGATATATATATATGAACTGCTTTTAGCTAATACACATTTACACAAAGCTTTCTCTTGTTTTGAGTTTATAAACGATAAATTACAATCTTTATTGAGGTTAGAAAGTGTAATTTGTTTCATGGCAGGTTGAGAGCCTGGACACCTGTACAAGTACAACATGGGTCACAAGAAGGAGGAGTGAAATACATCTATAAAAGGAGGAGCCAGATGTTTTATTTATTTTTAAAGGTGTAAAATGCAGAAATAACCAGACAGTAGCATGAACGTGTGGTTACCAGTTCAAATTGGGCTCCAGACGGTTGTGTTTATGCATTCTCAACAGTCATCAGAAACCAAAAGTAACTGCCTGGGTAAATTTTATTTAATTTTTTTTCAAGCAGGTTTTAATTGTATTTCTTCAGTCCAGAAACACAGTGCCTAAAACTATTGCTGTAGCTCACATGGAGACTACAGCTGTGCAAGGTGTAGGCATAATAAACTAACAACATTCAATTATCTTGCTGATTGACAATCACAGCAACAAATAATGGAAATTATTTTGATTAATGCAACTCAACGCTGCGTTTAGAAATGTGTCTTGATCAACAAAGTTTTGGCAATTTAAAAAAAATATGTATGATTTGGACTTAAATCAAGAAGTATATATCTATATAATTAATGAATATGATGGCAGGTGCCACACAGCTGAAGAAAAAGTGCAAATGGACCTTCATTTCACATACAATGGGCTTTATCTGCGATGCTGAAGATCAGCTGGATGTGTGGGACTGGTGGTTATGAAGAAAGGCACACAGTGAGTTCTCGCCATCACGTCGTCATTCCTCCAGTTTGAACTGGAAAGAACTGGTGCTCCATTTGCTTGGGTCACAGTTGAGCATGGTGCGCTCTGTGAACGTCACGTTCCCATCTGTGTCGATCAGGATTACTGTATTGGTCCTGAATGGTCAGGGGGGCAAAGGGGATACAAGAAAAACAAACACATTAAATATAAAATGTACAACTTAAATGCTTGAATTAGAATTCAAATATAACAAGAGGACAGGGTATTCACGGGGTCTTAAAAAGTCTTAAATCCAAGAATTTGAATTTAAAGGTGCCATATGTAAGAATGTGGCCTAAAAACAGTTACTCCATTCAAATTCAAAATACCGAGGTCTTTTAGGTTTCGTTTTCTGGCGTAACTGGCAACCCGTGGTTGCTCGGCAGCTGAGACTCTACTGACTGCAATGATTGGTAGACGGCGGTAGGTGGCGCCACATGCCAAAACATGATTTCAAAACATAAACATGATTTGCAGTCTGCAAAATATTTCTTTTAATGCAAATATGTTGGCTGTACTGTTGTTGTTGGTGAGTTCAGTTTGTTATATGAACATTATTCCTGAGTCTCTGTGACATATTAGGAGGATTTTATGGCCAGTTAGCTTTAGATTTATTACATAATGCACCTTTAAGGCCTTTAAATGTCTAAAATTCTCCTAAAATCTCATAAAAGGTCTTAAATACAATTTTGAAAGGTCTTAAAAATCTATTAACATTACTTTTATTTAAAACATGCATAAACTTCAGTCTCGCTTTGAAATGTTTACATTTTTGAGGATGCCGATAACAGAACTACAACATGGAACTAAAGTCGAGCACCACTAGCTAGTGTGCTGTGTGCGCGCCGCGGTGTGTTATCGCTTAGCATAGCAGCAGCAAAAACTTAACGAAAGCCCACAGCTAAGCCGAACTGCTTGCATAAGTTCAACGATTTGTGGCTCCAATTTTCCTTCATGTCTTTTGTACTTTTTTGGTAGTATGGATGTGAAATGGGTCTTAAATTGTATTCATTGTGGTCTTAAAAAAGTCTTAAAAAGTCTTAAATTCGACTTGTTGAAACCTGCAGAGACCCTGGAGGAGAAGAAGAATAACACTGAGTATTTCCACACTGAAGATATTTAATAATGTGCAGGCAGAAGCAGACAGTGTCTGGTGCAATGACACTTTGAGGAGTCTGGCAAAAAATTGACCCTCCGAACTTTCCAGCTACAGGACAGTCTCTAATCCCACTAATCCTCTGTCCTTTCTTTGCTGTGGAGAATTGATTACACTGTGGGGTTTTATGTACTAACAATTCTCTGCTGTCTGTGATCCTGCAGCAAAACACCGCGTCCTGTCAGTTACCTCACACGTAAAGACACCAGAGTAGAAGATGTATGGTGAGAGATTGTGCATGTGTGGAAAGACACTGACCTGGTGCCATAATCACGTGTTCTAACGCATACCGCTGACAGAGCCTCCATCATCGACCTACTGTAGCACTCGCCCTGGCTCTCCTGAGCAGGATCAGGTGTGTTCCTGAAAAAATTAAAACACAACACACACACACACACACACACACACCTCTTTAGGATGCTTAAAATCACGTGTTTTCAGTACACCACTCTCTCTCCCATAGCGCACATAATTGTGTTTGGAAAAGCCTCTAAAAGGGAAAATAAAAGTGTGTACTCGACTGTGAGACTGTCAAGTACTTCAACGAGAACTGAAGGTAAGTTCATCACTCCATGTTAGCTTTCTTTCGCACATGTTGAACACTCTGAGCCTAAGACGTAAAAGTCTCAAACATAACTTGCGTTATTCAGGCCTCAGGCCAAAATCTGTGAAGATATTTCTTGCATTAACAGCAAATATTTCAGTCAAAAAATGATAATTTTAAGCCAGTCCACAGCTATTTTTTTTGTATGCAGCAAGCTACTCGACTCTCCTCCATCTGTGCCATGACACCACCTGCAGAGGATTCCTCCTGGAGTTAGTTTACAGACTTTTTGAAGTTTGAGAGACTTTCACAGGGTGACAAGACCACGCTGGGTTCACCCTATTAAGTTCTCGGTCAAGTCCACCATATGCGCCCTACCCTAGCAAAGGTTTGAGGTTTCTTACTTTAAATTCAGTGCACAAGTTGGAAGTTCTTTTTTTACAACTTGTCTTGCAGTTCTGGCCACGATCATACCTATCATTTATGGAAAAAACAACAACGTTCCTTTGATGAGATTCAGTACGTTACATTCTAAAATAAACTAACACATAGCAGCATGTAGATCAGTGCGCTTTAGAGATGATTCCTTCAGTCAGCGTCAGGTTAGCTTCCCCTCTGTCCAGTCTAGTTAAAGCACCAGTGTTACGTTTGTCACCAAAACAACGCAAGTGTCACCACCCATGTTTTTTTTGGTATCTCACAACTTAAGCCACAATTACTTAAATCCTCAAAGTATATATATATTTTTTTGTTCTCTTATAGTGGGTGTGAAGAGACATTTGGTAATAGTTCATGCATAGAAGCCGTTCGGGCCTAGGTTAAATTAGTTGTTTTCAACCTCTTTCTACTTTTAGTAATGCTATTTTGATACACCTTATATGTCAATTATTGTTGTATGTGAACAAAAAAAAAAAGTTTTTATATATATATAAAAATGAAGGATAAAAGATGGTTCAGATATGCTATATTTCATGCATCAGTGCAATTAGGAGATGTTTCTTTCAGACACTTTCAGGTTAGTTCCCCCCCCTCTGTCCGGACTTGGAGCTACCGTTCTAAATTCCATCCATTATCTACCGATTTATCCTCCACCAGAGGTTTGCGTGGGTGCTGTGCCTATCCCAGCTGACATTGGGCTATAGGCGGGGTACACCCGGACAGTTCGCCAGTCCATCACAGGGCCACATATAGAGACAAACAACCATTCACTCACACCCTCATACCTACGGTCAATTTAGAGTGACCAATTCACCTAATCCCCAAACCTGCATGTTTTTGGACTGTGGGAGGAAGCCGGAGAACCCCGGAGAACATGCAAAAAGCAGAAAGGCCCTTGTTCCGAAGTTGTTCCAAACAGGGCTCGAACCCAGGAACCCAGGTCTTCTTGCTGCAAAGGCAAGAGTGCTAACCACTACACTAACATTGGGCCCCTGTTCTAAAGTCCTACAATTAAATTGCAGCCTTTGTGAACTGCTAATTGACTGATTAACTGCTCAGCCCAAGCTATTACGACTGAATGAAGACGTCGGTGAAGAAGAAGCAAATCAAAACAAACTATAACTAACTATAATTTACACATTGAGATGACGTGCAACTATTGTGTTTTATTCTACCGGAAAGGGGACGAGCAGTTGAATGCCGATCACTCACAATTCCTCATTATTGAGGACGTTGAGCAGCTCTTGCACCAGTCCTTCGCAGGACAGGGTCTGGTTGTTGACGATGCTGGTGAAGTGGCGCTTCCCTTTGAGCAGCTTCTTCCATGGAGTGTCCAGCAGTGAATTACTCAAGCCATACACTCCTGCTGAGAGTCACATGGACGATAACAGAACAATATTTTCAACATATTTTAAACAGACAATGTGAGAAGAACAGCAGCACATACAGTATAGCACATAACTATAGCAGCACAAATAAATATCAAGACGTCACGCAAATGGGCAAACGGCCCGAGTGGAGAGTTAAATGTGAAATGAGCAGTTTCTACAGCAACCATATTAAAAGCACAGACCTGATTTTAGATGAATGGGTTCAGGGCCGCCTCTGTTTCCATAGTAACACACAGTGTCTTGTTTGGCTCTACATGGGACACAGTGAGACAGAAAATAAGAGCTAATGCATTTAGTGATGATTAAACCCGTCCAGATGTAATTATTAAGGCAGTGGCAGGAGTCACGATGTGTCTATCCTCACAAATGCATTAAAGATAATGTTTCCCGGAGAACTTGGGAGGGACTGATGTAGCACTGGTACTCGGGGAGTCACAGAATATCACAAGAGTATTATAGTGTTTTCCTGTGCTCATCCCTGCAATGATTGCAGTCCTGGAAAATAGGGAACTAAAAAGGGTCGTTACATTTGCAATTCAAATACAAACACAAAACAAAAATCAAACAAACAGAAAAAACATCACAGTTAACACAAAATCCTATGCTAAAGGAGCAACAGGTCAAAAACACCTATAAAGCCTTTTCCAGTAAGTCCTCAGATAAAGGGAATTTATTCAGCAGGAAAAACTAATCTGACATTAAGGACATCTGTGACGGCGTTTGAGCAGGAGCACGAATAACAAACTATGGCCAAATTCTTTGAGGAGTAGAGGGAATATATTTTCTGATGTCACTTTTATGGCAGCCATACCACTCACATTAGTCAGTTTGAAATGTGGTGCAACACTGTTTGAGCAGCGAAGCTGGAAACCTTCCCGGTCATAAGCGGGTGAGAGAGGAGCAGGAGATGATGCTGAGCCTGTTGCTCTGCAATCAGTTCCACTGGACGCTTTTCAAAGCCAAACCACAAATCAGGCAAAGAGGGCGGCACATGCGGCTAACAGCATTTATTAACCACATGTACAAAATGCTTGTTCAAGTTCGTCATGAACAAATATTTCACATGCTATGAGGTGACACAAGTACTCAGGTAATTAGTTAACATTTGATTAAAACAGCAGTCTTGGAGATGCATATGAAATGCTCCAAGCAGGCGTCTGAATAAGGCTGCACAATATGTGGGAAATACGTATTTGCTATTTTTTTCATTCATTCATTCATTCATTGATCAGCCCCACTATTGAGATTCAAAACCATTTCTGATCAATCAAGATTAACATTTTCCTTTCATTTGCTTTTAAACTTAAACTATGTTAATTATCGATTTATTGGTTTGAGTGTTTTTGGGGGTTTTTTTCAAATAAGAAATAGATTTTTCAGCTTCTTAAATGTGTATATTTTCTGGCTTCATAGCTCCAGAGGACAAATAAATCAGTACAACTGAAAAATTTTGGTAAGTGGACAAAACAAGTTGGGACAGTTGGGAACATCAGTATTTTGGAGGTTTGAGAAACACTCATCCACAATTGTCAACGTGTTCCTGAGATTTTATGGACCGACCAATTCATCGAGAACAGATGAATCAATCATGAAAAATAATCGTTAGTTGCAGCTGGAGTCAAATGTCCGGAAGCAGCGAGCATCCAACACCACATGGACGGGCTAAGGTCATCCGATCACAGTTCCATCTTTAATAATTGATTCCACATTTCCTCTGGGGCACGGTGGTGATGATGTGAGGACACGGGGGTGGGGGGGGAGGCATCAACAAACCTCACATGCACTTTCATGCCCGACAAAAGACAAACATGCCAGCCTCTGTGCAGAGGTCAGGCTGAACTGTTTGCACAAGAGCGTCTCCATCTTGTGTAAATTTCTTGCGGCAGAGGGTAGGACAATACGCGTCCGGGCAGCTGCGAGAGAACCCTCTGAGCTGTAGCTGCACATCACATGTTCTCTTTGACGACGGCAAATCAAAGACCTCAATTCTGTTGCCAAATTGTACCCAAACCCAGCTGAGCAGTCTGGGGGGTAAAAAAAAAAAGCACTGTTCTTTCTGTGTATCTATGGTTACTATGAACACAGCAGCACCGGTCAGTGTTGACTCAGGTGATAGCAGTCACCTCATTATTGCATACACAATAGAGGCTCACTGGGAACCAGATGGCACCATAGCATAAAAGGAAATCAAGGCATCTGTAAAGCCAACTCCTGTAGTCAGTTCTCCTCTCTCCATGTCCGAAACACTATTTGGATACTGAATCTGTGTAAGACCTCAAACACTGCATGTCTATTTACACACAAAACACTGGATGCACGCTTTCCCTGGAATGTGTATCAAACCGATACTGGTGGTAGCAGGTGGAGAGAGACACATTTGTTTCTACCTGAAACTGAGCTACAACATCAGGTGCGTTGTGGCTGAAATGAGGAAACAGCGGGAGGTCAAGGCCAGTGGGCAGCGAGATAGAGAGAGAGATAAAAAAAACGAGGGGGGATGAGCTGAAAACAGGCTTTTTCACAGATCTCAGTCAGAGACATAATCAGTATGCTTGCTGGCCCGGCAGACTTTCCAATGAAGAGTCCTCTACACTGCGGCGGCTGAGCGGTTTCCTCATAGCCAGCTGTGGTGCAGTTGCCTGGAGATGGCTGGAAGAGCTTTCAACACTATCCGCTTAGAATGTAGATGGGCAGGTTGGCGGGGGCTCCTGGGTAATGACAACATGTACTTAGCGATTTCAATCACACACACATCCGTGCACGAACACCCACACGTGCATATATAGAAGACATTTGTGTCCATTTTCTTCTCCAAGCTACTCCATAAGACAACATAGATGGTCCACTGTTGCGTTGATGGCTTACCATGACATTTGGTATATATACAGTCTCATATTCATAGACTCAACTGCAAGACCTGCTGTGATTCAGTGCGTTTTCATATATAGTAATGAGTTTGGCTGCTGTGGTTTCTGGCTAAATAAAGACCTTGCCTGTAGTTCTACTTCGCTTCAGTTACAAGCTGAACTTTGGTGCTAAACATGCTTAATGTCAGCATTTAAAAAACAACAACAAACAAACACCAAAACATATCAGGTTCCAGGAAATACTGTCAATCTCCCCTTCTGTCCCTGATTGCAAAGAAACATGTTTTTTTTGAGCATAATTGTGTCACAGTGAAGCTGAATGGATATAAAATGTTATTTACTGCACATTCACATTGTTGACCGTCATCAGCCCAAGATGATGTTTGCCAATAGGGACACTGATGTTTATATGGGCGATGCTTACCTAATACTTGTATTCTAATTGAATAAGTAGTTGAATTAGACTCTTTATTTTGTAAATAAATGTAGCATTAAAGGTTATTTCACAAGCTTGCATGATTGAATCGTGATTTTTAAAAGATGGTGTGATAGTGTAAAGTGCTCTTTGTGAAAACATCAGCATCAGGTGATGCACCCTTTGCACACAGTAGGGAAATCACAGGTGTATCGCTTCTCTCTCTTCCTCTTTCTATACATCCAACAAGGAGCATCCAACAATAAAGTGATTTAAGTGGCAAGGTTTTGACTTTTGAATCAAGTCAGTAAAAAAATCATGTTTTATTCTACTGAAACTGAATATACCGATACCGGAATGTGTCGCACTGTTGTTTTCCTGGGTTTCTGCCAAGAATATACAGCATATGGCGTGAGACCGTAAGATTAAACTGCTTCTCCCCCGCTAATGTTGATTTAATAATATATATAAAACAAAAAAAAAAGCCACACTCAGCTCAACTGAAAATGCATTAAAGGAGGCACCTCTTTGTCAGCCAACGTCTGAGGAGATATTCATTAAAATAAATAATCTCTGGGTACTCACTTTAACAGAAAATGACTTATAGTGGGATAGAATAATCATAGAAAAGTAATCAATAGTTATCAAAATTAGAAATGCATAGTTCCCACTGACCAATCCAGCCACACAGAATGGTTATATGTTAATAATCCAGGTGTCAACTTCAAGATTTGAATCCGTCTATTATGAATTACACACACATTGTGTAATCTCTGCCACTGGGGAACTCTCAAACTAAACAGAAGTAAGGCTCTCAAACCATGCATTTTTTATATAATCACCGTCCATTGCAGAGGTTCAACTGTTAATTGTGATTGATCACCGCCCCCCCCCCCCCCCCCCCCCGACACCTTCTCTGTCTCCACCCTCCCTCTAAAGCACACACGCTCCACTGTCTTTATATAATTACGATTGATGCGTTAAAGCTGACCGCCCATCCAGAAGTGATAGCTGTCATATACGGTAGTTTATACACTCTCTGTGATGTAGATGTTGTTGCACACGGTGAATTCAGTCACTTTTGTAAAGCTTCCATGGTTCCATTGTTGATTTCACTAGCAATAGCAGAAATGGCAACCACAATGAAACCTTGTGTAATTTCTATGGATTTAAAGTGTGTTGGAGATGTTTTGACTACCATACATTTGATTAAAGCTCACATAGAGTGGTCCTGTTGCACATATATGTTAGTTATGGAGGTCTACTTACATATAGTACCAGCACATCCGCTCTCAGAAGCGCAGCACCCCCCTCTGGAAGGGTGGATGCACTGCTCCTCATTATCAAAACATCGTTTTAACAGTGTTTAAAAATAGCTTCGTCACGATTCCCCGCCACAGTCCCTTTTATGACTTTGACCCGGAGTCAGACGTTATTCTTCTTCTGCGGTTCAATGTACGCAACCGGATGTGCCCAGACTAGTGCCTGGAGCAGGACGATCGGCTGTTCAGGAGAACCGCTGTTTACGTAACTATTACGGGATTTTCAGAGATCTCGTTGAGCCCCGAGATTACAATAAACACAGCGTTCTCAGCAATGGCTGAACTGTTTGTTTCGAAACTTCAGGGCTTCATAAACAAGGTAATATAGAATATAGTTTTTTTTTTTTGTATAGATACACACTAAAAAACAGCGTTAATAGGAACTTCCGGTCTAGGTCCGCTTTAAGTATTCACTCTTCTTTTGCTACTATTTCAGTGAGGGTAATCACAAACTGAGTGAAGACGCAGTGTGCTCCAACACTCTGCAGTACCACACCACAAATCATGTCTCGGGGTACAGACGAATGAGAAATCTTCCTCTCCATCTGCCAGATGTAGGTATTGATCTCGAAAGAAACTAGATGTCTCATTTCCTCTGACCTGCTGGGCACGCGGCGGTGGAAATTAATAGGCTGGTGATGATGGTGGTGGTAAAGATGAAGGCTTACTTTCCATTACGGTCTCATCTCTATTTGCAGTGAGAGTGGCTCTCATCGGGGAGTAAAGCCATATAGAGCTATCATCGCTGCAAAATAAACAAAGACAGTCTTACAAGTTGCTGGTGTCTCAGGAGCGTGAGGTGGCACCTTATCCCTTCATTAAAGACCAGTGCTGATGTAACAGTGCAGGCGGAAGTCCTAATAGGTTGATTTGCATATTGTGACAGCTTCAGTGAAACCCAGCAGAGCCATGTAGCTGTTGGTATGTGTCGTCCGATGAGAAATTCAAAGAGCTTTCAAAAAAACAATAATATAATGAATGCTTCTGGATTGAAGCTGCAAACCAGTTGATGTTTTCATGTAGATATTCCAAATGTAGACCATCATTAAACTCTACCAAGCAGCTATTTTCATAGTTTACCCAACTCTTCACATGAGCAGTCAGAACAATGCTGTGTATTCATGGGGGTTTAGAGGGTGGTGTCTCTTTCAAACATTCAAAATCAAACAAACAGACAGACAGAGTAAACAGTCACTGACAAAATTCAAAAATAAAAAGTGAAAGTTAATAGCACAATCGACAATCACAACATGACTTAACTCCACAACGTCCAAGAGCAAGGATTGTTTCATATTGTAGTTCTTTGTGGGATTGTGAAAGACATGTTTAATCCTTTTGAGAGAAGATGCTGGTTTAGGCCACATTAACAGGATACGCTCATTATTCCAACAAACAACAAATTCCACTGTAGAAACTATTTTCAGGGACACTGTTTGGTATGTATGTGTGTTAGAACTGACCTGCCAACCTCAGTGGCAGATACTGACACCTGTGGCAGCGTTTATTATCTGCTGGGGCCTCTATCATGACAGTCATTTAAGAGCTCACTGATCCCACTTTGATTTTTTTCACCAAATTCATTTCAGTTAGGCCAGTGAAGCAGAGCAAATAGGAGAAGAAAAAAAAATCATTATTTTTAATACCATCTTGCTTTTCTTTGTCTAAAACCTTGAAATAAGAACAGGTGTTCCTTCAGAACTCCAATGATGGCTTCTTCACAGGTTTCACGGCTCTTATCTTTTCAGCTTAGCACTCCAGAGATAAAGATGCTACCTCGCGGTATGATAAGGGCAAGAACTCGGGTGAACCGAGTGACAACCTACTCTCAACAGATTTACAAAGCTTTAAGTAGAAAAACCTACAGTGTGCAGGAATCCGTCTCTGGTGTATCAACCATAAGTCACCTCATATCATCCACACTGAGCAATAAAGAACTTGTCGTAACATCTGACACTTTAAAGCAAACATGTCGTGTTTTATATTATATTAAAGCGGACCTAGACTGGTCCTGTTGCACATATATGTTAGTTATGGACTACTTGCATACATTAACTTGTTTTTATGGTCAAAAACCTCCTAGTTGCTGTAAACGAGTCGATAGAAATCCTCTTTTCTGACGGTGTTACGCAACCGGATGTGCCAGGACTAGTGCTCCGGAGAACCTGTGTTTACGTAACCGGACCGGGTTTTTTCAGAGATCTCGCTGAGCCCGAGAGCAGTGGCTGAAATGTAGAACCCACCAGGGCTACTTAAACAAGGTAAGGATGCAGATACATACTAAAAAACAGCGTTAATTGGAACTTCCGGTCTAGGTCCGCCTTAATAATATAAAATACATTAATTTTAAAACATCTGTGACACGGATGGACAATTCAGAGATGGACTTCACCACACGGTTCACTCACTTGAAGTCTGCTGTGATGAGGTTGAAGCCATTGTATAGGTTACCTTCTGCGGACACCTTCTTCAAGTAAGAGTAGCTGTCCAGATCCTTCTCCATTAAATAGTTAGACACTAGGAAGCCTACAAACAGTAAAAAAAGAGAGATGGTTCTTAAATCATGCACTAAATAAAGCTGCCTATAAAGGCAGTACACATTTTACAATTCCTGTTTGTGCTGTAAAGTGAGGCGTCATTCTTCAGGATAAGCCCCATCCGGAGGCAAAGAGAATAAATTATAACTTAATGTGGACTAATATAAACACAAATTCTGTAATTTTTCTATCACTGTTATACTGTGTAATCAGTTTTAAAATCCCAATAACAAGATTAAGACAGGAAGATGTATATTTCCTCTTTAACTTTGATGCTAAATGACCTCACGAGACCATTAAAAGTTTGGGTTTTGCATTTTCTGTGCTATGAGCACATAATCCTTTAAATTAATGGTGCCAAGTTTTGGTGAAAAGTGAAAATAAGGAGAGGAGGCCATTAAAGTCACTAAAGATAATGTATTGCTAGTCACTAAAGATAATGTATTGCTAGGAAAACCAGTGTTAGGTCACCATTGTTTTTGTAAACTGCACCAAACCAGGAAAATCATCATCAGAGGCATAACCTGTATCCTGTTCCTCCAAGGTAGCTCTCCATTTACACCGAGTCATGCCGGTGACTACCTCCACTACCAGCACAAGGGCAGACAAATTACATCTTTGTACTTTAATACACCGAACAGTGGAGCAGAATAAGAGCACTTGTCTGTATGAATAGGGCTGAGAGCGAGACTAATGCGACTGCGTCACGTCTGCAGCTTATCGTTATACGACTCACAGTGGAACCAGGATAAAGGTGAGGCGAGAGCAGTCGAAAAAAGGGTTTACAGTTTACAAAATTTCAACAAACAATTCTCACTGCAATATGTATGATGCATAATAATGATTAAATGTTAAATGCATGAGCCAGAGTTAGCAGAAGTTGCCAATTTAGTTCTTAAAGGGAGAATCCATCCATCCGTTGTCTACCACGTTTGTGCAGTACTGCTGGCCCTTGTCAGAGTCATCCGATTTATGGTCTGTAAGGCCGTGTGATTGGCTGTTTAGCTCCAGCAAATAAAAGCAAGAGAAGCAACACGGGAATGATGAAGTAAACAAATGACTACGGCAAGAGGGCACACAACAAAGGGCTCAGTCATATGGACCTTCTTCTTCTATACCATCCTGACTTATTATGGATGCTAATACAGCTATGACATGGCAATCTGGAGCAAGCATCTGTGCGACGACAAAGTGACAAAATAAACAAATGCGGCAATTTATATACCCCACCGCCTAATTATTTCTTCTGGCTTCTATTTTTTAATGATGCATATGCATTACAACTGCATCTGCTGGTTGGGAAAGTAATTTCCTGTCACACTCTTGGACTGGAGTTGCTATGCGGTATATGTATCTTTTTCTCCTGATAATGCCAACACGGGCAGCATCCTGGTTTGATTGTAATATTTTACTGTTTGCTGACTGGTGGAGCAGGGCTGTCCTGGGCCTCGGATGTTAAAAGTGTGCATGACAATGAAATGTACACTGTCATCTAATAGAAGAAACTCTAGAATTATTAAACAAACCAGCAGCACTGTATGTCTCACCTCGTCCTTGTGCATCAGGACTCTGCAGTCCTTCCATGTAGTTGGTGAGGGCGGCCAGCTTGCCCCTCTTGCTGATCCCCAGCCATGATCCTCCTTCCTTTCCATTCTCCAGATCCAGGCCTGCAATAGCAATGGACTGTCTATAAATCACAGCTCCAATTCTGATTGGCCTTTATTTGAAGGTAGACATCAATGTAAACATTTATATACACAATAATGTATATACAAGCACTTCAGTAAGTAATGTTACTTATTCAATTTTAAAAACCACTATGTATATAATATATATATATAAAAAAACACATCTATATACACTGTTAATATATCATATTTCCTGGAGAACAATATCCACAAAATATAAAAAAATTTCCATTCAGTAATTTCCTATGTTACTGCAGATTTCTCACGACACTTTAGGAGATCTACAGTATGTTCACAGGTCAGTTTCCTTGGGGGGAAAAAAAATACACATTAACAATACGTTAATGTGTGTGTGTGTGTGTGTGTGTGTGCAGGGCCAGCCCAAGCCTTTAGAGGGCCCAAAGCGCCCTCTTCCACCATGTGGAGTAGCAGGTGCTTGACTATTATGGATAGCAATGGAACACTATAAATTGCATTAATTATAGTTGGGTTATTTACACTAAATCAGTGTCACTCTTGTTTTGTTTTTTATATATATATATATAAATTAGAGGGCAGTTAAATCACAAAAGTGTCCTAGTATTAATCTGCACTTTCGTATTCAAAGTGAAGCAATAAGTGTGGCAATACTAAACTTAGAAGAGATGTGCAAATATACACTGAATGTCTTTAACTAAATCTTCAACTACAAAATAATGCCAAATACCTTAAGCTCAACACTATTAAGATGTCTAGATTTCTTTAATATGTTAAAATGTTCTTTTTTATAAACATACTTTGTGTGCTTGGCTCTTCCTTTTTAAATCATCAATTTGGCACGGTGATTAGTAACACATTTCCTTGTGTATAGCATTACGGGAAGTATATAAGAAATATTTAATGTGTTTTGCTTGGAGTGCCATTATGTGTAGCTTTGGGAGTAATTCAATAAAATCAATCAATCTATAAGTAAAATTAGTGGTTTTCTTTTCACCATCCTCATCTTTACTTGATACAGAAAACATGGCTCCCTGCATGTCTGCTGCACTTCCTGGTGATCAATAAAGACAAGGCCACTTACACTGACAGTGACCAAGAGAGCCAAATGCTCTTATTCCTGTGGGAGGGCGGAGAGAAAGCCAGCCTGATTCCACTGGGAGCTATAGCTTACTTCCCTTCACGTCATGCAATATCTCCTCTGTCCACCCACCGACCAGCACCACATATAAGGCTCAGCCATTTATTCCCGTCACATCGCATAAAAGCAGCCATCAATTAAAGGCCTAACTCTGGAGTCCTGACCCCTCTGTTACAGAGGGGAGAGGAGACGCATGAACGGCGAGGCTATCACTGCGTTTCCTCCTTCAGCAGAAAAAAAAAAAAGAAAAAAGGATGATTGATTTCCCCTGCTTGGCTACTATGTGTATTGGACATCAATCAATTAAATGCAGTTTATTGAGGGTGGAGATGTCCTGTGAAGCAGCAGGGAGTATTGGATTTTGAGGGGAAGAAGACAGATTTTCCCTTGATTACTGAGAGCTATTTAGCCTTGAGTAAAGATGTGTTTGAAGGCCAACACCCCCCTGCACCCCCTGCTCTTTAAAAACTATTATTATTTTCAACATTTTCACATGATTTTATAAAAGATACATCTGCATCTGATCCACTATCTGGATTTGCTGGAACATTTGTCTGCAAAACACCCTTTCTGAACACAACTACCAGAACCAACTTTCTTTTAATTTACTTGTGCTTATGTGAACTCATTTGACAATGGTTTGAACGTAACAGACATTTGTTGATACTTAAAAATCACACACAACTGGAGACCGTTTACATGGATTGAAGTGTAATGACTTACCACTGAGGATCTCATTGTTTGTGCCCCAGAAGTCTGCAGATTTGGACGGCCGGTTGAACAACTCATCTCTGTTTGCAGCCAAAATCAGCCTGAGGAGATAGAAATAATGGGTCTGAGAAGTGGTCGAAAAAAGCGCATTCACCAGCAACTCAATCACCGTGAACTCATACATCCCATCTCCTTTACTCACTGTACTTTCCCTTTGAGCACTGTTGACCTTAGGTTTGCATCCTACAGCTTCCTAAAGGTTATCCATGAGTCACAACAACATTTAGTTTATTTGTGATTTGTTATGCATGAAGTTTAAAATGATTTTCTCCCCCAGAACTGTGCTATTTATTCTAGTAGAGCTTGAGGAAAAGGAATAGCTACAAATGTACCTCAAATAAGGGTGGGAGTTTGCTTTATCTGTGTTTTCTGCAATGCAGGGTTTTGAAAAGACATTTTTCATTTGAAGCTTGTTGAAGGCTAACATTTGTACATTTTGTTTTCTTACAGCACTATCAGTGAACACCAAGTTATTTACTCTACTTGGTCTGACCTTATTGATTTTACTGTTAGCAGTGGCAGCAAAATGTAGCAGTTCAAATTAAAAACATTCTGTTGTACTTGTCATGCGCTACTGTCCCACTGACTGCCAGGCAGTGTGCACTGGTTTTTCTTTTAAATGCGATTTTGTGTCAAGAAATGTAGAATTACATTTTGGGTTTGAGTAATAGAAAATCACAATTAAATATAGAGTTGAATCACAATACCAATCCTTATAGAATGGAATTGTGACATAAGCATACTGCTCCAGCCCTGCTATGTAGACCTCCCACATGGTAAACAACTGAAGAATACACTCATTGTACTGTCACTTGTCAGGTGAAGAGAACATCATTTGACCATCCTTTCCAAAACATTGCTTCCAACAATAGGCAATTATCAAGCACATAGTTTACAAAGGATCACTCATGCCTTTGCAGCAAGAAGACCTGGGTTTGTGACCTGGTCAGAACAAGGGCCTCTCTGCATGGAGTTTGCATGTTCTCCCCGTGTGTGCATGGGTTTTCTGCGGGTTCTCTGGTTTCCTCCCAGGTAGAGGGTGGATGGATGGATAGTTTACAAACGTAATGTTGTATAAATTAGGTGTTGGACCTTGCTACCAACGTATGTTTCTAGTACAAAGAGTTGTACGTTTCCCAGCTTGACAAAAGGCCTCAGATGTGTTCAAAAATACCATTTTATTTTAGAAACAACTGTGGGTGCAAGGAGACAAAAGGTCAAGATTAGACGGAGGACGTTGCCCTTTTGATGACGACCAAAGGAAAGAGGATGAAAAAGAAAAACGATGGCTCGAGGACAAGTCTGCATAACAATTACAGACAAGTAATTTAAACACAGAGCAAGTGAAATGAAAAGGAACTTGAGTCACCTTCTTTATTTAATCTTTTACATATACAGGTGGTTGATAGAAAGAATTGATTAATGAAAGTATCCCCCCCATGTCAAGGAGGCACCTCAGGTTGCTTTTAGAAACACACTGACCTGAACCTCTGCAGGGCCAGGACTGGATTTCTGTACATCTAGTCCATCCTAGGTGGGATGATGGTCCAATATATATATATATATGCACCTCACACTACAACACTGCAGGGATTTGATATGCCAACCTCCTCATCCAGAGCTGAGTACTCTAACCGCTAAGTGGTAGCCTGTGCCATTATTATTATTATTCAAGTGTCAATTTTTAAGTCATTATTCTCACACCATTTACAGCTACAAATTGCATCGTGGCCTCTGGACCCAACGCAACCAGAGAGCGTAAAACAACGCCTTTTCACATTTAACACACCACGTCAGTCCATTCAGCTGTGGAGCTGAGCAATGTGACATCATTTGGTGGCACGGGGCACACATCCAGCTGCTCTCCTGTTCTGCAGTTGTGAAAATAGCTCCGTTACTTAAAGGAAAAGATGAATTTTTGTAATATGAAATTACATTTCAGTGGAAGATTGTGAAATGCATGGAGTGTAGTCATATAAAGGAATAGCTGGTTTTGCGCATTTAAAGAATTAGAGGTAAAGGTCACTGAGATTTAAACACTACAGAGACACACCGAAACAACCTCTCGGCAAAAATAAGGTGAATTAAATTGATTGACCTCTTCAATAGCTGTACAATTCCTTTGAGCTTCTTAACGACCCTCCTATTTATCTTTCTGGATGGGACCGTGGATCCAGTGTAAGCGCAAACTAAACTGACCTAATCGGGGTCAAACCTCTGTGCATCTGAGGCTAATGGCAGCCTGTTCCCATGGCACTGTGGGCGCCGCCTGAAAACAAAGCTAACACTAATGACGCTACACAAGTGAGAGCATCTGCTATCAGATCCTGGAGGGAGGGAATCACACACGAAGCTCGGATCACAGTGACAGTCGGGCCAGCTGCATAATGTAGGAGGGATGGTAAGCAGCGGAGAGGTATCAAAGCTATTCATGAATACTCGACTCAAAAAAAATACACAGTGGCTTGTGGACTTGGCAGCAGCAACTGTAAAATTGTTGTGTAATGTTATGAATTCAAGAATATAAATGACTCCCATAAGGTCAGTCCCTTTAAATTTGGTCACTCTTAGTTTTTGATGTTTCAACTAAAATTTTCACATATTACAAACATGTTTTAAAGCTCCCATAGAGTGGTCCTAGCACACATATATTTGAGTTATGGAGGTCTACTGTAATGGTAAAATTCAATATCGCTGACTCAGAGCTACATTTGCAACACTGATACCCACCCAGTACAGAATACCAGGTCCTTTGTGTATAGGGTATTGCATATTGTGTATTGCGTCTAGCCTGCACCTTCCTGCCACACCAGCAGGGAGCCAGCTCCCCAATGCCTACAGTAGACAAAGAGGTGTGAAAGCACCGTCTGAATGTACAGTCTTTGTCTATTGGAGGAATGCGAAGGATGAGCTGCTCAGACATAAATGTGGAGGGTTCACTTTGCTCGGGGTCTTTTTCCAGCAAGGACCATTCCTGTGAAGATTGACCTTTTCCTTGCAATGAAAATAATTCCTTGTCCGCCGGCAGAAGTTCTCCATTTCATTGTTCACTAGCAGCAGAGAAATTTCCACAACACTACTTACATAATTAACTTCTTTATGGTCAAAAACCTAGTTGCTGGTAATGAGCCGATGGATGCACTGCTACTCATTATCAAAACATTGTTTTAACAACGGACGTTCTGCTTCTTCTGCGGTTCACTGTATGCAACCGGATGTGCCCAGACTAGTGCCGGGAGCAGGAGGATACGCTGTTCAAGAGAAATGCTGTTCACGTAACCAGAACATGTTTTTTCAGAGATCTCGCAGAGCCCGAGATGACAATACAACACATCGATCTTCCGTTCTATGGGAGCTTTAATTCAAAAATAAAACTGTCTACGGATTCCTCCCACAGTCTAAAAACTGTGAGAGGTTAATTGGCCACCACAGGTGTGAACGTGAGAGTGAATGGTTGTATAGATTGGCTACCTGTACAGTGTACAGGTGCCTGTGTACCCTGCCTGTCGCCCTATGTCTGCTGGGTCCAGCTTCCCCTTCAAGCCTCGTCTGGAGAATAAAGCAGTAGAAAATGGAAGGATGGAGATTGAGAGGAAGTTAGGTCGATACCACAAATGTATCCAGGCAATACCCAGCCCCAAGTGCTGATCATATTACAGGAAAAGAAAGAGAGGAATTCATCCTATGGAACAATGAATGTCTGACACAAACTGAATAGCAATCTAAGGTGTTGAGGCAGTTAAGTCTGTAGAAAACTTGGACCATTGCACTCCATGGAGTCATCGCACAAGCACACTTTAAAAATGATTTGTCATGTTGCTATGACATTGTAACATTCAAGAATTTCAACCCTTTATAGTGTGGACCAGCGTAAGATTTTTACAAGATTAAATAATCATGTATCTGGAATATTTACTCAAAAGGGAACAGGCACTTTTGTCCCCAAGAGCTCTATCAAAAACATTTCCACAAGCAGAGCATGTCCAACAGCTATAATTACAGGTCAAAGCATAGAACAGTGCTTGTTGGCTGATTGCAGCAAGACTTAATGTCTGACATTCTGAACAGCGCAGGCTAGAAAGTCAGTTTCGAAACACAGAAATCTCAGCATGTGGGTAATCACATTTGTGCTGAACATGCACCCACTAACTTCACCCCTGCAGATATACCATTTTGTCATTTAGTGCTGTGGGAGCATAGTAATTGTACTTAATGAAACTCCCTTGACTGATATTTTTTCGCAGTAACCTCATTCATTTAGATTTTAGACATCAACGCAACACAGGAAACCTAGTTCAGCGACTCACGGTCTAAATATAGCACTGATGTAACTGGATTAGGACACAAGTTCAGGTCTGAGTCACGAACCAAAACACACCTCTGCTGGGTCAGACACCCAGAGGGAAGGACAGAGATGGACCACGGCCAGGTGGAGAGGTTATGCTCGAGCTCCAGAGGATTATAATAAGCTGGATTAAACATCCCACTGCAACCAAGTTTGACTGCTCGTAGTGAGCTCGCCCATGCTGCCCACTGAGGGCACATGGAGGATAAAGATGGATTTATTCAGGATTGTGAAATGTTGGATTTGAGCTTTTAAAAAAGCACTGATCAATATGGGCAAAACAATTATTCAGACAGATTTTGCAATTGTAATTTTTTGTATTTAAGTGAAGTTTCAGTTGTATATTCAATATAGATTTAAAATCTATACACACGTGACAGGCTTATTTCATTGTTCAAAATGATACATTAGATTTTTTTGATAATTGTTTTTTAACCCTATTAAAAAATTTAAATCAACAAAGTTAAATCCACAGCTTTTTTTTCACTTTAATCTTCAATTACATGCTGCTGTTGGGTGTTGGGCGTACACTACAGCTCCAAGCCTTTTATGGACCAAAGTAGTACTCAAGTAATCTGAATAATAATCAACTAATTGATTAAATGCAGCCCAACTTGTTTCTTGTGATAGCCTGAGAACATTTATCAAGAGATGAGGAGAGATGTACATATTTACTTAACATCCTTGGAGGCGGCTCCCTTGTTTGCACAAAGACTTGTGAAGATGTCTAAATGTCTGCATCTCAGCTGTTGGATACGTCATGACATCATATTACCATTAAAGTACCAAAACCCATATTTAAATTGACATACTTTCTTTCGGAGTTTCCCAACTTCACATAACAAAAATATTGTTAATATGCAATGAATTGCCCTACCTGTAGGCATTTTTGGATGCAGGACGGGGGTCAAACTTGAAGAAAATTATACACATGGATGTACTGGTGTGTGATGACAGGGTTTTCAGTCAGTCTGCATCTGGCTCCAAATCTTTGTCACATCTGATGAAGAGACTTAATTAGGGGGAGAAAAGAAAATCAGTAGGCAACTGTGGTAACTGTTGGTGTGTGGAAGTGGCAGTACGGTGGTGGTGGTGGTGGTGACGTCTGTTAGGAAACGAGATCTACAGGTACGTGCTAAACATGTTCATGAAGTTTCCGGGTGTGTCGAAATTTATGATTCAGATAGCAACAACAGCAGCTAAAGGTATTCCATGTTGGCTTTTGACGATCTGACAAGTTATTTCAACCCATCTTAAAAAATATATAAAGTCAATTTCTCATCGCATTTTAAACATTTTACACTTTGTCTTTACCTTTGTGATGTGGGTGTTACTTACATGGATCCCTGTAACCTGTGTATGCTAGTGCAGTGCTAATAAACTTCCTTAATTCCTTCCTTTCCTAAATGTAAATAAATGCAATTCCAATGTGGTTTTTTTAAATAACTGTACTTAGACATTTGTTTTTTATTCCCTGTGTTATTATTTATGTTGTTTCGAGGGCCTTTGTGAGTGGATATTGGGTTGAACAGCTGTGTGTGACATGAAATCTGTCATATAATTCCATGACCACTGTGTGTGCAGGTTTGCACATGTGATCGGTACAAAGGTTAAAGTGAGGTAAGAGCATTATTCCGATGACATGTCATGATATGCTACGCTCACACTAGTATAGTATAATGAAGCTACCTAATACTACCAGTCATTGTAACAACCATAATATCATTAAAAGGGACACAAGGTTGTAGCTTAGAAAGCTATAAGTAACTAGCCAAAAGGCATAGCTATTGTCTGTTATATATACGGACTAGAAACAAACAAATAGTTCATTCTAGAACAAACAATGTCAAAGCACACAGTCAGCTCTGCAGCCACTAGCAAACTTGTTTCAACAGAACTTAGTAAACCGACTAAAATTAGCATTGCTACAATGAACAATGTAACGGTGTCAAAGGGAAATAAAGGGAATGTTAAATACATACCTAGTCTTAGTGATGCGTGTCACATTAGAGAGCAAATAAGAGGAGTTGAGCCTAGTGTTTCGTAGTTTGCTCTTCTGTGTTGTCGGCTAAACTCGACACTGGCTGTTGACAAAGGAAGTGCTCGCACAGAGTGACCTCGATATGTTCCGCGGCTCGTTTCATAAGCCTCCACTGCGGACGCCAAGGTTTTCTTTCTCTATGCGTTGTCCTGAGTCCCGCCCACCGCGGTACCACGCGTAAACCATATCGAGTGCACTTCGAAGAGGGCTTTTAATTTCACTCTGATTGGTCGGCACGCAGAGCATGAATTGTAACACTTCCGGTTAAATTCGCCTTCAAAACAAAAGCACTAAACTGGAACATGAACTCGGGTTTTTGTTTAGACGACAGTACAAACAGAGCTCACAGCTATTTATAACTTATAACTTATAACAGAATGTAAATTTAACTCCGAGTAAGATTTGCTTCTAATAATGTTAATTAAATATAATAATAATATATATACTATCATTTATTTAAAAAACAATTTGTTACAGCAGCTGCATTATACAAAACGATAGGAACAGAATAACCAACGCGATGAGATTAAACAAGAATATGAAACATGCATATGAAAGCACGAAATATATTATTAGGGTATTCACGTAATTTACAATATACACAGTTCACTGTGGAGAGTAACATAATAGCATATAATTGCCAATTAACATAAAGTTCACGTAATAATATCATAAAGACCCTGAATTAACTAGAATAAATCAATAACAGCAATAATAATAACCAACTACTCGTATTGGTTGGCAAAGTGTTATTTTGAAAAGGCATTTCATCTAAATTGGAGAAAGAATTTCCTTACATTAGTGCTCACTTGACAAAGTATACCAGCAGTAAATTATCATAACAATAGAAACGCCCAATCTGGATTAGTGGCGCTAGTTTAAAATTAAATAAATAATGTAACTGGTTCAGTTTATTGACTTAGTGGAAAATGTGTGGGCAAGTAATAATAATAATAAAAAAAATCATACAATTAAATAATTAAATATTAACCGCAAATGAGACAAATTAGGAGTAATGGAAAGAGTGAACAATTTAGTTGCTCATTGTCCAAATAAACAATAAAATAATCAGTCAATAGTTTCCTCTGTTACTGTGCAGAGAGCACACTGAGCGGTGATGGGGCGGAGACACTTGCTGTGACGGACAGCAGCAGCATCCAGGCACTGTTGTTGTGGTGGATGAGAGAGAGCGGGGGGGGGGATAAAGGCTGCACTGTCTTTAAAAAAAACAATATAATACGTCGCTGTCACCTACAACGGCGGTGTAGCTGCGAGGATACGTAGTAACTTTAACACCAGTTAGGATACTTTAGGTTTGCGCGTAAAACGGAGCGCGTGCACGAGCACCGGTCCGTGGAGGTAGTAACAGCGCTGTTATCCCTGCGGCAGCCAAGTTGTACGCGGCACACGGAGAGCAACGCTCTGTTCGGGCAGGCGGCTGAGGCTGGGTCTACCGCTCACCACACCGAGGAGTCTCCTCGTCTGCGTGGAACAAGCATGAGGAGCAGGAGAAACTGAGGTAAGAACCCGTGCGTAAAACCCACGCGGGGGGGGGGGGACAGGTTATCCCGCAACGCCAAGTTTTAGCCTCAGACGGAGGAAGGGGGACAATAACGTAACAACCTAACAACAATGTAGCGTAGAAATAGTGTGTATGTGTGTGCGCGCGCGCTGAGCTTAATTACAGATGAGTGAGCAGGTGCGTAGATGACGCACAGACCCGGTGTGTTAAATCACCACATTTCTTTAATTGTATGTGTTTTTTTTACTGTGGTTCGACAGGAGATGATACATTTAATGCTGCTCTGTGGTTTATTTCGCCATGTGTTTCGATAAAACACGATAATACGCGTTGTACAACAACTGTACCGCTAATGGACGCAGTCAGCGACGAGCTGTCAATCATCTCAGCCTCACTACAATCCATTGTGTTGCCCCCTCCCCTTCCCCTTCCCTCCCCTCCCCTTCCCCCCTGTTTGTAAGTGAGTTACCATGGAGTATTTCCGGTTTCCCCTCGTCTAACTACCTTATTTGGAGAAGGGGCGGCTGTCAGTGGCTGCTGGACTGATGGCGTAGTTGGGTTTCATGGTGTTGTAGTTGTGAGAGTGAGTGCTTCTAAATCACGGCCGAGCAAATGCCATTCATGCATTCATTCATTCATTCCTCTGATGATGTCCTTGGATAGTGTGTAGTGTAGTGTAGATAGAGGCTGGTCAGTGGTTTCACACCCAAGCCAGAAGTCCAGGACATGACTGGAGGCAATTACAGCAATTAACTGTGCACACATGCAGTTAAAGGGATAGTTCTAGTTTTTGTGTGTGGTTGTATGAGGTAGGGGTGGGTAATGTGGCAAACATCACATCACAGGTTTTTACAGTGAAATCATGATTTGATCACAATTTTTACATTTATTTTCATCTATTGATGTGTAACCAAATATTTCCCTATATGTATATTTTATTTTAAAAAGGTAAACAACAGTGCAGACTTTTGCTGCACTCTAAATCAAACAGGGTTGGTCACCGTTTCTCCAGGGCAAATACTGCTGAGGAAATTGGCAACAATGGATAAAATGCACCATATTGACGATACTACAACATCACTGCCTTGGCAGATCATCAACACTAGTGCTAGTTCCTCATGATCTAATATCATCATATTGCCCACCCACTGTATGAGATACTGAAATATTGTCAACAGTGACATTGCTCAGTACTGCTGTATCTGTGGACACCATTCTTTGTTTGTTTGTTTGTTTGTAACTTGTTTGCCTTGAGGGAAAGTTGCAGATTTTTGATGCTGGTTTCGGTGCAGAAAAGTGAGCAGTTTAACATCAAAAAGGTCAAGGGTACCCCTGACCAAGGTACTTAAAGGTGCATTATGTGATAGATCTAAAGCAGATGGCCATAAAATCCTCCTAATATGTCACAGAGACTCAGGAATAATGTTCATATAACAAACTGAACTCACCAACAACAACATTACAGACAAAATATTCGTCTGTACTACCGCCGTCTACCAATCATTGCAGTCAATAGAGTCTCAGCTGCCGTGCAACCACGGGTTGCCAGTTACGTCAGAAAACGAAACCTAAAAGACCTCGGTATTTTGAATTTGAATGTAGAAACCGTATTGGCCACGTTCTTACATATGGCTCATTGCTAATTGGACACTAAATTAACCACATCCAGTGTACTCCGAGTGCCGGTCCGAAGCCCAGATAAATGGTTGGGTTGCATAATGATCTCTGTGTTTCATCCACTGCAGCGACCCCTTGAGAGTTTGAAACCCGAAAGCAAAAAGAAAAAGGCTGTCTTATATCGAGATAAAGCAGCAAACATATTATAGACTTTTTGTTAAGTGGCTAAAATCAGTGTCTGAGATCAGTGTTGATAAAATGCCAACACCTCATCATCCGCATCACACTTTGAAAAACCTGAATTACCACTTTAATTTGCAATGACCCGTTATGTGTTCTTGAGTGTAAACCAAACAAAGCCTTTGGAATTCTACACAAACACACTCTCACACAGGCATCTGGTTACAATGCAATTTAATTTAGCATTGTACCTGTGTCCATGAGTGGAACATACTGCACCTGGACCTTTTGTCAGTAATTTCTCAGAACTATTTGGATGGATAGTGACACCACTGCAACATGGAGGTACTACAATTTTGTGGAATATGAAATGTGCCTGGACTGGCGAACTGTCCTGGGTGTACCCCGCCTATCGCCCTATATCAGCTGAGATAGGCACAGCACCCCCCGCGACCCTCATGTGGAGGATAAAGCGGTAGATAATGGATGGATGGATGGATCAGATGTGCCTGGTATTGATTGAAGATTGGTGGTCAACGCATATTGTTTAATGTCATGTGTCATCACAAAGGTTGCTATGAGAACAAAAACATGTTCATCCAGACAAATGTATGTGGATACGAGGCCTAATTGTTTAAAGGTCAGTGTGTAAGAACAACACGGACTTAAACGACGACTTCGACGTCTCATCGTAATTCCTCCCAGTTGGTCAGGCCAACGGGGGAAAATGAATGTGCGATGCTGAAATGAATAGTGTTTGGTCAGTGGTGTATGTGTGTACATGTAAGCTGTTGTTGTTGCATGTTGTGAAGGTAGAACAGAGCAGCTGAGCATAACTCAAAAAAGCGGTTGCAGGTGCAGAAAAAAGACGAGATATCCACATGAGGGGGCTGTAGTGGTAGTGAGTGCTGGTGCCATGTGCTCCAGATTTTGTCCACCAATTTATTTCCACACCTTTATGATATTAATGCACTATAAATTTTGTTTATGGAAGGAGGGAGAGAGAAGAAAAAACATTGCTGCCAAAGTGATTAGTTCTGTTTGAGAGATCTCAAAATGTATGCCAAGTAGTTGTTTACACTGACCAAATGTGAGCCTGTGAATTTGAGCTGTGCACTTCAGGCACCGTCACACAGAACAGGACAAAGTGAATCTACAAACATTCCCTCATCGGTTTATTTATGGCTTTAATTAGCAAATGTCAAACTATTAATGTTGAATAATGCACATTTCAGGGTGTCCCAGTTGTCATCATCTTATACCTACCTCCACCTGTAGTTTCAGTCAATGTTTGAGGGATCTTGTTCTCCTGAATAATGACTTGAATTTAGCACTGCAACTAAAGATTATTTTCATAATCTATGAATCTGTCAGTCATTTTTTTCGATGACTCGAGTAATCGTTTGGTCCATGAAATGTCAGAAAGTGTGGATCAGTGTTTCTCAAACCTGATAATAATTCAGTTTGAACGATTGCTTTGTTATATGGAGCAAAGAAACCGGAAAATATTCACCACCATTATTCTCCGACGTCATTTTGGTGAAGTCGGGGTTAGGTAGATCAGCCCCGACTTCGCGAGTAGGAGGTCCCACTTCGACAGCTTTTTCCAGTGCACTTTTTCTAGTTGTAGGTAGGATAAGTCCCACGTCCTACTGGTTTGGATGGGCTCTGGAACGCAGCATAAGTAATCAATTAATAATCAATTAATCGAGTAATTGTTTCAGCCCTACTTGAATTTGCAATATATCAGTTTCCATGCATCCAGGAAGTAGCAACATTTAACAATGTTGATGTGTTCCCTATCACATATCATAGTCAGTGAATAAGCTAACGAATGGCTATCATAATGTCTGTAAACCCGAGTTGAAGGAGACAGAAAACAAAGCAGCAGATTTGACGGACTTTGACTTGACAGGACCCGAGGCCAGTGTTAATTTAAAGAACAACTCGTGCTCTAATGCACTCATTTATTAAGAAGTACAATGTCTGAAGGAGATTTGCTACTCCTAACTGTCTGCCCTGCAGCACATTGGCAATTTGGATATCAGCATAGATGGTGGTTACTGTCAAATCTCAAATGTGTGGAAACTGGATAGCCATGGCAACCATGTAATAGAAGTTGCTGAACATCATATTCTGTCTTCTCGTCTTCAACGTCTTATTTCAGACTGTCTGTGGATATTGACTGGCCTTGCACTCTTACACTCGTGTGAAATGTTTCCCTGACAGAATCGAAGAGATGTTCAATCCAAGCAAGACAGAAACTTTGTCTGTTGAATTGTGTGATGATGGTATATAAGCTGAGGGTCAAAAGGTTGACGTCAACACTTTTCCGTCAAACAGCCAGTAGCCTTCATGGCAAAAAGCAGTATCTGCATTCATTTAATCATGTTTGCAATACACTGTAATGTTAGTTGCAATGTATTGCAGCAGTGTTTTAAAGGCAAAGACATGCAGGAGTTATTACTTAGTAAGAGAAGTATTTCTCCCATTATTTTAGTCTCTTCAGGGTGAGTCATATAATGTAATATAAGGCTCTTATCTGTGTGACCTAACCCATCTATTTAATGTCATATTAAGCATGTATCTCTTAAATCAAACATTAAAAGATAGGATAATATTAAAGGTGTCATTTTCCATGCAGCTGTTTCTATCACTTTTAGTGCAGGAGTGGTCAGAGTATAATCCAAACACCAGAGCTGGCTGATGCTGCATACAGATTAACATCAGGTAATGATTTAAATTTAATTTAGATATGAAAATGACAAACTGAGTTTTAAGGACTTCAACAATGACTGGAAAAAAAAATTGATTTAGAGATTGAGCTCAACATTTAAATGAAGCAAAATTATCATTCATTCATTCATCGTTTACCGCTTTATCCCCCACATGAAAATTATCAGTATTCTTTTAATCAGTTGTTTCTGAGTGCAGTTTAAAATCTTTGAGTGAACACAGAATGACATACAGGAGCAGCATTGTGGAGAAATACTGTAATATGTCCCAGATCAATTATGGTAATCATCAGCAAAACTAAGTACCACAGGCGTATTTTCCACATATTTCTATGGAGGCTGAAATGATTAACATTCAGTTCTTCTCCCGTGGATGGATCATGCATGAGCTGCGTGATGTAGCTGTTCACACAGACTGACTGAAGCGCTCTCTAATAACGAGCGATTTGGGTAAAGCCAGTCCGGACCTGGGGTGAATGGTCCTTTGTGGCACGGACACCTGCACAGCTCTGCCTCCTGCTCCTGGAGTGATTAACATGCACCTCCAACCTCGCTGGCCTTCACACTCCCACCCATTCTGGCACCGCGCTGTTGTTCTGGCACCTGTTCGACATCACCCCGTCCTGCAAAGACCACGTCAGGCTATAGGACGGCACAGTGTGACTACAGAGTTTTGCTAGGATTGTGCCTCTGTTTACGGGTTAAAGCGTTTTAAGTTTCATGAACGGTTAACAGTTAAGTTAAGTTATAGCTTAGTGCTAGCAGTGGATTTGGATGTGTTGTTCTCGCACCGTGCAGGATGTAAACACTACATACAGAATAAGCAACACAGTGCCACACTGTGCCATGTATTGGCAGTGAGAGAGAGAGAGAGAGAGAGAACAAAGTACTGGACCTAGAACTGAACCGAATGTGGAACAGCCAACAGTTATTTCAGTTATTTTTCTCTGAAAAGCTAGGTTTAGATGAGGAGTGGTTGTTCAGGATCCACCATCTAATGTATTACTCGTATTTATTGCAACTATGATCCTAACTATTACTTCCCTCCTGAGGGAGTTTGGGTCCAACCGGGACATTAATTGCTGTAATTCTCATAAGGAAATGTGAGAATAGGGTTTTTAAATATTACAGAACACACACCTACCTGTCCTTATAATACAACCTTGGAGCACATAATTATCATAAAGGCAGAAAATAGCAGAGGATAGATAGATAGATAGATAGATAGATAGATAGATAGATAGATAGATAGATAGATAGATAGATAGATAGATAGATAGATGGATGGATGGATGGATGGATGGATGGATAGATAGATAGATAGATAGATAGAAATGTGTGATTAAAACAATGGACAATATTTTTATCGGGAGGTTTTATTTTTTATTATTTTTTTGTCCCGATGCTGTGTTTTGTGCTTAAATGCTGGGGTCAGTGCAGGTAGCAGCGTCTGCTGCCAGACACGATGACGCGTGTGTCAAAATTGTTTTTTTAAATCAGATTTCCGTGGCATCATCTCTATCCAAATGTAAGGACCGGGGGGTGGCATTGTTATTAGAACATCCCGTGGTCCTATGCTTTGTAACATGTTGATAATCCTCTCCCCCTCCCCTCATCTTTCACTCTTGCCGAGTCAATGGCTCCGCATTAACATAGAGCACTGATTGAATTCCTCTTCCGATTGCTCCTGAAAACCCCATCTCCCTCTTATTTCAACCTCTCTGTGGATTGAAACAGTCACATAGTCTTGATTTTCTTTGACAAAGCACTCGCATCTATGCAGTCATGAAACCGGCATGGATAACCCCCACCACCTCTCTGTGCTACAGGAGGATTAACCTTACCCTCTACATTCTGGCCTGTCTCGATTATGTCCAGGGATAAGAGCCGCTTAATTGTAATCGCTCGAGCTGTCTTGAGCAAGCGTAAAGACAGGAGCTCGGACCAGCTCGGGCAACACTGACGCCTAAAACACTGTAAACCGTGTAAAACATCCACAGTCACCGCATTTTACTTACTAAGTGACTCTCTCTTGTGTTTTCTGCCCAGTTGTTTGTGTTTGCTGAAATTCGTCAAGTCTTACGTACAGCGTCTTAATTACAGACGCTGAGCTGAGCTGTGAGAGAAGAGAAAAGCAGCGATGTATGTATTTATCCATTTAGGCACAGCTTTGCCTGTGCAACACAAGCTGTCATAATTAAGTAATTACAAAAATGCTGGATGACACAGCAACTCCCTATATTCCTGCAGTTATTATTGCATTTTACAAAGTTGACAGTAACATGATAAAAAGCAGACAACAATAATCACTGTGATCTAGACCGGAAGTTCCAATTAACGCTGTTTTTTTTGGTGTGTGTCTGCGCCATTACCTCATTTATGAAGCCCTGAAGGTTCTAAACAAACAGTTCAGTCACTGCTGAGAACGCTGTGTTTTATTGTAATCTCGGGCTCAGCGAGATCTCTGAAAAAGCCCAGTCCGGTTACGTAAACAGCGGTTCTCCTGAACAGCGGATCCTCCTGCTCCGGGCACTAGTCCGGGCACATCCGGTTGTGTACATAGAACTGCAGAAGAGGAATAACGTCCGTTGTGGAGGTGTTTCATGAGCGACAGTGTCTTCTGACTCTGGGTCAAAGTCATAAAAGGGACTGCGGCGGGGAGTCGCGCTTCTGAGAGCTGGTGTGCTAATTATGTCACTTCCGGGTATTGGCCAATCACAAGACAGTTGGGAAGGTGTGAGATTTCAGTCTGAAACGCCGAGGCTGATGAGAGTGTCAGTAAGGAGAGATTTCTATCGTCACGTTTACAGCAACTAGGAGTTTTGAATGTATGTAAGTAGACTTCCATAACTAACATATATTATATGTAATATATGTTAGTTATGGAGGTCTACTTACATGTATTATATGTTAGTTATGGAGGTCTACTTACATACATTAACTTGTTTTTATGGTCAAAAACCTTCTAGTTGCTGTAAACACGTATGTGCAACAGGACCACGCTATGTGAGCTTTAATATTTAAGAGCATTTACCTCTTTGTCGGATCTACTGTCCCCTCCAGAAGTATTGTGTTATGATCAGGCCTACGGAATAACCTGATCACAACATCTATTCATTCATTCTCTACCGCTTTATCCTGCCAATCTTAGCTGACATAGGGGTCACACTCTGGACAGCAAAAATAAAGGAATTGGCCTCTCTGTTCTAATAAGAGGAACTATATTTGATTTGAAAGAAAATAGGTTATCTATTTAGAATACATTCACTTTATCCTCAAAAAGCTAATTTGCATGCAACGTTTTCCTCCATGATAATTTGTTAGTTTTTTTGTTGTGTGTGTGTGTTTTTTTTCTATTTGATGTTTGCAATGGAGCTTGACAGCGTGAAAGGAAGGTGGCGTCGTGGCACATAATTAAACGGTTCATGTGGGTAATGCACCTCAGCAGATTTGCTTTTGGAGGTAATTGCTTCTCAGACAAAGGTTGTTGAATCTGATGACATAGCACGGCACCTGTTTGGCTGCAGCATCTAAAGAGAAACGTGTAAATAAATGCACCTTCTCATCGGTGACATTTCCCTGAAACGACAATGTCACGACCCCTCATTAACGTTCAGACATGATGGTTTGAAGTGTTATAGCAACATGTTTCACGCTATTCCACATAAAGTGATAGAGTTTCTTAATAGTTTATGTAAGGAAATGGTAAATCTACTTGTGGTGAAGTGGAACTGCTACAGTTTTCTTGGTACAGAGTTCAGCGAATGGGCAGAGAGTGTAAATTTAAGCACCCTCATTTTTGTATATTGTTTCTGATGTTGTCAATGGACCAGATTAGAACCCCCTTTCCCCCCCCAAAAAAAGAAAAATCTCGGCGACTCGGCCTGTGTGAGATCCAGTGTGGGAAAACTCTGTCCTCTTGAACTTTCCTCTGAGTGAAGGCTCAATCCTCTGGAGATTCCAGCTTAATGTCTGCTCCACTGACAAGGACATCTTCAGTGAATATTTTAAGTAGGATAAGCAAATCGAGGAAAGTCTCCTCATGTTGAAGGGACTTCGGTGGAACAGGTGGCCATCTGGCAGTTTAGTCATGTCAGCGTGAGGTCAAATCTCTGACAACTTGTCCTTGGTGCAGCAACAACAACATCAGAGCCAATTACTGCTCCCTTAGAATCCCCTTGAACACATTTCCCCCCTTCAGTGCATGCTTGGTGGAGGTTACATTGACTCAGATACGATTCATTGAATTTGGAAATTCAACATTTGGAAAATTCCTTTATTTGTTTTAATGCCCATGAAGAGGAGACTGATAGCAATCTGTGCAGTCAACGCAACACTAAAACCAGAACACAGTTAGTTTTAGCAAAATGTTAAAGCGGACCTAGACAGGAAGTTCCAATTAACGCTGTTTTTTTGTGTGTATCTGCATCATTACCTTGTCTAAGAAGCCCTGAAGGTTCTAAACGAACAATTCAGCCATTGCAGAGAACGCTGTGTTTTATTGTAATCTCAGGCTCAGCGAGATCCCTGAAAAAACCCAGTCTGGTTAAACAACGGTTCTCCTGAACAGCAGATTGTCCTGCTCCGGGCACTAGTCCGGGCACATCCGGTTGCGTACATTGAACCGCAGAAGAAAAATAACGTCCGTTGTGGAAGTGTTTCACGAGCGACAGTGTCTTCTGACTCCGGGTCAAAGGTCGTCAAAGGGACTGCGGCGGGGAGTCGTGAAGAAGCTATTTTTAAACATTGTTAAAACAATGTTTTGACAATGAGTAGCAGTGCATCCACCGTTCCAGAGGGGGGAGCTGCGCTTCTGAGAGCTGGTGTGCTGAATATGTCACTTCCGGGTACTGGCCAATCACAAGACAGTCTGTCTTCTGGGTGAGAGAGTTAAGTCTGAAATATCGCAGCTGGGAAACAGCGTCAGAAAAGAGGATTTCTATTGGCTCGTTTACAGCAACTAGGAGGTTTTTGACCATAAAAACAAGTTAATGTATGTAAGTAAACCTCCATAACTAACATATATGTGCAACAGAACCACTCTATGTGAGCTTTAAAGTAGTAAGTTGACTTTCTCTTACCACACATTTCCCTTATAAATGGTGAAAAGAGCAAAACTGTGCATTGTATTATTGTCATTCTGTATCACCTAAATAATACATGTTATATAATAAATAAAACACAGAAAATAAGTCTCCCAAGACCCTGATCCAATCTCTTGGAATAACTGATCCTCGAGAACAATTTACTATAATTTCTATAAATCTAATTTATATCAGGAAGTGAAGGCCACCTGTAATTTCATCACCATTTTTTGATTAAGTTTTAAAGATGATTGTCATGAATATTTAAATTTCTACGCTGCATACTGACGGCACAGGTTTCTTGAAACACTGTTGATCTATAGAGGAAGAAAATGTATGCAGATATGTGCAAACCTCATTAGAGATTTAAATGTAGTTCCTTGCTCCGACTGCATTGATGTTGGCTCTCCCGCTGCGCTGCTCAACTATTAAGTTTTCATGAGCACTCACACGGGGTTTCGTTGATGCGTGGAAGGCAAGAGAGAATACATGAATCAATTGGAGGGGATTAACTGAGAAACCATAGTACAAATACTGCAAGCAAGTGAAGCTATAACGAAGGAGTGAGTTTACGTTGAAACGAAATTGAAATCTTTTTGAAAGGAATGTGACAGCGTTTCATTAAAGCCTTGTTTTCCCATAATAAACTAAACGTGCACTCAGTGAATCAAGAGCGAGATGAGAAGAATGCATTTTTTTTTTTTGAAACCATAGAAGGGCCAGAAAATGTCCTGTGAGTAAGTGCTTTTGATCATTTTTCCGGAATGACTTTCAGTATATGACAGTTAATTAACAATTTAGAATTAAAAATCAAGGAAAACCCCACTGTAGTTGTACACGAACACCAGAGTTTGCGTGTTAAATTTTAACAGTGAAAAATACATTATTTAATATAAAAAAAATGTTGACTTTTATTTCAATGTCCACCTCTTTCATCTCTGGTGACGCTGATTCGCCGTCTTCCTGCAACAGCGCGAGTAAAATTACCGTAATAACCACATGTTCGCTTTGACGTGTAACTTCTCAGTTTTTCAGAAACTGTTGGAATTCTTCCGATAGCACAAACCATTGCGTAATCACGGTAATGCAAACGTGTCGTCTGTGATGTGTTTGGTTGTTTGGTTAAAGGGTTAAATCAGGGGTTCTCAAAGTTTTGATACCTGAGGGCCAATTTAGAAATCATTTTAATAACCAGATTGCAGTTCTACAGTTTACACCTATTGGTCTATATCTGGTAATGTCCAATAAGCATTTAACAAGCTTAGTACCTCCTGGATTAAAACTATCAACCATAATTCATTGCGGGCCGCCATAAATGTTTCTGCGGGCTGCCATTGGCCCCCGGGCCGCACTTTCAGGACCAATGGGTTAAATTAACTAAGTGATCATATGAAAACATGCATGTTTAATATTTTTTTGGAATCATACAATAGAAATATGGAAAGTTATAGATTTTTTTTTTTTTTTAAACAACAGTAATTTAGACCCAGTGTAATTATACACCACATGCATTTACCCGCAAACGGCAGCTAATTTATGTGAGGGTCGTGTGTGACGGCCCTGTGAAGAGGCTGTCATATAAAGACAGGAAAATGTTTTTCTCCCCTACTTAAGAGCTGGCAGCAAACATAAAGAGACACTGTCAGAACATTGAATGTGGTGGAGGAGATGCCAGCGTATTCATCAATACCAGGCTTTATGTGTGGGGAGAGTTTTTTTTGATGTGCTGGGCTCGCACTGCAGCCGTCCTCTGCAGAGGGTGTGAGGGCCAGGAGCTTTGCCCAGCTGGGACTCCATGACTCCCTTTCCTGCCTCCTACAGCAGCAGCAGTTTTCCAGGACGAGGAGAGGAATGACAAGTGCACAAGTAACACGTGCACCATTTTTTAAAGACTGGAATGGACTTGAAGTTCGTTTGAAGCTTCTCCATCTATGCGCAGTGTTGATTTCGCAGATGCAGACGTGCACCATGAAAACGAGAGTCTTTATGCCTCCCAGTGCTGTAGTTGTGATGAAATCAATTCTGGCTGCTGCAGAGCTTTGCAGAGGGGAAGGCAACGGTCCTGCGTGTGTGAGACTCTATGACTACTGTATGTACATGCTACACATGCGAAGATGTGAGCACGTTGGAGAAATTGAGCTTACTCAGCTCTAGGATCCACATAATTGGCCTAAATTCAATGGCTGATAATTCTTCAAGAGGAAAAGCTTGGACCAGCATTTTCTTTGTGCCCTACTTTGACGAGCACGTTGAACAAATTCAATCATGCCGGTGTCCATTTTGGCTCATTGTCATCATCTTATATTTGCAGGAAAAACAACATTATTCTGCTAGTTTCTGTATTGCTGGACTACCACTGACTGAGTCAGACCCAGTGGAAGCTCCTGCTGCGCGAGCCTCTATTTGTGTCAAGGTGTTGGGCTTGCATTGGCTCTGCTCTTCAGCCTGCAGCACTGAGACCACACACATTGCATCATGGGAGCCCACAGGAGCTGCCACAGCATGAAATGATGTGGATCCATCTCCACAAGCAAAATGTGCATCTCCTTCATGCCTGCATGGAAATCAGAGCTGGACTGCGGCGCTCATGTCGACAGCCTCCTCTTCCATTCCAACCGAGCTCTTTGATAGTGCTGCTGCAGGCCTGCAGGCTGGTGATGTGCTCTTATGGGTGATGGGTGTTCACTATGCAGCTGTATGTGGACTCAGTGGGAGGCCGGAGCTACTATAGGTCCATAGGGATGGAGGGAGAGAAGGAAAGGAAGAGACAGAGAAAACTTTGCATCAGTGGAGCTTAGGTTGATTTAATGATTCAGAACATTTATTGAGAGTATAGGTAGGAAAACTAACTTTTGGGAAATATAGCGTCTCTGATAAAGGCAGAGAGAGAGAGAGAGAAGAAGTCGGCGCTCTCTGTGTGGTAATAAACCTAAGCTTGGCAGAGTTAGTGCTGTGATGTCTCAGTGCAACACTGAGAGTGTGAGAGAACAACACTGTACACTGATGTGATACATTGACAAGTAGCACCAAGTGAGATCTGAATGAGAAAATTCACATGTCATGAATAATCAGTGTCCTGCGAGAGGAAGGAGCCAGAATTCTGCATAGGTACCACATACAGAATACTGCACTTTTATTGCATGTGTATTAGAGGTTGACTGATATGGGGTTTTCACTGATTTACTGTGTGATGCTGTTATTTTTGACCAAAATTGTAAGGTCTCTGCTCTAATATGCAAAGTGCTAAACATATACAATTTGATTTGATTTAAAATGGCAAATATTTGCACAATTAATGAGCCCGATTGATTCAGTCTACCTCCACTCTGTATGCAAATGTATTTAAATGGCGAATTTCTAGAGAACAAAATAAACCGTTGTTTTTTCCCGACGTCAGGCAATAACTGATGTGTTTCCATCGCTCGTTGCGAGCTGCCTTTATGCTCGACTTAATGCCGCGCACGGCATGAAGCTGTGTGCAGCAGGACAGCAGTGTAAGGAGTTGATAACCTCACAGAGAAGTAGGTGGAGGTGTGCAGCAGTGTGTGTTGCCAGCAGCTCTTCTTTTTTACACTTCACTTGGCTGCTCTGCGTTCCACCTATCTCCCTATAGTGTTTCAAGCTGTCAGACATGCTGAAAATAGATGTTTGATTAATTATAAGTGACACATACTCTAGGAAATATCCGGTTTATTTATTGCGTGTTACAGAAATGGAATTTTTTCTTCATGAATGTCACCACAGACATCCAGACACATGATTGTGTTGCAGATATATTGTTTCCTGATTGACTGAAGTCTATACTATAACCATCTGTCCATTGGGAATGACTTGTTTTGTTTTCCCTCTTCATTACTACCTTTAAATAAACAAGTCACAAATGTGCTCGCTCACTTTTTTATTAGTTGTCGGGGTGTTTGGGTACATTTGTCAGCATCTGGTAGCATCTCTTTATGCCTTTGCTGTTAAATGGTGGTGAGCAAACAGCTTTTGGTGCATTACTGCTCTTCTGGTGCTATAATGTGATTTTAACTACCTTTTCCAAAACTATTTAACTTATAAAAACTGGTTTATATGGAAGTTAACTCTTAAAGAGAATATATAGTATTAATAAAGCAAGTGCTTCAGTATGTGGTGTTACACTGTGCGCCACTTCTTGCTGAATTAAAAAACCCCAGCTCTTATAAGAGGATGGATTCCACTACTCTGACACACTTAACCTCTACATGTGGAAATCAATATACAGTGTCACAGACACTATCACTGCACACACTCCACCCACTTTTTGGAGATTGGATTGGAGGCAGATGTGGGAGAGGAAGGGATGAATAAATGGATGAATGGAGGGGCTGATGGAATTGAATGGTAACTGATCCCCGGTGTTGCCCTGGTGGCATTGCAGAGGATGAAGCCATCCCGAGTTTCCGCCAGAAGCATTTGTCATGATGAATGATGTAACGTACTGTAGGCTTTGTTAAAGGATTGTGTGCATGTGTTGATTAATTTTGTGCAACAACAACACACGGCATATGCCAAGCTGTGCCTTCCTCAGACTATGAGATCACACCTAGACTACGAGAGCGTGCCAGATAAATTAATAAAAATACTCTCCACCACATTGTGAGTCAGATCTTCATCTTCTCATCTATGAGAAGTGAGGGAAATATGAAGAAACTGTCCCTGAAAATATCAATTTAATGAGAGTGGTAACACGTGTGTGTGTAACCTAAGCATTGACAGCAAATGAGGAGAAGATTACAAAGGAAGAAAATCACTTTCTCTCGCTCTGTGGTTGTGTGTACTGATTAACTTAAGTAGCTACGGAGGCAAAGTAAATGCACAGATAATAAGCACATTATCACTCCTCACCCTCCATCATTGTCTGTCAGATAAAAGTATTTGTTTTGTCTCCCTTTTGGAAAATTTCTAATTATCAGTTCAATAGGAAGAGACAAACATTAATGCTACTCTGTGTTTGGCGGATGTAGAGGCAGAAAACCTAACCAACTAACCATTATTGTCATAATCAACGAATCTGTCGATTATTTTCTCGAATAATTGAGTAATCGTTTAGTCCATAAAACGTCAGAATATGTTAAAAAACGGTGATCAGTGTTTGTCAAACCTGGAAATGACGATGTCTTTTTGTCCACAAACCAAAATGATTCTCTTTTAATGAAGAAATATAAGAAAATATCCACATTTAAGAAGCTGAAACACCCAGAAATCTTGTTTTAATCATGAGGAAAAGCTTCAAACCGATTCTCAAAATAGTAAACAATTCATTGCTCTACTTGAAAACACACATTAGCGATAAAAACTCTATACGGTCGTCATCATATTTCAACTTTGCTTTTAACATAATGAGCCGTTAGTTGCTTCGGTTTTCACGCTCCATGTTTCCAGCTGTGACTGGCAGCTGTTGTGAGTAAAGTGAGAGGAAGTGTGCTCGACCTGCGTGACAACAGCCAAGCAGACACAGTGTTACTCACTTACCTGGTGAAAGTAATCCGTCGAGAGAATTCGGAGACAAAGGCGCAGTAAAACCGAGGCTGATCATTTGACTTGGTCCCAGGACATAGTGACTCAGCAAAGAACAATGACAATGGTTTGTGAAAACACTGCATCTACTTCAGCGCTCTGCACCTGCATGAGGCAATGAGACCCCCCCCCACCAGCAGGTGGCAGTAGTTTGTCTGCGGCAGTTTGTTTATTCCTGTAACCTGGAGATAGCCCAGCAACTTCCACTTTGACAACAAATGGACCGAAAAAGGCGAGGTCTGACAGGAGGTTTATATGCAGAATTAAAACCCCTTCTGGTGTGTCTGCCGGTTGTCTTTTGCTTTCGTTTACTGATATGCTGGAGCTAAACAGCCGATGATACCCATAACAAGGACTATGGTTGGTCATCGACCGCCCCATTGGGTCAGTGTGTCCTGGCTGTAAAATTTAATCGGAGGACAGAAAAAACTTCAACTAATGACAGTATCGTTTCATGTCTGCTAGGTGTTTAAATTGGCAGCGTTTTCCTCGCACACACACACACAAAAAACCCCCCATGCACACTTTATTAGGTTATGTCAGCCAGGGTGCAGTATATGATTGTTGTGTTTAGTTTGTTCCACTGTCCCATATGGCCAAAATGTAATCACAGCGTGATGTAATAAAATCAACCACAGTAATAGCAATTCACTGACCTGAGCGGTGATCTAATCAAGGACACTGATTTGATTTGAGGCTACGTGAACTTATGTTGTCATTTATCAAAAGCAAGCGTGACTTTGAGTAATTTACGCATCAATTAAGCATGTGTGCTTTTTGTTTACAAAGAACTGTGATAGATAGTTACATACTTGAATCCACCCTTTAATTTCCTGATCTTTTCAAAACTTTTTCAAATGCTATATAAATAACAGAAACATCGACAATTGTGATATTTGTTTGGATGCACCCCTGATTGACCTTGGGGGAACTTGTTTATTTAAATTCCACAGCCAAAATGTTCACAAAAACGTTCACTTCACCCAATCATGATTGAACCCGGCAGCTGTTTAGTATGCAGAAAGAATCCAAAAATAATTGAACAAGGGATTTGACGGCCATAAAGTCTTCTAACTGTGGAAGCAAGCATGGAACTCAGAGTTGTGTTGCTGGGCAGTTTGAATGTGGCAAATGTCAGGATGTCGTATCTAGTGGACAGGATTATGGATTTGGACATACGAGGTGTTAAGCTCTCACCCGAAAGAAAGAGACCTTTCTTTGAAGAAACTTTGATACACTGTGATGCAATATTTGTTCGTTTTCGTTTTCGTGTTGTTTAGTCAAAGTTATGATTCATTTTATACCACAAAGTAGCAAATTAGAATGTTTGTTTTCTTTTTGTTCATAAAAATGAGCCAAGTGAACTTCAGAAACGATTTTAAACATGTTGATTGCTTTTTGCTCAGCTGTGTTTATTAATTTATAGTTGTTAAAAAGTATTATTTTTTTTCATCAGATTTGTCTAGGGTGTGCTGAAAAACAAATTATATACTGTATGTTTTAACACAAAATGCAGCCCCAAATAATCTACTGAACATATAATCATCTAATTCACAAATATGCAACCATGATTTGGGATATTACAGCAATGCAGTTCAAACGAATAACCTCTTGGCAGCACATATTATATCTACATGCACTTTGACACCAATTCTAAATGTCATTCCCTCTACTGGCTCATTTCCTAATTTATAACTGCTCCTGCTGGGTTTTGCAATTGACATTCAGCAGTTTGGGGCCAGCGTTTGATATTCTGCACAGTTCGTTTGCATACACCCACACTTCACTAGATTCTTGCTAATTGTGGTATTTTCTAAAAAATAAAAAAAATCAATATAAATAATAATATATAAAATAAAATAATAAAGTCAAGATACAGCCTGTTAGAGAGCTCACTGTACTAGGCCAACATTGCAAATTTGCCCCACTCGTCCTCCCTGTCACCGTCTCCTCCTCCTCCTTGTACCATTCTAATCTGCTCTTATGGGTCTCAGCCCATGGCGTCTTAAAACCCTCAATCTCCAACAGATGCTGAGGACAGGGAGAGATTAAATAAGTGTTTGCAGCCCCCGGAAGGACTCCAGCCCCTGCCAGTGTCCACTGTGTTTCCGAAACCCAGTCAAGTCCCACTGGGTGCAAAGGGGCTCTGACACTTGCTATCCCACATTTAGATCTATTTAGACTCTGTGACTGCTGAGCTCATGTGTTGTTAAAGGGACACTGTGTAGTATTTATGGGTTTATATGACCCAAAATCCACTTTTGTATACATATTATGTGCTCCTGCATTGTCTAGTCGCTGTATAATATTCTTTGTTTCATTTTCGTAGTGTTTCAAAAAGTCATGTAAAATAACATGGTCGCGGGCCGCTACTGCATTGCAGTTCTTTGTTGTAAATTTCAGCCTCTCCTCTAGATGGCACTATAAACTACTTCCTACACCTTTGAGGTCAAGGCAGATAAAAGGTTTGGCTGCTTAAAAAACTCAGCGCTGCATGAAACCAAATGTACGGATGGGCCTTTCGTCCGTCATGCCACTCGTTCCTGTGAGTGAGATCCAGTCCTGTCCAGGATGATGAACCTCTGGGGAATGCCAGCCACCTCATATCAGCTGTAATTAATGGCCGTGACGGCGCTGGATGATGCTCCGCTATATAAACGAGTGTTGCTTTGTTGTTTGTCGTTTGTCAAACGAGGGGAAACCCACAGGCCTGTTGACGGAGACAGGAGAGACGGATTATCACTCTGCCTTTCTGTTGCTTCTCATCCTCTGTCTTTTATCCGTCTTCTTTGTCCACTTCTCCGTTAGCCATCCCTCTGAACTACTCTGACCATAAATGCATAAACACCTACACTTTTATTAGAGCAAGACATTTTAAAGCTCTAATCATGCTCGGCAAATGTAAGCTATGCTGCTGCTGTCTCTCGATTACATGATGTTGGTGCAGCCAGTCTGACGACCTGTGTTAGAGCAGAGATGATCCTGAAGTCACGCCATGGAAACAACGCCTCACTGGCACACAATGGAAATTGAAGCAGTGCATGTGGAAAATCTCGTGGCTGCTGTAACCCTGGTAACGTTCAGAGGGAATTTGTAGGATGGGTGATAGATTATTGAGCTCTCGCTAAGCTAATGCAGTCTATTCCTCAAGTGTGTGCAATTTTCACATTTTGGTCCCCATTCAGACCCCCCGTGACTTTTAATTTCACCGCTGAAGTGTGCACAGAAAGACTTTAGAGATTCAGTGTGTTGCAAACTATTGCAGGGGGGCGACTCCACTGTGCCATGTGTGCTATGTTTTTCCTCTTTTGTTGTTGTTTTTCACGGTTGTGAAGGATTGTGGAGGATAAAGCGGTAGAAGATGGATGAATGCGATAAACAATTCTTATTTTCTTATTTGTTTTCATATTTTAATATCAATGCAGTCTTTAGTACTGTTGTCATACAGCATATTTGACTCCTATGAGATGGCAATTGATGCTTTTCTTCAAGGATGAGCGTGGTTACTGTGGTTACTGGCAGGGTTTTTACTCAGTTGCCTGTCTGCATTTCCTTCGCTGTCTTTTCTTCTCTGACTTCTGGCATCGACAAGCAGTTTCTGAACTACTCAGACCAGCACTATCTTACGGTGGCCCTGAGGTGCAAAACACAAACTCAAATCACAAAGCACAAACGCAAATCAAAAAAGACAAAAGCAAATCAAAAAACACAAACGCAAAATATAAAACGCAAACAAATAAGCAGACAACACAGGCAAATTTAACAAAGTACATTTGTCAAACATAATATCAGGATTTTAACCGTGCTCGAGCAATCTTTACATGTTCTGGTCAGTTTGAAAGACTTTTACGTACGTCATCCTGCATTTGTAGCCGCGAGGACTTCCCTCTCTGGAGGATTAAATGAAGGTAAGACTTCCATCCATCTCTACACACTCTCTTTGACAGGCCACACGGATGTCTGACCTCTAGGGGCGTTCCATTTCCTGTCTGCATATCTCCCCGTGTCTGCCTTTCGGACACAAGAGTCCCATTTGCCTGAGTCTCCATGACCATCATTACAATGAGTGCAAAAATACATTATCTCTCACAAGGAGCCATAAAGCCAACACCCATCTGCACTAGCAAGGGATTAATTAAATGCTTCTGCCCGGCCTATTAACTTGTTATACCTCTATGTCATCTGTTTGGCAAGAGCAGAGAAACATCAGGCTGATATACACTTTTTCCTGGGACTATAGGTTGCACAAATCTCAGAGGATCAGTTTATAGCCCATTTAGCTTGGACCTGAACAGGCAAATGAATACAAGGTGCATAGGAAACCATTACTGAAGGATGCAGTGTGATTTATAGGGGCCAGCCATTTATTATAATTTGCCGTTATGGCACAGACCTTATGAAAGTCAGTAACAATCACGTTTCTATATTTAAGAATAGCGCGAGCTCTATGTTGTCCCAGCGCGCAGGGCTTTGTTTAATCACACTGTGAGGAACACGATCGGTCATCATTATGTGCACCAGCCATGTTCTGCCAGCAGTTGCATTATCACAGCACCGGCGCTTGTTTACAGCTTGGTAGATGTTGTTCAGCAAGTGTAACTAGTGCTGCTTACTTTAAGGGTTGACACAGCACAATTGTGAGCAAGGTTTGTGGAGAAAGGTCACAAACCAGACTCTGTTATTCAGCTACAACATGTGTAGTGTTTTAGTAAAGACTTTTTTTGGGGGGTGGGGGCAAAGAACAAAACAGTTTTGTGAAAGTTGGGTCTGAAGATGGATAATGTTTAATATAAAGTTAGATTTGCTTATTTTAAAGATGTAATAAATCTAAATCAACTGGCCATAAAATCCTCCTAATATGTCACAGAGACTCAGGAATAATGTTCATATAACAAACTGAACTCACCATCAACAACAGTACAGACAAAATATTTGCATTAAAAACAATATTTTGCAGACTGCAAATCATGTTTATGTTTTGAAATCATGTTTTGGCATGTGGCGCCACCTACCGCCGTCTACCAATCATTGCAGTCAGTAGAGTCTCAGCTGCCGAGCAACCACGGGTTGCCAGTTACGCCAGAAAACGAAAACCTAAAAGACCTCTGTGTTTTGACCGTTTTTGGCCACATTCTTACATATGGCACCTTTTACCATAAAAGGGTCAGAGAATGTGATATGAGTAAGTGCTTTTGCATTTCCCCAGAATAACTGGCAGTTGTTTACAATTTTACTGCATGTCAAAAAAGTGTTTTAACATTTTAAAATGAAGAAAAAACACTGTAGTTGTACACGAATACCAGATGTCGCGTATAACACATATTTAAATGAACCTTTGAGTTTTTGTCTCAATGTCAAAAAAACAGGCCAAAAAATGGAACTTATGTTCAGGCGTTTTTCCAACTCTCTCCTCTCTGGTGACAAAAATGCTGATTCGCCATCTTCCTGTAATTGAAATGATGATAATAACCACATATTTTCAACTTCTCAGCTTTCAGAAACCATTGAATTTTTTCCCTAATAGCACAAACCGTCACGTAATTGCAGTAAGGCAAAGTGCGCTTGCACAAACGGGTTGTCTGCGATACGCTCAGTGTTGGCTCGAGCTTCACATTGAATGACAGACAGTGAGCAATTATTAATCTTTTCATCTCGCACTCGTCCAGAAAGTGAATTAGCCATTTGGCATAATGTCAGACTATTATTCTTTCAACTAAATCTGATGGAGTTGGAATAGAGACAATGGTTTTACTTTGGCTGTGAAGGATCGTCTGACTGATCTTCTGACGGAATCGGTTTGGCAAAATGAAACGCTCCCATTTGTACCTAAAGCAGTCACCGCTGTCATTTGACGTCCTGTGATATGTTGTTTGCACACGGTCAAATGAGCAGAACAAATGGACTTTCACTGACTTCAAACATTGTTTACATGAAAAGAAGAGCTCGAAGCCAGAGGGATAAAAGCGTGGATGATTGATAACGATTGTCTAAAATCACCTAAAGAACATGGGTGTTAGAGGCTTTTCACGAATACAGAGACTTTTATTTAAAAAGAAATCTTGTGATCAGATAATTGCTCTTTGTCACTGCAGTCATTTGATTTCAAAGATGAGGTCCGTTTTATATTTGCCTCACTGTGGCCGTGATTGTGGGTGTTCTCGAAGTGAAAGGGTTGAAAAGCGTATTGGCGGCAGTTCAATGGAACAGAATGGTTTTATATTAAGCACTCCATTTCTTTTAGATTTAAAGGACTGAGAAAATGGTCGGACCAAGGGAAAAGCTGTGGCCTTCTGGGGGATGTTCTTTGGGCAGAACACAATTTTACAGTGATGGAGCTCAGTATTTAGATCCTCTACATTTGAATGCAAGCGTGCAATTCTAATTTAGGCATAATTTGATTTGCATTCATTTGGAAGTCCCACTTCTCCCCTGTGACCGTGTAACTCAGATGCCATTTATGCATTCACCATTTGCCTTTCAAGGAAATGAATTGAATAATGGACTGGTTGATTCATTGATTTGTTTTGTAATATGTGTCTTGGTTAAATTGATTCAGAGTTGACTGTATTTACTTCATATGTTTATGGTTGTTTATCTTCTGATGAAGGCAGCACAGTAACCTTGGAATTATAGCCATTAGAAAATGATCCATCTTGAGCACGGGGAACGTACTCATCACAGAGATGCACAGCAGAGAAGCTGGTCATGCTGCAGGAGTGGACCATGCATTTGTATGGACATTTTCATTTTGTTGTCAGTCTCACCAAACATATAAATCTGTATTAAATCTGAATTAAATCTTGTTACAGTGGTGTTTCTGTAGGTCACGGTCAGTTTCTGTGTGTTCGTGTGATGCAGAGAGAGTCCGTGGTCTGGCTCTCTGTGCTTTCAGGTTCCAGTCTGCTCTCTTTCCATTAAACCGATTAATCTGCAACACTTGGATAGCAGCTTACACACACGCACACACACACACAGGCTTGTACGACCTAAATGTAAATACACAGTAATTAAATAAATGATTAGGTGCTGTAAGCCTGCTCTAAGTGGACCTATATAGTGTTGCTGTTACATTGTTATCAACAATGCTAATCATCTGTAGTATCTCTCTTTGTTTACTGAAAGCTGACGGCAGACTTTCATTGACCTTTTTGTTGGCATGTTATTATTTGCTCCTCTACATGTTGAGGTTCACTTTTATTCTTCCTGGTTACTGCTGCTGCTATGTGTTTTTCTTAGTACTGGCTTCATAGTTGAGCTACACTTGAAGCTCCTTGATAAAAACACAGTGAGACTGGAATCACAGTTCAGAGGGTTGGTATGATCCACGAGAGGTAAATGCCATCCTCTGTAAACCCCATGTGGACATACATGGTCACCCCTGCGTTCTCCATGTAGCACTTTGTAAGACTTTCCAGTCCACTTGGTTGCATTTAGTTAGAAGAAGAAAATAAGGTTCATCATTACTCAAACAACACAAGTACTAAATATACAAATGGAGTAGAGCTGCAACTAACGATTATTTTCGTAATCGATTATTCTGATGATTATTTTCTCGATGAATCGATGAATCGGTTGGTCAATAAAATATCAGAAAATGTTAAAAAACGTTGATCAGTGTTCGTCAAACCTGGAAATGACGATGTTCTTGAATGTCTTGTTTTGTCCACAAACCAAAATAATTCAGTTTTAATGATTTTTTTGTTATGTGGAGCAAAGAATCAAATAAAATATTCACATTTAAGAAACTAAAACAATCAGAAATCTTGTTTTAATAATTAAAAAAAGCTTCAAACCAATTAACGATTATCAAAATAGTTGCCGATTAATTTAGTAATCGATTAATAATCAATTCTTCGATTAATCGTTTCAGCTCTAAAATGGAGGCAAACTTCTGGCAAGAAATCAGTCTTGGAGATGAGTTTTATGGTGTAACTGACAAAGTAAACATAGGGGAAGACAATATGTACAGGAGAGTTGTTTCAAATAGTGTGAGACACAGAGACATAACTTGTCGTTTTCACTGTACCACTATATACATCTACAGCAATTTACAGATGTCATCTCGTTGACTTTATCCAGATTATGGTTTCTTTGCATGCTGCCTTCAGTATGGAGCATAGTGACACATGCGTCCAGTAGATTTTATTACCAATACAGAACAAATGTCTAAGATATGTATCTTTCTCGGGCAGTAATTTAATATAGCTATAGAGAAGCAAACTTTGGAGTCTGACTTGTGTGCAAACGCTCATTCCTTTTTATCAGCACTTGACTCCAGCCTGCTGTGTGGCCTCTGTAGCTGTAGCTCAGTCCAGAGCATTGTTTAAAAGCGGCTTCCTCTTCCCGGCTCCTGGTGACAAATCATTTAACAATGGCTGACTCGGACCACAGTCCCCTCGTTTGCACCAGCAGCCGTCGATGTGGCCTCTCTGGAAATATTGAGGTCACACTAAGCCACTCTGCAGCGCTTTCTAGGTCACGACACATATCACAACTGCTCTGGAGTTGAAATCTTGTTCAGACATCAGCTGGGGCAGATGTGACACCACATCAGTCAAGTTCCCCTAAATACTACCAACGCTGTCCATCCCAGCCACTCTGTCACCAGCATGTCAGCACACATGGGCCTGCAGGATTTTTTCTTTTCAGTGTGTATAGACATGAAACCATGCAGCGTGTCTGAACTCTCTTTAGATAAACATATGGACAAGTTGTTCCATAATAATCATCTTAGCCACTCAGATTAAGATCTTGTGTCCTGGCCCACATGTTTTATCCTACACTTAGACTGTGGTTTTTAAATAACACAAAATCTGCTTATTTTTCACATGCAAGGAGTTTCTTTTTTCACTCTGTCAGCCTTTTCTGTTGCAACAAAAAGTGTTATGTCAGGAACTTAACTACAAGGAAATTGGTCTCCATACTGTCTACCATCACCGTTTTTATGAGAAAATGAAAAGGGTTGAAATATTCCTCACAGCCACAGGTGGAAATGGAGAACACACACGTCGTGGCATCTTCCATCTTTCGTTTCCTGACAGGCGTCCAGGGACATCATCTCACAAGTTATTATCACCTTGTGAAAGGTAACAAATCAATATTTGTCATAAAAGCAAAACCATCCTTTTTCAAGCACAGAGCTGCCATAAAATGAGAATCTTTAATCTCTTCTCCCTCCCCCCTTTCCTTTATAGCTTATAATAATAACATGATCGTCAGACAGAGAGGCAGGTTTTTGTGGATTTTTGGATTTGTGATATAACTACAGTCTGGGTTCAAAATGCACCAGGCAGTCATAAAGCAGATCTGTCAAGCAATCATTGCAGCCATTATCTGACAGAGTGCGGCAGCTGCAGTGACGTAAAGTTAGATTTTTTTTGTCTGCATGTTAAGCCCCACTTATTTCCACGTTATATTTCACAAGGACTAACATTATAGTCATTAACTTAATTCTAATTAAATCTATGATATGCCAAAGTAATGGTAAAAATGCCCATCACTAAGGCCCACGATCACCTTCATATTCCTTGATATCTGTGATTAACAGTGATGTGATTTTTACATACTTGCAGCTTTAAATATAAATCAGTTATTAACTGATTATCTCATCTATTTCCCCATCGATTGGCTAAATCCATTAGTTCTAGATCGGATGTAACTAAAATGTAATAATCAGATTAGAAATGTGTACTCAACTCAACTCAAAGTTTATTCATAGAGCACATTTAAAAACAGTAAAAATGGAGAGCAAAAAACATAAAAAACATTTAAACACAGTATAGAGCATAGTTAAAACACATAAGAAGCAAAAACAAACAAAAAGACAACTGCCATGCCTTGTCATTTCCTCATACAGAAACATGGATGTGATCATTGACTACAAAACAAAAGCGTAGAGGCTAAGATAAGAAGGCAGAAGTAAATAATACACTTTTTCAGTACCATGGATAGCGCCACTTCATTGTAATCAGGCTGGAATAAACATTATGGCTGTAACTTGTCATTATGATGTTTAAACATTTGCCATTTATATATTTACATATTTTCAGTGTTGAACACTCAAAGCTGCTTTATACTACAGTTTTTGCCATTCACACCCATTCATACATAAGCAGTGACATCTGTTAAACCCATTCACAAGCTGCTGCTACAGAAGTCAGGAGCAACTTGGGTTTAAGTGTCTAGCCCAAGGATGCATCAGTATGTAGATGAGCCGTGCTGAGGATCAATTCTGTGACCTTCAGCTTGAAAGACAACCCACTCCACCAACACTACATCAGTAATGGCATTAAAAAGAAAGTGACACCCATTAGCTTTTACATTGACCCCATATAAGCCTTGCCTTCACAGTGTTATTGACTTTGACACAGGAATGTTTTTTTCTCGGAAAGAAAAAGTTAGGACTTGGTTTACGACACATGTAATTCCCCTAGACCAGATATAAAATATAAAAAATGATCGTAGTCTTCCACTGTCCTTGGTGATGTCAATCAGTCAGTAAGAAGTCACCAAGGAGGGCTACTCCACTGAGATAAAGGAAGCTTTATGGGAAAATGAGCCTTCTTCTTATTTGATTTAATATTTTCTTTAAGAGTTAATGTCTCAGTAACTAGTTTTAGGTCTTTGTCAAGAGAACACAATGTCAGTCTTGGAAAGTATCTTCCCCTTTTAAAGGAAAATAGACAATAAACCTAGTATTATCCAATAGAAGCCTGGATTCAGGTAGATACTACTGTGTTTTTACACACTTCACTTGCAATATATCAATTATCACACAATATTATTGGTATTATTATGGACCATGCATGGCATCATCGTGTCTTATTGTTAGGCACCCCGCGTTTCCCTCCCCGACAACACAACACCAACTCTGGAGCTACTCAAAAGTAGCTGTGTCCTGACAGCACCTCGTTACTGCTGCATCTTTACAACAGAGACCAAACAGAAACTGCAGAGGACACAAAGGTCGACTGTTGCCTCCTGAAAAAGAAAATCAGCAAACAGCAAAAGCACAACAGGGTTATTGTTACGTAAGTGCAGAAACAGACAGTGGTTTGGGATTTATTGTATTCTGTTTTTTATAGTCCTCAGTATGTGACTGTCTGACACTTACATGGTCTATTTCTTTTGTCTTTTTAATTTCTTCTGTTTAGTTAGAGATATTTTTCTCCATCAGTCTGTGTCCAACTCATTATAATCACGTTGAATCATGAGACAATATCAAGAACGAGAGTAGCTGCTGCAGACTAAGCCAATCATCTGTCCAGAGACATTTTACTCAACTGCAATTACACTGAGATTGTTCTCAGACTAGAATGGCACTTTCACTCCTCCATTGCACCTTTTATGATTTCAGTGTGTGTTTGTGTGTTGTCTCACTTTCATCTAACTTTACCTCTATTTCTCTCTGCCTTGAGTTGCCAACGTCACACACTATTAACTGTGGAGGAGCTTTCATGGACATGGACAGGGACGGTGGTCATGTTTAAAATTACACGTCGCATTACGATGAAATCTCGCTGCACAAGGATTTTTCTTCTCACGACAGTGCGAGGCTTTCGCTCGCCGTTTTACAACAGATAGTATTTCCATTACATTATTGCTCTCACAGTTCCTATTCCAGTTAAGAGTTATGATGTTGTGCGAGGTGTTATTACTCCGCAGTTATTGTTGCGGGCCTGGTGAAATGTGATTAATGCTGGGCTGAGCTGGTTGCATGAATAAGGATGAGACGTTTAAAAATTCACTGAAGAAACATACTAATGTTTTAAAGTGCACTCTCTCTCCCTTTAATCTTTAATCTTGGAGCATTTCCCGAGGAATCTGATGATTACAGTAGTGCTGCTCGCCTCAGAGCCCAGGACTTCATTTGGTTTGAATGCCTTGGCATGTATGGATTTACAAAGTGGACGATTTCTTCAACACACCTCAGTGTATCTGACATAACTACATTCTGTGACTCTCTCCAACACTGCCACGACATGAGGTGCGATGTTGAGCTTTGGCAGATATAAGATAAGCCTTTCTGCATGGAGTTGGCATGTTCTCCCCGTGTGTGCGTGGGTTTTCTCCAGCTTCCTCCCACCGTCCAACAACATGCAATATGGGGGATTAGGTAAATTGGACACTCTAAATTGACCATAGGTGAGTGGGTGGTTGTTTGTCTATGCATGTGTCCCAGTGATGGACTGGACGACTTTATCCACCTCCTCACGTGGAGGATAAAGTTGTAGATGGATGGATCGATGGATAGAAAGAAGTCATACATAGCAATGGATTTTGTGACTGACAAAGACAAACACTGAGTTGCTGACACCACCTGAATTCATCATTACCCCGTTTCCATGCAGTTATAGGAAAAAGTTTGCGTCCAAACTGCAATTATTTGCATTTCAAGCACAGTGTTCCAGCTCCTCAACCAGGGGTGTCCTCGGTGAAATGTTGTGCGGCCTGCAGCTTCGGTTTTATTATGTATTATTTATTACCTCAGCTGGAAAAAATATATTTTTTATATAAAACAGTGCATTTGTATGTAATGTTACATGAAATCTTCACTATGTGTCGATCACCCCTGTCCTTAACAGTGGATTGTCACTTCAGTGCTGTGATAGGGAGTAACACAACACCTCAGGTGCCGTGCACGTTACACTGCGACACTGCCGTGTACTGTGTGGTGGAAATAAGGCTTTTGTCAGTTCGCTGTCCTTAATTGTAGGTTTTGCCTGTTCTCATATATCATAGTTGAACAAATTAGCTCTGTAATTTGTGACCTTGCATACGTGGGAGCTCCAGGTTCAGATTCTGCAGCAGCTCTTTGGCTCTGAACCTGCACTCATCAGTAAGTGAGGCTTGTATCCACACCCGCGAAAATGCCTACAGTTACTTCCACCTGCATTCCCGTTGGCCGAGTGCCCGTATGAATACGGTGATGCATTGGATTGTTTATGAGCTGCTATTTTTGGAGGCGCCTCCCTGAATTCATCTTCACGGATCAGTGCAGTACTTTGGCTGCATGCAGTCTAAAAAAAAACCCCTCTTTACAATCAGTCAAATTTCCACTCATTTGCATGTTTTTTTTTGGCATCTTACAGTAATGGAACAAGATGAAACTATTAGCATACAAACTTGTCATGGTGGATGTGGATTTTGAAGACTCGGCACAACATTAGCATACATTTGTGGCTGTGTCATGCAACCTGAGGAATGTACCTGTAATATTCTCTTCACCTTGAACTCCTGTGTGTTCTGTATATGTTTTTGACAGAAGTATCAGGCCCTTTACTGTAGTTGTGCAACACTCCCTTTTTCACTGGACTATTAACTTGGCTTGTCTTAGACCACAACTATTATTGGCAGAAATTGTATGTATTTGAGTATTGCTTTTAGCAATTTGGAAAGTGAATAAATATGGGTTTGTCAAATGAGTTCAAGGCCCCATCCCATTTCTCCCGCTTAAAATTTCCACTTGGTTTGAAGTGCCATCAACCGTAAATTCTCCTCGTTGAGGGAAGTGGCTTTCCTATGGAATTGGAACACCACTTTATGCAAATTAGCGTAGTGAGCGTAACGAATGTGCTAACCTACGTCACATGTTGACAATTCTACCGGTGGAGCGAGCTAGTTAGCTAGCCGCTTTCATAAATCGTCAGTTATATTATATATAAATATTGCAACACATTCCGACATTGTAACGTGCTTATTTGCTAAAATATACTTGCAACAAAATTGTTCCTCGGCAGTTGTGGCAGCCATCTTTGTTGAAAAAAAATCAGCCGGCTTGCTGAATTTGCAAAGTGTCATGGGTAATATCATCTTCCACTTCGTTTTAAGCCTGCATACATTTTTGAGGGTTGATTATAAGGACAAAATCGCACTCCCCCTTGCTCCGCCCTACACGAGAACACGCACAATTAAGGGTAAGGGCAAAAACGTAGGGTTCGGGGAGGTATTGGGACGGGGCCTTAGTTTCGCAGCTTCACACTAGTCTCTCCGTGTGCTTCTTAGTTTAGCAGTGTTTGTTCTCATGTCACTCGGTGACATTCCTGCACATCACTCAGGAAGTGATTTGTCAGGACTGAGGGAGGCAAGGTGGAAACACCGCCGTTGGGACTGTGGCTAAAAATGCAAATGAAAAGATTCAGAAGTGGATTTTATCGTTAAGAAACCTAGTGGTAGTGGTGGAGGGTTTGTGGTGGTCAATAGTGAGTGAGTGGAGTCTCATTATTAGATGTAACTTACTCATACATCCTGGATCCTTACGTTTAAAAGAAAATACTTTTAGTGCTTTAGACATATATTTTTTACACAGTTCAATGCTTAAATTTGTACAAATAGCATGATTTATCTGCTTGCTGCAGCTGAAACTGATGCTGGTGATATTGGCAGAATCATGGTCCAGTTAAAACTGAAACAATTAGGCATAAAAACGTCTTATTGATCGATGCGGTTTGAAGCTCACTGGCTTTGTGTCGACAAGTGTCGATCAGTTAGATTTCACAGTCGGGAACAAATCAAGACTATCACAGGTGGCTTTCCAATTAGATTTCAAAATCTATGCCAAACCTGCTCATCCCTTTAAGTGCTTAACTGAAATGGTCATGTGGTTTACAAGCAATTACGCGTGAAGCCCAAACTGAGTGACTCAAATGTCTCATTTGTCTTTGAATCTAGATGAATGTTTGCGGGTATTTGCTCTTCCCTGATCCTTTCTGCCCGGCTCCTGTGTAAACGGATCATTATCTATACCTTATATCATGAATGATCCTTTCTCACTTTGACACCATATTTTTCCCCCCCAAGCCAGATTCACTGGAGAGGTGATATGAGGGCAGCAGGGTGACTGAACAGGTTGCAAATCATTATTCCCCCCAGCATTAGCTGTTGTAAAATCAGTCATGATCTCTGCCATCTGGAGGAAATGAGTGTATCAAGGATCCTCAGTTGGAAATACATGATAGGGCATTGGCAGTGTTGTTCTTCGGGTTCATAACAGGTGTTCGCTGAAGTGGTTTTTATAAGCGTTTAATGGAACGAAACAGAGGAGATGATTTTCTATTCGCAGTATTAAAGACTGTACATAAGAAAACATGAAAAACAGCACTTATGGTGGTATATTTGGCTTGTTCTATGGAGCTAGGAATAAGCACAGCATGGATAATACGTAGGGATCAATGTTAAAAAGTAAAAAAATAAATACTGTGTGCCATATGAATAATTTCATATGTTCATATGTATTTCATAGTAGTTTCAGTTTATTTTTCTTCTAGCGATTTAATCGCATTTCAAAGTGTTGTGGTTAGGTCCTAATTATTATTTAATTAATATTTGCACTATATTTGTTGTACATAAGCATTGGACATTCATTTAAAATGTCACAAACCATAAACTGCACTCTAATGGGTTTTATTGGAAAATCCACACATGCAATTACTCACAAAATGTAGTGATACTGAAGATTAATGCTGTACCACTGTGTGTTGGCTTCTTATTTCTCTGTATCGTCGAACTCCAGTGGTGTCCAAAAATGTTAAAAACAAATTAATGAGCGTCAGTGTTGCACTGATGTGTTTTAAGTTCATCCTACTTAACAATTAGGCTTTGTCAAGCTCATATTAAACCACACTCTCTGAATTCACTATAATGTGTGGGAAATTTGAGTATTAAAAACACATGTGGTTTTTTCGTGGAGCTGAAATATTTGCACCGGGGTGAATGTTTTTGACCTTTTCAAAGCAGATATTTTAGCTGTTGTTTTAGCCACTGGGTTCCTCTGAGGATACACTGTATACTGTGTGCTGTTGGGCTTGGAGCAGGCCCCTCTGCATATTTCTGTTTGAAAAATACATATACTGTGAGTTAGATGTATGTTTATTGTACCATTTTTACATTTACCATACCGGTTGTAACTTACGGTATGTTTACACTGAAGTAAGCTGTTGAAAGGGAAGGTGCTTATGGTGTTTTTGCACATTTTTCCCCACCTCCACTGTATTTTATCCTGGACGATGGCATCAGCAGTAAATATGTCACCAAACAGCAGTGTGTGTGTGTGTGTGTGTGTGTGTGTGTGTGTGTGTGTGTGTTGGGGGGTGTTACTAATGCAGCGATGTGTGTGTTTTGACAGATGTTAATGTCACTGAAAGCCTGTTTTTTTTCGGAAAGGCCGAGTAATTCTGGACAGTGGTCAGTGTTGTCAGTGTTTATCGAAGTGTATCGAAGACGACATGTTTTTGTGCAAGCACACTTTGCATTTGAAAGCTGAGAAGTTGTGGTTATTACGATAATTTCACTCATGCTGATGTAGGAAGCCAGCAAATCAGCGTCTTTGTAACCAGAGAGGAGAGAGTTGGAAAAACGCCTGCACATAGTTGGAATTTTAAGGCCTGCTTTTGGACAAAAACTCAAACAAATGTTATTTTAAATCTGTTTTATACTGTTCAAATTTCAAATTGTGCAACTACAATTTTTTTTTTCTGAATAAAACTTTTTACATTTTTAATACACTATTTTAACATGCAGTAAATTGTAAATAGCTGCCATATATTGAAAGTTATTCTGGGAAAATGGACAAAAACAATTACCCACAGGACATTTTCTAGCCCTTTTATGGTTAAAATAAACAAAACAAAAAGTCCAGACAGACATTTTGAGGGTTAAAATTATTATAGTGCTGTCAGGGAAATACTGTTTTATTCTTACAGTTGATTCCCTAGATCAGGGCTGTCAAACTCATTTTCTCTGAGGGCCACATCAGCATAACGGTTACCCTCAAAGGGCCAGATGTAACTGTCATACAGAATAAATGTAACTAAATGTCACCAAACATAATGTAAAATAAAGCTAACTACTCCGTAACATATTGGTAAATAACTTTCTGTATTTATTACTTATTCAAGTTACAAATATGACGCATTATAGATGTAACTTGGTCCGCGATGGTGATGCCGTCCCTTTGCGGGCAAGGCAATCGCCAATGCATTGTGGGAAATGTAGTTTAATTCAGTTCAATTCAAGTTCAGTTCAGTTGAGTTTGACACATGTGCCCTAGATGAACGTAAACCGACACCGTCTGGAAAAAAAAGATCCGTCCTTGTAAAATGGGACGTCCCAGCAGCAGTTGTAGAAAAGACACAATAAAATAAACACAATACAGATAAATTAAATGTGGCGAAAACCTATGGGAAAGGTTTTCATCTAACTGGATTTTGCAAAGTGAAAAACATTCTTCTATTCCCCCCCTCTGCCTCAGTGGGTCACATTCCCGTCCATGTCACTCGTCTTGATGAGTTGTATATTGCGACAGCGTTCAGCTGAGGGCTGAGGGTAACCTGTGTAAATAAGAGTCAGTGGAGCCGGCAACCAAACTGCAGTAAAAACAATAAACCGCTGCTCGTTGTGTTTTCAAACAGATTAGTTTCTTCTTTCTTCGCTCGTTTATCGCGTCGACGGAATCGCGTGAAGTTCAAAAACCAAATATTGATTTTGCAGCACATGCCCGATCCATCTCGTTCCCCTGTGCCGTAGAACTCCATCGCTGTCCAAGGAAAACATTGATGAACCAACTGCGCTGCGTTTACGCCTTCATTAAAATGAACTCAGTCTGTTAAAGGTTACTCGCACAGGATCAAACGGGTATTTGTTTTTCTTTGAAAGAGTTTAATCAATGACCTGTTTTAAAGTCGATCGACATTTTAAGGAAATAAAGACATACGCGCGGTATAGTGAGACAATAATGTTACAACCATAGTAGTTACTAATGAAAAATCCCATGGAGATTAAGAACCTCTTTTTCAAGGGAGTCCTGGTCAAGATAGGCAGCAACAAATACAAAACACTAAACGGTTAAAACAGATAAAACAATCCAGATTAAATTTACAAGCACATCATGAAAAACAAGTGCATATTGGACCAATTCAGTACGGGCATATGGAACAGAAAGCAACAAAAGCAACGAGTATTGCCTTATATGAAAGTGTACCAATAAGTGATCCTTCAGGTGGCCGGAGCAGGTCATCTGACCTGAGAGTATAACTCACAGTGCTGTGTTGACACTTTACAGTGCGTAATAAACCTCATGGTAAACTGAGTCAAGCTTTCGAAGACAATGAGCAGAAGCGTTCATATATAAAAGATCTCCATCATCCAACACTGACTGAATTACAAAAAAAACACTGAATTATTTTACCACAGAACGGGAACAGACTCATTAATGAACTTGTTTTGTTCAGTCGCCAAATGACTTAAAGGGACACTGTGTAGTATTTATGGGTTTATATATATTATATATTATATATATTATGTGCTCCTGCATTGTCTGGTCGCTGTATAATATTCTTTGTTTCATTTTCGTAGTGTTTCAAAAAGTCATGTAAAATAACATGGCCGCGGGCCTTGGTTGCATTGTCACGACGCCATGTTTCTACTGGAGCCTGTAAGGACAAACGCGAGAGAACAAATCAAGCGTCGCTTTACTTGTAGCGGAAGTCCCGCCTCCACTCTCTCCGCTTCGTCTGCTACGGCCGCGGTAGCTCGCCCTCTCCCTCGCCGGCTTCTGACAGCTCTACCGCGGCCACGAAGAGCTGTCCCTCGTCCTCGTCCTCTCCCTCTCGTTGTCTGAATAAATACTAGAACCTCATCTGCTGACACGGAAAAAGACGGCGAGGACGACATTTGACCGGCTGAGAATACCGTAGCTCTCAGGGAAGGGAGGGGGTGAGCAGAGGAGCAGTTTGTTGTTGTAAATTTCAGACACATGACATCACAATTATATAATGACAATAAATATTTCCATTATATCAAACACATCTATTGGGAATGTAATTAGGTTAGGCATTAAAATGTGTTTGTTTTAGATAAGGATAAGACTGCAGAGTCATATATAGATACACAAACCTCTGTATATGTGTGTTTGTAGTGAATGAGCTTGTAGTGAAGCTTCAGAATGAGCAAATGACTGAATGTTAAGTGTGTGGGTGAGCAGCTTTTGATTGTGTTTTGAATGAGTGTGTGTGATTCATTATTACTGAATCAGTGTTTTTCTCTGTGTTACTGGTTCAGTTTTTGCAGCACTGTGTTTAAATGCCGTCTGGCAGCCAAAGGTGCACACAGTCCAGTATCATCGAGTGAGTTGCTGCAGTAACGGCGGTAACAGTGAGAGTGGCTGCTCTGCCCACAGCCTCTCAGCCTCGTTCCACGCTGCAGTGATCTCTGTTCACTCCTATCCTCGCACTGGAGAGCCGCTCGGCTCTTCTCTGGCCTCTGGTTGATCTTTGCCGTGGATGAGCGCGTTGGAGAAGCAACAGCCAGGAAAGGGCCCCAGTTCCCATATAATTGGACTCCTGCCCCCTTGCCCCCAGTATACAAGCGGGGAATAGACGATATGCGCTGAGCATCGCTTACAACTTCAGCTAAAATATAAGCCAGTTCCTTATCCTCCAGTCAGACGTTGCTTCGGGGAAAGATTCAACATAGCCTTAAATGAAAAAGGCATGGTGACAATGAGGATGATTCACAGAAAAGTAAAGGAAGACGTTTTTAACACAGTGGTCAATTGGCGCCGGTGGCAAGGTTTATGACGAGCGTGTTTATGATGTTAGTACGGAAGAAAAGTACTGTAATTGTGACTGTTGTATGTGTGGCTCAGAAAAGTCAAATCTATTTGTAATCAGGACAAAAAACTTATTGGCAATTGATTGGAGGAATGAGTCCTCAAAAAGCCACTTGCACACATTAAGCTGTAACGTCAGGAAGATGGTCCTATTATAATGAATAAACTAATCACTTGGCAACATCAAAAAACACCTTCATTTGAGGGACAAAATCCACTGTGGCCAAAAAAGATAACTTCAGGCCCTGATTTATTATATAAAATCCCTTTCTGCTAAGCTAGGTGGCGATATGGCGCCTTTAAGCTTATTAGTATTAGACTTTTATTAGGTTTCCGGTGGCTAATTGTTAGTCACCGGTTAGAATCACTGAGTCCTGACACCAACCAGCCTCAACCTCAACATGTTTGTGTCCCAGTTATCTTATTCTTGTGTATACTGTCTTCTTCTATGATTTATTATTACTTAATTGTTGTGTATGCACAGAGTGCTGCTTGAGTCTAACTCTGTTCTGACTGACGGTATACATACAGTATCTGTGCGTGCTATTCCGACTTTTATATCCAGAAAATAAAAAAAGGACAATTTCTGTTGGACTACCAGGTTTTCATGTATTTAAAAGTATGGTTCTAGTTGGACTAACACTATAATAATTCCTTTTTTTTTAAATAATGTAAATGTCATGTCAGCGTACAGACTGGCAAAGGGAACTGGCCTTTATCTTTGCTCTGCGATCATATGCAAAGTGGTCTTATTAAAATGCCAAATTGTATTTCCATAGAGTCAGTGTCAGTGAACACTTTCAGACATTTCATTTTAATTTAATCTTTTTTTGGGTGGTGGTGGTGGTGGTCACTGAATACATTTACATAATGCAGACTGTGCATCTTCATGCCTGCAGTGTTTGGCTGACCTATATATGTACTGCGTATAGACAAGTAATACACGATCGTAATAATAATGCGAGTTTATAGATGATTATGGACACAAATATTTGCTGTCATGTTGGTTTCCATGGTGAGGAAGCCTCGATGGTGTGGCCCATTATTCATTCAAGTCAAAATCGTTTGATATTGAATTCCTAATTATCATTATAGATTATTAATTTTTGTCCCTTTATCTCAATTTGCAGCTTTTAGCGCCCAGTGTACAATTTATGAGCAGTTATCATCCATGGAACATTGATATTAATGACTGTGTGAAACCCAAGCAGTGGTGCTCTATAATAATAATAATAATAATAATAATCTTGCAGTGGAGGCACTAAAATAAAGTTTTCTTCATTCAGAAGACTTTTTGTTGTCCGCTTCTGTGTGGGCGCTGATGTGACCATACATTTGTGACGGATTGCAATCGTTAGTGGCACAATTCAGTGTTATTCTCTTTCTGTAACATCGCTAATGTATGTTCTCAAATGAAATCTTATATTAAAGGTGCATTATGTGATAAATCTAAAGCAACTGGCCATAAAATCCTCCTCATATGTCACAGAGACTCAGGAATAATGTTCATATAACAAACTGAACTCACCAACAACAACAGTACAGACAAAATATTTGCATTAAAATCATGTTTTGGCATGTGGCGCCACCTACCGCCGTCTACCAATCATTGCAGTCAGTAGAGTCTCAGCTGCAGAGCAACCACGGGTAGCCAGTTACGTCAGAAAACGAAACCTAAAAGACCTCTTTTTTATTATTTGAATGTAGTAACCGGTTTTGGCCACATTCTTACATATGGCACGTTTAAATAAAAAGGTTCAACCCATTATAATTTGGAATAGTGTTCATTTACACATCTATCCACTTCCTTATGATTATTGTTATTATTAAGACTGTGCATATTTGCAGTAAATGATATGTACTGTATCATCTTGGTTACTCTTTAATGTTTTGCACACTAAAGTAAATTTCAGTTATGCCATATATTGTATTGAGAATTAGCAGTATTTTCCCATACAGTGATAGTCATATAGTATATGAGTAGGATGTAGCATTATTTACCTATATCAGTCACACACAGCACAATAATGCTGTATTGTTTTTTTACAATTTACAGTCCATGTAGTTAATGAATGTTTGCGTAGATGGAGATCCTGTGTATTCTCCTCATCCCGTCGGGGGTCTTTGCACACGATTTCACAGTGGGCAGCTCATGATCAGAGGGATAATCGCGAGGGTGGCTGCTATAATATCAGATTCATGCGCCGCAGCAGCAGCTTCCCCTCAGAGCCACATGCCCAGTTCCTGGTTCTCCAGAGAGGTCTCTCTGTGCTGCAGTGGAGGAGCCAGCGTAGAAATATAATGCACCTTTAAATCTCAGTCAGTGTACACATTGTTTGAGCTGACGCTATAAAATCTAATACCAGGACTGGTGCTGGTATGTTTCCACCTTTTTTTTCGTTTCCTCTGCACAAGAAGACAGACTTTGAATGTTTATAGTGCACAATGCCAGAAACATTCTGCAGAGATGACTTTTTTTTTCACCCGCTGTTGCAGCGATGTCTGACGTCTCTTCTACATTAGCGGGAATAAGCCGACTAATTAGTCTTTAACACCTGTGCTCTAACAAAAGCACCTCTCTGTGTCTTCCAGCAGAGCAAATGACAGCTGCATCTCTGCCAGCGTGTCGGGCTGCTTTCACACCCATAGGGGGCAGCTGTGCTCTCCAAAAGTTCTCCCCTGACTGATAGAGTCTCACACACAAACACGCTCAGTGAGACACACACACACACAGAGAGAGAGAGAGAGCAATAATACAAGTTCAAAGAGGTGGGTATTCCTCTGCGACTGCTTATGCTCTGGAAAAAAACTCCATTCCTTCTGCGTTGTTTATGTGCTTCAGCCTTTTTGGATTGTGTGCGTGGAGCAGCATGCGAGTCGCTAATGAAGTCAGGCATCTGCCAGAGACAATACAAGCACTTGTTTTGATGCCAAGCACGCTTATACTTACTTTACATCTCCCTTGTAAAAGCCATTATCGTGACTGCGATCGCAATGCAGAAGACAAACCAGTGATTGCCGACTCCTAAAATGACTGGAGGTAATGAATCAAGGAAAAAAAAAAAAAACAAAACGATGAAAAATAGAATCCTCCTGCCTGACTCTGACACATTAAGAGAAATATTTATTAATGTGTAACAAGTAAATGAATAAATAACCCTGCTGTTTGAGAGCGAGCGCTGGCGTGAAGTCAGCTCTCTGTCGTCTGGGTCCTGGCAGACAACGGACTGTAATAAAACAAACAATATCGCATTAACACTAAAGGTCCACCAGTAAATTGAGCTTTAATCAGCAGACAAATATTGGAAATACACACACACACACACGTAACTGCAAGTTTCCACTGTCTCCCCAACATTTAATTGAGCGCTTGATAATTATAACTGTTATCTGTTGCCTCTGAAAAATTATTGAGCTTGTCATTGCCCATTAATTCTCTCTGTGTCATAAATTAAGTGGGCGCAGGCTTGCGTTTTATCCCCTATTCTTGCTGTAAATGAAGGGAGTTTTTCCAGAGGCCGTGTTTGCCCGCACTGTACTGAACATCACACATGACAGACCTTTGTTCTGCTCGCTGCTCATTTGAAAGCCTGGAGAAAAACGGGTCTGAGATAAATTAGCCACACTCGAGCGTGTGCACTTCCAAAACTGGAATGAGGATGTGTCATCTTCGCTAAAAGCTGTGGGTTTTACATGCAGACGAAACGAGCACTCAGTGTAACCGTACAGTGTGCAAACACCCCAGAGACCTTAAAGGCGCCATATGTAAGAATGTGGCCAAAAACGGTTACTACATTCAAATTCAAAATACCGAGGTCTTTTAGGTTTAGTTTTCTGACGTAACTGGCAACCCATGGTTGCTCGGCAGATGAGACTCTACTGACTGCAATGATTGGTAGATGGCGGTAGGTGGCGCCACATGCGAAAAACATGATTTCAAAACATAAGCATGATTTGCAGTCTGCAAAAAAAATTTTTTAATGCAAATATTTTGTCTGTACTGTTGTTGTTGGTGAGTTCAGTTTGTTATATGAACATTATTCCTGAGTCTCTGTGACATATTAGGAGGATTTTATGGCCAGTTGCTTTAGATTTATTACATAATGCACCTTTAAGCATGGAGTCTGCTTTACAGTCTACGTTGTGGAAAATGTCACTTTATGGTAATCGTTCCAGCCTCTTGTTTTTGCCAAGTGCTCGGTGCAGAAACGTCGACGTCCATAACCTTCTTCAGCAAACGGTTTCCCACACTTGCAGTCGTCACATGTCCACCTGTTGCTGCAACGTGGTTGGTGCCTCAGCTAAAATTGATCATGTGCCACTTATCAGCAAAACCATGTGACTTCCAGAAAAAAACACACGACTTATGGTCCCTTATTGTGCATTGTGTTCTACGACTGTGCTTTGCATTGTGCGATATCCATCTCTGGCAGTAGTAGTCAATCAAAATGCTCACTTCCTGTAAAGGTTTTGGGTGAGGAGGGGACAACAATAGTGGACAAAAAAAATGCACAGATAGCTCCATGTGTGTGTGTGTGTGTGTGTGTGTGTGAACGGTCTGTATGAAGGATTTACACGGGCCTCACATTTCAGGGAAGTTGTGAATTCCACTTTAATGAAAGGCAGGTTGACTTTTCCTGACACGTGTGTGTCGGCGAGGTCAGCGATCGGTCACACAAAACATAGTTTTGTAATGTTGAAAGTTGGATACGTGTTCCTTGTATTGATTTACACTTGATGTAATCTTTCATAGAGGCTGGATACAGCACACTGGTATATCCGTTACGTCTGTATTGGCCTAGTAAATAAAAGCAGAATCCATAAATCCCAATAGGTTCTTTCAGTGGAAAAACTCTTCTGGGCTCGGCTCTAAAAATGCAGAGATGTGTTCTGCACATTCATATTTGCAATACTTTTGACATTGCTAGTCATCATGTAGATTTGGGGAATGATGTACCCTGTGACTGCAGGCTACATCAGAGATGATGTTCACCTGAATGATTTCACTATTTCAGTACTTTTTGAAATAGTGAGGCCAATTCCATTATTTTTTATTTTTTTTTGCTGTGCACTGTACACATTTGGGTTTCACATCAAAAGATGAAAGTGTTGGAATGGTAGACTTGGATTATATTAAAATGAATGAATTTAGTTTCAAATGCTCTGCTTGCAATAACTGCATCGAGCCTGCGACCCACGGAAACTTTCACATTCTTTTGTGATGCTTTTCCAGGCTTTCGACGCAGCCACTTTCAGTTGTTTGTATTTCAGTTGTTACAGTTTCACAGAGGTGGAAGAAGTACTAAAATATTGTACTCAAGTAAAAGTACCAATACTTTGATGAAAATGTACTCAAGTAGAAGTAAAAAAGTAGTTAATTTAAAAGGTACTTTAAGTAAAAGTTACTTAGTTACTTTGCGTGGGGTGTGAGAGAAGTAGAAATATGACAAGGGGTCAGAAATCAGTGCGAAACAGAATATTACATCACTTTTGGTGAGCGCTCTCTATGTTCACGCGCCAGTGCTGGTGCTAATCACATCATCATTCGTCTGGTTCTGGTGTATATTTTCCCCCTGTAGGTCTTCATTGTGCTGAATTTTAATTTTTACTCAGTAACGGAGGCGTTTTCAAAAAAATACCATCTCCATGTGGACGGAATGCATCTCCGACAAAAGTAGTACCTGTTACTGTGTGGACACTAAGTCTGGTGACTGACCCCCTCTTTCCCCTGATGAACTTCTTGATCATTTTGGAAGTGGATTTTTAAGCCGTCGTTTTGCTGCACGATGGAGGATCTCCCAATTAAATTGTTTTCATCTCTCTTTAAATTGTTTCTGTCGACTTGTGAACTCATTTCGCTGCTGCCGGCGCGCGTTATCGTGCAGCATAAATGAAGACCAATGAGCCCGTCTCAGAAGAAGCCATGCAAACCCAAGGCACGACATGACCCCCGCCATGTTTCACAAGAAGAGCTTGTGTGTCTGGAATCATGAACAGATCCTTTCTTTCTCCCCACTCCACGGCCTTTCCACACACTTAAGTAGAGGTTAATTTTGGTTCTCTGTACAGTGCATTAACTCCACCTGAATACACTTTTGCTCTGCCAAAATTGCACACTGCGCTCCAGTTTGCATAACCTTTGTGTCCCAAGGATAAGGACCTCACTCACAAAGATGTGAGCTGTATTGAGCAGGTAAAAGAGGAGCAATGAGGACATTACGTGTCTTGTTTGCTCTTAGATTGCCTCTGAGAAAGGCAGAAGCTGGTGCTCCTTTTTTCGGGTCCTGGAAAAATGAGACTGCAAACAAATGTTCAGCTGCTCTCAACATGATGATGCACATAACCACAAATTATTAGAATAATACAATTTGTATTTGGTCAGGGGTGCCACATATGACCTCTCCAGCACAATAATTCAGACTGTTGTGTCGCTGTCTTATTTCTTGGTGTCACATTCAGGCTGTGGTGGGGAGGAGATGTGGGGCCGTGTGGCTGTTGTGAATGGAATAAATAGATCCTCCAGTGTGTGTCTGTGTGTTGGTGTGGTCCTTTATCTCAACTTGTGAGGCTCATTATCTGAGCAGAGTGCTGCGATTTCTAAAAAAAAAAAAAGGCTCTGGTGGCTATTGTGGGACATCATCGACTACACATTGTACAGCTTGGCCTGGTTGGCTTTGCCCAGAAAAAGAAACAATCTCTGCTGAAAGGCTTATATGCTCGTGTTCTTGTTCTTGCACGGCCCACTTTGTGCCTTCCTGCTCTCTTTTTGTCTTTTCTCTGTGCTTCTGTTCGGGCCTGTCCTCCTCTGCCGAAATTAATCGCACTGAGAAAAACACATTATTATCCTATTTGATGTCCTTTGTCTGTGTGTCCACCTGCTGCAGCAGCACAGACATAATATGATTTGCCACTGTGTTGGTTTGTTTACCTTTTATGTAATGGTCTGGGCTATTTATGCAGCTTCAACTCTGTGAGCTGCCACTCTGAATACCAATCTGTGCTGTAGTGTTGCAATGCTGCTGCCTCTGCACGGGTATTTACCACCCTTGGATAACTTCCAGACTAAGATGTATGGCTGAAGGCTTAAATAGATGTCAGAAAGGTCTGCACTTGCACTTTCTATTGGGAGAATTCAATATAGTGTATCTTTGTTGGGTGTGAAAAGAGACGTAAGTTGGAATGGAGGGTATATGGGCTGAATGTGCAAAATGTTCAGGACATGATATTGAGTTGTTGTGAAATGTCTATTAACTAACTTGTCTAGTTCTCTTAATATAGATTTTTTTTTCCTGCTGATCGTTTGACCTCATCTTTGTACGAATATACATTTTGATACGACGCAAACTTGCCAGCCGTTTTCTTTCGCTCTAGATTTCTCTGGCAAGGACGCCGTTCTGACCAACTGCAGAATCTCTGAAAAAAGCGAACCAATCACAAATGAGATGGGCTTAACACGATGACGATGGAGAAGTGACGCACCTCTCTTTTATTTTGCATTTTCCACTAGTGATAGTACCTGGTACCTGAGTCAAACTGTAGATCAGTAAAAAAGTTAAAAAAGTCATAAAAACGCATGTGTGTCAGGGTGTTAGATATGTGAGGTCAGACTGGAGAAGAAGAGTTTCCACAGTGCATTAACTCCGTCTGAATAGGTTTTTGCTCGGCCGTTGCACGCCGAGCTCCAGTTTTCATAACCTCTGCTCATTTCCATTTCTCTAATTCTTTCCATCCTTTGTTGGAGGCAGCAGACTTGGCAACGATTGTTTGACACTCTGCTGGTGCCAGAGAAAAATGTCCCTGTGTGTGTGTGTGTGTGTGTGTGTGTGTGTGTGTGTGTGTGTGTGTGTGTGTGTGTGTGTGTGTGTGTGTGTGTGTGTGTGTGTGTGTGTGTGTGTGTGTGTGTGTGTGTGTGTGTGTGTGTGTGTGTCTTTGCACATTTCTCTCTGGCAGCATCCATTTTTACAAACTATCAAGACTGGCGGTCAGACTCTGTTAGGACTTTTCATGTAGCTGCAGTTTTATTTCTTTCTTTCCTTTTTTTTTTTTTTTAAGACTGACAGTGATGCATTTTGGGTTTTTCATCATGTTTTGGGATTTGCGAGGCTTTAGAGCAGGAAATTATCCTGACAAAAAAAATCATGTTAATACGAGAACAAAAAACTTGAAAGCAGTGATTTGAGGATTTTGTGCAACAGCAGCAATATCCTTCTTATTAATCCATGTGCCCGAGTTGGATGAATATTTTATGGCTAAAGATGAAGCAAGAGACAAAAGGTCATAAAGGCAGCCAACCTGTATTAAATCCTCTCCATAGTTTAATGATTGGATGCAGAGTCATTTTTACACCAGAGGCCAGAAACTTTCACAACCATTGAATCCAGTCTTTGAGTTTCCATTGTGACTTTACCTGCTTTGTCAAGGTGAACCTCGGAGAAGGTGTTTTAATATGAGCATTCATACGAATATCAATCAGCCGTTCACTCTGTGAGTGAGTGAAAAGATGAAGGACCAGCAACTCTGATGGCTTTTCCTTCTTCCCAGAGGGGCTTTAATTTAGGTTCTTCATTGTCACTGAAATCCAGTAAGACCTCCACCCCCCCACTCCCACTCTCCCTTGATCCCATTAGCAGCAAACTCATGGGACTTCTGATCAGCCACGCAAGGTCACTGAGCCACTGACAACAGACACCAGTTTAACTATTTGATCCTTGTCTCTGTGGCACAAGCCGAGGAGATGAATGATCGTATAAAGTTACCAGGCCTCGTTTGTAGTTATAAATAATTTCAATTATAAAGGAATGGTTGGGACAACCTTTTGCCCAAATTGTATTAGAATATCTTCACTAAAAGACTGGAAACAAATGGAAAAAACCAACCTCTTATTATTAAAGCTCACATAGAGTGGTCCTGTTGCACATATATGTTAGTTATGGAGGTCTACTTGCATAAATTAACTTGTTTTTATGGTCTATAAAAATAAAGATGCGATATTTCAGACTCAACTCTCACAGAAGACAGAGTCTTGTGATTGGCCAGTACCCGGAAGTGACATATTCGGCACACCCGCTCTCAGAAGCGCAGCTCCCCCCTCTGGAGCGGTGGAAGCACTGCTCCTCATTATCAAAACATTGTTTTAACAATTTAAAAATGTTTTAACAATTTTTTATTTGCTCGGCCATAAAGACCATTTTCATTTGTACATATACACTTTAAATGTAATAAACATAATTTCGGTTTCAAATAATGATCATGTTTTCTTAGTAGTTTGCAGAACGTAAATAAGATTTTTATATACAACTGGGCCTGAAATAGATAAGCTTCCCCTGTTTCGAAGACCAGCAACCGCCACTGAAGTGCATGTGTGCATCCTTATCCATATTTAGCACACTCTACTTTGTGATTATTAATCTTCTTCATGAACAACCAATATGTCTTACTATAGATTTAATTATTTCATTCAATCATTAAGATTATTTAAGTGGTTTAGTTTGTGCAAAAAAAAAAATAATGAATGATGCTAAGTATTAGTTTTGCACCATAAATAATTTTGAAAGTTCATTTCTATCATTTACAACTTTGGCATTGGATTAAGTCGTTATCCGTCTTACGTTGCTTGCGGGAATCAGCCTTCTGGACAGAATCACATCTGTTAACGCCCTCCCTCCTGCCTCTGTGTGTGTGTGTGTGTGTGAGAGAGAGAGAGGTTAGTGCCATTGATAAAGAAACCAGTTCTCCCTGCAAATGATTTCCACACTACGTCACCTGTCATTATCAATTAACCTCCAGCCACTAAGTCTGGAGCGCTGTGAGGCCAAACGCTGCTGAAGCCAGGAGCTGCAAACAGTGAAGATAATCAGAGGAAGTGTTTCTGAAGGGCTCCAAACGTTGACACACTGCAGGCTTTTGAGGCCTGTGTGTCATTGTGGGGAAGTCAGTGCAGTGCAGATAGAAGACATGATCAAGTTCTGTCAAATAAGTTCTAATAAGCTGTGTCTTTGATTTGTCAATATCTGATTGCATACATGCAGCCATGATTTTACAACATGTGTTCCTATGGAAACGGGAAGAAATCCCCTCATGGATCGACATCAGGTTTTGATCCAGTAATTTATATTAAGGTTTAATACGGTTTTTATTAATAAGGTTTGCTCAAATGTTTTCGTTCAAATGTCCTTAATCTGACCTTTACATTCTTTATTAGGGATGAGATGATACCACTTTAAGTCCAAAAGAGTAATTTTAGACAATCTATATGAACAACAATATGAAATTTGTGATCTGACAAGATTTGACATGTTTTGGAGCAAACTTACTCATCTGAAGCATAAGTCTGAAGAATTCATTATTTTCAAATTGAAATCACAGTTTCAAACAATGCCAAGTATAATCATCCTTGCAGTAGTTGTCCTCGTAGTAGTAGAAGTGTATATCTATATATATATCATTTGATTGTATCTCTTGTGGTCGATCTTTTACACAGTAACTTTTCAACTGAAGCTTTACACAAAATTGTTTTTTTTGTTTTTAACACAAATCTAATCGCATTTGCAATAAATTAATTCATTCAGCCCTGACTGAAGATCGAGAGTTTTTTGGGGGGTCATTGAATTCCTGCTTGCAGCGCTGCAGAATTTCATCACAATGGTGTTTTGTCAAACATTTTGTTATTGAATATTGGACTTTATTTGTCTTATTTTGTTATGAAATGTGCAGTCTTACCTGGCCCTCTCTCCTTGGTTTCCCCAGACTCAGACTCAGGGTTGAGGGTCAGACGCTGTATATATATGTGTGTATATATGTTATACACACATTGACACACATTGTACATTTAGTGTAAATTAAGAAAAGAAAACCAGCACAACCTTACGGAACCTTTGGAAAGTTGGAACCAGTCAATCTGAGGTATTTGAATAACCTATAATACTAGTTTCAGCTCTGTAACTCATGCGAACATTTGGCTCATGTTCTTGGACGACGGGAAGGAATTATATTGTAATTTATTGTCAGTAATTGATGGTTTAATCGTTTTCAGCACAAGGTTATAAAAAATGAATTGGAACCATATTATCAGGTCTGTGTAAATGTCATTTTAAAGGCTTATTTCACCCAAACATACTGCATATAACTCGATGGTGGTGAATCAGTGGCGATATAACCCATTTTCATGCCTGCGTCTTTTACATAAATGAAGTTACTCATGGAAAAATAAAGTTATTTGAAATGAATGATTCCATTATTTAAGGTTCTTGTTTTATTATTATTTATTTCACTTTAAAATGTGCATCAAACTCATTTCTTTCATGTAATGGAAGTAATATATTGAATGAAACAGTTATTTTGGTCAGGATAATTGGGAAATGTTCATATCATCCTATACATTTTCCTGTACACACCTGCTTAAGCAATTTTTTTGAAGTCACTCTGATCAGAATCTTATTTTAGCCTCATTATTTTCCTCTTCACTTGTATATGGTCAACTAATTACGCCTTTCCGAAAGATGACTCCATCGCTAACAGAATGGCAACTGTCAGTCCACTTGTCAGCTCTTTTGTGCATGTGCTAACCCTGAAATGACTCAACACAGCTGCCCAAAAAACCTCCAATGGCCGAGTGTCCAGTTGCATTTTGAACCCTTGTAATTTTTGGTACTGTGTTTTAAAGGGGGCTGTATCGCTATAAACACACCTCTTTGCTGTGTGTGTTAGGTTTACTGGTCTATCGCACATTGACAGAGTATACTGAACAGAATTAAGCCCAATTTATACTCCTGCGTAGGTTACGAAGAGCCCTCTGCGTCGACGGATAGCCTGTCGAAGAGCCTCTGCGTCGTCTCCGGCTGCACCAAATATTTTTTAAGTGTCCGTCACTCCGTCAAGGGACAACGAAGACGGCAAGAGCTGCGATTGGTCCTCAGGACAGGCCGAGATAACGCTGCTCTGTGCCGGCTCACTGTGCGCACCGAGCTTCCACAGAGGTGGAGCTGATCACCGCCGACAACGTCGCTGCCAAACTATAAATACGTCATATCTTAATACACACAGCACAGGTTTAGACTCTAAATGGCCAATTCCTCGCCTCAAATTATCTTAAAACTGCGTTTCCAGGCCACTGTTATTCCACAACAACAACAATAGTCTTTCTCTCTCGGACGCCATTGCTCACTGTAGCCAAAAGCACAACAACCTTGCATAGCGACCCCTACTGATCGGGCGGGAAATTGCAGCGCGTATCCGTCACCACGATGCAGAAGTATGAAGGCTCGAGGGGTCTCCGTGGTTACGCAGTCAGAGAAGTATAATGTGGCCTTTAATGCCTTGTCTAAGTTTGTGCTGTGCAACTTTCTCGTCCTGTTTGTCTCACCCTGTAGTCTTCACTGTGTCTCAGCATTTCCTAAATCCTCTATATGTTGGAAAGAAGTCTAGTCGGGGTCTGCCTGGTGTTTCTGCCTGGTCGCTTCCCAAGTGCCCAGCAGACTGTGACCGAGGCTCAGGCATGGAAGAGGGCGATGGGTGTGTGTGTGTGTGTGTGAGAGAGAGAGGAGGCATGGGGTCTGGTTGCTGTAGATAGTGGAGCAGGTGGAGCAGGCCAGCTCCTCTGACCCCTCAAAGCTCCATCTGGACTGTATATGTGTGTGTGTGTGTGTGTGTGTATGTGTGTGTGCGTGTGTGTGTGGGGAGGGGGGGGGGCAGGCTGTCATTCAGGAGTGCAAAGCCTGAGCGGGGGAGCAAATTGCTTTTTGATCGACCAAAGCCCCTCCCACCAGCCACTTGCCTACTTTCCATTCTATTTATGGAAACTGCTCTGACCCTTGCATGTCTGTATGTGTTTGTGTGTGCATGGATGTGGGAGAACAGACAGTTGTCATGTGTTTCAGTCAGAGCTTGGCCAAAAACTGTATCACATAAAAAAATTCAAATTGATCAATATTAATAATTGAATAAACCAGCAAAGTTAAATCACGGTTAAAACATTCAAATTGATGTGTTAAATCTTGTGTGTGTAGAATGGATGAACATTATATACGTATAAGTGTTTGCTATGTTCTAGTTAGGGTTGCGATGATGCATATTTGATTCACCTCAGTCATGTTTCGGAGAACTGTGGGTACATCCTTAACCTAAAGTCTGCTGCCGGCCCACCTCCATCAGTCATGAAGTATTATATTTGACAATGGTATGAATGTGAATAAAATATTATTATATTGAAAAGTTACACACTACATCTTTAAAGGTGCCATATGTAAGAATGTGGCCAAAAACAGTTACTACATTCAAATTCAAAATACAGAGGTCTTTTAGGTTTCGTTTACTGACGTAACTGGCAACCCGTGGTTGCGCGGCAGCTGAGACTCTACTGACTGCAGTGATTGGTAGACGCCGGTAGGTGGCGCCACATGCATAAACATGATTCGCAGTCTGCAAAATATATTTTTTTAATGCAAATATTTTGTCTGTACTGTTGTTGTTGGTGAGTTCAGTTTGTTATATGAACATTATTCCTGAGTCTCTGTGACATATTAGGAGGATTTTATGGCCAGTGGCTTTAGATTTATTACATAATGCACCTTTAATTATCAACATCATTAATTACTCGTGAAGAAAATTGTATCGCAACAATCACGGTTGCCCGCGGTGACCACTTCCTGTCAGTTAAAACAAGAACCGTGTTCTCCGCTCTTGTCTCGCGTCAAAGCTTGTCAATCTGATTGTGTTGTAGCTCATTAAAAACCAAAGTGCTACAAGGACGGCGTAATACTCGTGTGGTTTCGTGGAGGCTGATAACAAGCTGCTATCGGTAGCGAACGAGTATTTACTTTGTATCTGCACGAGACGGCCATTCCAGGCCAATGAAATGTGAACATCTGACTGTGCTCTGTTGACAGCACAAAGAAAACCCTCTCTGCCATGAAACCACCACAGAGCTACACTCAAAACACGTCAAGAGCTTTGAAAGAAGCCCAACAAAGCTATGGTACGATCACTCCCCCCCAGCTCCACTCTCTTCCCACTGTTGAGTCTCACACGTGGTGTTGCTGTGCAGCGAGCCCAGGTGATAAATTATGACTCAACGCTCCCACTGATTGTGGAATATATATTTTTTAGGATGCCTTTGTTTCTAACTAATCTGATCCGCCCTCCAGGGCTGTTCAAAAGGAAGTTACATGCTGTATTTCCTTGCTTTGTTGAAACAGATATTTTATGTTCTTTTCATAAAACACTGAATCATTTTTTGTGAAAACAACATAAACCATTCAGCTGTAATAGTAGCATATAAAAGATCTTTCAGATTTTAAACTCTCCTGTCACTTTCCCTTTACAGGCCTTTCAGGAATTGTAAATGTCACCTTTTTGGCCATTTCAGCCTTGCACCAGGAAGTGTGCGGCTGTTGCAATGAACGGTAACTGTGCAGAAGTTGCAAATACAGAAACTAATTTGTTTTTGTTTTCTTGTCGTGATTATTTGGAACCTCATCTGTTTCTTTTACAGCCGCTCAGAGAGCTTTTTCTGCTCCCAAAACACAACCAAATGAACAAGAAAAAAAAATTAAACACATAAAATTAAGTCAACACAGCACAAATGAGGAATACACTGCAATTAGTGTGTCTGTATTTGGATGAGTTGATCGTGTTTTATTCATCTGCTTTTCTATCATTTAGTTGGCAATTTGTTTATTCCCAGCCTGGTCTCCCAGACAAAAGTCTTCCTATTTATTTATTCATGTATTTAAAACCATCAAAAAATGTTGGATTTGGACAAGATTTCATCTTCTTAACACTGTCATAGTGAGTTTGTAAAGTGACACAATTATCAGCAGGAGGTGGTGGGGTCAGTTTGAACCCATAGGTTGAGGCCAAATGTGGTTTTAACATTATTACAGGAATATCTTGGTATGTTTTACTGCTGTGACACTGTCTTTGAACGCTGCTTTGGGGAAAATCCTCATTTCCTCGTTTAGGCCAGAGATGAAAACATGGTGAAAATGCGTTGATATGCATGTCTGCAGACATGTAACTATACAGTATGTCATTTTCTTTCAGAAACTTTAGCAGTTACTACAACACCTGGCGTTCTGTCTTGTGACCTTGCATGAAGCAGTAACTGCTCTGCTGTGTCACTGATACATGAGATTAATAAGCACATGTGAATTAAAGGTGCATTATGTAATAAATCTAAAGCAACTGGCCATAAAATCCTCCTCATATGTCACACAGACTCAGGAATAATGTTCATATAACAAACTGAAACACACACAAGTAAAGGAAGCCGGCGTCATACAGCAGCACAAAGACTGAAAAGAACGAGAAGAGCGCATAGAAAGTTTTAGAAGTGGATTCCACTGCGATCAGTCAAACGCTCCTTCAACAGCTGCCTAACGACATGTGCCAACCTACCGGTGTCTGCATATCTGCACAGCTCTCCAAGTCATGTAGTTGGGTTTGCTACAGTCAAAGGCAGATGAACAATACATCATTTACCAAAGTATTGTTGACAACTCTTTTCCACTATACAGTTCCAGCAGGACTCGGCTCAGCTCGACTCTAATTACTTTTCCATTAGTGATAGTACCTGGAGCCTTTTTTTTAGCACCTGCTCTGATGAGGTTTCAAAACGAGCTGAGATGATACTAAATTGTGACTGCTGGCCACTGATTGGTCAGAGACATCGTCACTGGAAGAGTCATGAGCGCAACGTCCAACACAAGAACGAAAGGGCCGTGGATGACATGGGATATGACTTTAACATTGAAAGCTGGGGAGAATAGGTAGCACATCCAAAATTAATATTGCAAATTATCAGCTCTTTGGCCTAAATTGGCCTAGACTTTCTGGAAAATACAAACATTTGGAGATTTGGTCAGAGAGCGTCGTAACTGGAAGAGTCGTGAGCGCGACGTCCAACACAAGAACCAAACTGAACAATGCCGAACTGTAGATCAGTTAAAAAGACAAATCCACAAAACATGCGTTAATCTCCAACATTTAGCAAAGGGAATGCCTAAAATCTCAATATTTAACAGAGGAGTCTGGGGTATTTAGTGACAGCACTGCTGAAAGTACTAATCTTTTCAATCAACTGATTCTAATGATTCACTACACAGAAAATAGTCCAGCCAAGTAGATTTGAGTAGGGTAAGAACTGTATCATGGAAAAGCACCACATGTGCGTGACAGGGGAGAAAAAACTAGGTCAAATCAGGAATGCAGTGCTGTGGTAATTACTCAAAGGTCCACAGGGGGTGACAGTGGTTCCGCACTGGAGCTTTAAATATCTGAAAACTACTACTCAATGCTAGTATCCTGGAACATCTTCAACCATAGTGAGTTGATATATTGACATTAAACATCCCATGTCTGGAAAAAAGCTTTTGCTGCCAGATTAAGGATATGGGTCACAGGGAAAACCTGCCGTTTCATTCTGTCATGTTTTTGGCTTGCCTGCGTTAGATTGTAATGGACTGATTTACTGACCCACTGACTGACGTTACGATTTGTTGGTCACGAGAGTAGTGGGAGTTCCTCTGATGTTGCTCTTTCAAAATATATTGGCAGGCACGAGTAGTTTCCATACCTCATGAAAAGGACATTTACAGGCAACTTTGAGCCTGATTTACTGAGATCCCAAATAAAAAGAACTAAATTGGGTGTAGAGCGCATGTTTGTGAAGCATGTGTTTTGCACGTGATCAACTAAGTGTCTTTATGGTTTCCACCATGAGTCTGGATGAGCAGAAAGCCCGAAAGCACAAAATGAAATTTGATCCCATCCATTGAAGTGGAAGCTCGAGTGGAAGTGGTCGAGTTAAAACAAAGAGAAATCTGTGGACGGGTTGCTATTGATCAGGTTAATGGTGGCTGTGTTCCATTAAGCTTTCTCAGTTTCCGCGTGCATGCTGGTTCACCGTCACACTATCCTGCCTGAACTGAATAAATTAGCTGCGAAAAGGCCCGTGGATGACATGGGATATGACTTTAACATTGAAAGCTGGGAAAATAGGTAAGCACGTCCAAAAGTAATAATGCAAATGATCAGCTCTTTGGCCCAAATTGGCCTAGTCTTTCTGGAAAATACAAACATTTGGAGATTTAGCTTTCTTGGCAAGAGTAAGGTGAATACTGCCAATTACCAGCTACTGCCAACACTTAGCTAATGTAGCTTACCATAAACCCACTGGGAACAGCTGGCTGAGTCGGTCCAGAAGAAATTAAATCAACCTATTAGCAGTCCCCCCTTCTACTTTACTGAATGATGCTGAACTAACAGAATTCTACCTAGTGCTTCGTCAGGAAGAGGGCCAAAGTTGTGATTGAAAACTTTTATTTACACACAAATAATTAATGTCTTCTATTTGTATGTTTGTGCAGGCATAGAGCGTGAAGAGTCGTGACTCTGCAGTGATAAATGTCAACCTGCCTTGATTCTTGTATGGGTCACTCTTCTCAACTCAAGGTAAGTTCTGGCTCCTTTCAAACACGTGTGGTCTTCTGTTAGCAGCAGCTTCCAGGCTCATGTGCATGTGTTTTTTAGACTTCATCTTATCATCCAGATATACAGTACAGTCCTGGCAGATCCTAAAAGTTGTAAAAAAAAAAAGAAAAAAAAAAAAGACAGCACAGAGTGAGAATGATGGATGACAGAGATGACGTGGTTTAACGACGGGCTCGTAAACCTTCAGGATGAGGTCTGGATGACGGTGGTGTCAGGTTTTATTACAGTTTGTTCAGAGTGAATTTGGGAACAATTGAGAGGTAGCTTTTTCTTTTTCTTGAATTATTGGATTATGTAAGTACTTGATACCATTTCTGACACAATGGATACCTGTCATTTGAAATAATGTTCTTTGTACTTGGTGTTAGTTGAGGTTGATAAAACTGTTAAATAATACAGACCCAAGTGAATGCAGTTTTTCCCCCTCTGGTTTCCGTACCTTGCACTAGTGACAAAGTGCTAATGTTTTTATTTCAAGGAGTTAGCAACTTACAAATCACTCAGGCCTTAATGTTGGTTGCCTGGGAGACGTCAAATGAACCTATTTGTAGAACCCTGGTCAGGCTTTCCTTTCGTACTCTCTCTCTCTCTCTAACTGTTGATTTAGTATAAAGTCACTGCAGTACGATGTTCCCTATTTCCACTGAGGTTAATCTTGCTTTTGGCAGCTAAAACCGAGTAAAAAACTAAGAAAAAACTGAGCCCAACTCCAGGTGATGTTTTGTTTCTGTTGTGGACTTTCTGTTTTAAAAGAGTGAGCTACTGCGTTTGGCTGTTTTAATTAATGGTGAATCAACAAGAGTTGCATTTGTGCAACTCAACCAGGAGCTACGACCTGGCCTCGGATGAGATAATCAGTTTCAAGACTTGGCTCAATGACCAACTGTGACCAGCCCACTGAAGACTGACCAGTCGTCCTCCCACAGACCTGCATACATGTTCATGTACACATGCACGTGTATCGTTTTACTGAGGACCGGTCAGTTCAGAAGAGATATGTGTGAGTCAATAAATAGCAGCACAGTAATAGAAACAGGCCTCCCATCACTCATTCCTTCACACGACACAAAACAAGTGTTTCCTAACTAGCCACTTTCAGTGGAGTATCGCTGTGTGTGGATATATTAAAGGTGCATTATGTAATAAATCTAAAGCAACTGGCCATAAAATCCTCCTAATATGTCACAGAGACTCAGGAATAATGTTCATATAACAAACAAAGTACAGTCAAAATATTTGCGTTAAAAAATGTTTCTTTGCAGACTGCAAATCATGTTTATGTTTTGAAATCATGTTTTGGCATGTGGCGCTACCTACCGCCGTCTACCAATCATTGCAGTCAGTAGAGTCTCAGCTACAGAGCAACCACGGGTTGCCAGTTACGTCAGAAAACGAAAACCTAAAAGACCTCGGTATTTTGAATTTGAATGTAGTAACCGTTTTTGGCCACATTCTTACATATGGCACCTTTAAGTATTTCTTTGGAGAGGCCGAGCTGGGAAACCATGGCACGAGCAGCGGGGAGGCCAGTAACAAGCTGCTTAGACTGTCAGTTCAGTTCACACCGAGGTCACCTGTGCTTGTGTTATTCCGGATAAAAAGTGTTCCAAGTTGGCTCAACTTTGTCCTGCACTTCAGCTGAATGGAAATGAAAATTGTCCCAAAAAAGTTGTACTTTTCCCGACAGTGTGTGCAGACGAGCAGTTTTTAATAAGGCAGCCTCAGCCAGAAGTCACGCAGACCGTCTCTAAGGACCAACAGGCCCGCTGCCATGAACTCAACAGCTCTCACACTAACGTACGACTTTATTTTCTTGCTCTCCCTCTCACGCTGTCACATTTGAGAAGCTGGTGTTTTGTTTTCATTCGAAGGACGAGGCACTGCTGGCCCCACAGCTCACTGAACTGCAGCAGCCATGCCCTGTTTTTCCAAATAATTAAGATAGAAGGGGATTTATGGAAGTTAATGTCACCTTTTTATTGTGCAGATACACACTCATTCAGTTTTGGTTTGGTACCTTCCTTCCCTCCTTTACATCAATTTCTCACACGATTAATAAGAACAATTCCACAAGAGAATTGCTACTCCAAGTGACATTTAGGCCATGTCGCCTTCAAAATGATTTCTTGTCACCCGGTCCCTTAGCTTCAGGAAGTGCTCAAATACTGTTTATGACTCATTTTGATTAATTCAGTGTCAGACTAAGCCTGAGGCTGCTGTTTATCATTTTATGCTCTGAGGGCATATTAATGGACCAGGGAAAATGACTTTAATAAGTCAATGTACACCAAGTGAGAGGAGCCTTTTTATGACCAGATCCAGCAACATGAATTGGTTGAGACAAGGTGAAATGGGTTATGCAGCCATGCAGTCAACTCCATTCCACAGTCATATATGCAATCTTGTTTTAGAAAATGGCTGTGAATGATTAAGGCCCTGTCTGCATTCAGTACAGGAAAGCTACAGAAGTGCCCATAACGTGCCATTTCCAACATTTTACGTGCAGCAACGAGTGAAAAATAAAAAAAGGAGATTGCGTGTTTTTGATTCAGGAAGTATGAGTTTGTGCGGCTGGTGGAAAGCTGATATTTGCAGAGGCTCCACATGTGACTGTGGTCCAGTTTGGTTGAAGATTTCTGCCACTGTCTCAACTGAATATACTGCCATTTTGGCAAGAAATTCTTTAAGACCAACTGTCCTAATTGAGAGGAATACTCAGTATAACACGGGGGCATATACTGTATAAGTGTTCACTGTGTCTCTGAGTAATAATTACATCCCCCGCAGCAGCACAGAGAGGAAAAGCACTTAGCTCCAGTGGGGACTGCATTGTGGGTGTTTTATTAAATGGCCACAAATTATGGTCCAGCCCCAGGGACACTGCTGTCTACAGTGTGTGACTTGCCACAATTTCTTGCTATTTGGGTTGCAGTGAGCAGTGACAGTGCGCACCCTGGACCGTTTCCTCTGCCTTATTGGTATGAGGAGGTTGAACTCGTGGTCCTTGTGGCAGAAAAAGGTTACAGTCCACCACGCGTGCCGAGTTTCCAATCTCTTAGCCTCCCAGGGCTTCGTGCATTTCCATAATTACGCCTGCCAAATGGATGCCGCATGAGTGACTTTTAGTTTTTCATAGAAAAGATGTGTCAATGAGGTAATGACATTAATAAAGGGTAATCATTTAAAAAAAAAAAAAAAAAAAAAAGCGCTTTGGGTTCTTGCACTCCTCAAGTATTTCTCTTTGTTTTGTTGTCACCTGTTTCTTTCCATGATGCAAATTGTTTTATTCTGGTCCTTATAATGGATTTACGTAATCGTGCCATGCTGAAATTTGCTGTGAATTATTCACATTTTCATGCTGTTTTTTTGTCATTACGGTTGATGTGGGATCACTCCACTAACAATGAATAGTCCTCAAAGCAAACATAGCAAACATTATTATGATGTGATTCACGAGGAGTTAATAAAGAAATCTCACATTGGAATTTTAAGACAATTAAAGTGGACCTAGACCGGAAGTTCCAATTAACGCTGTTTTTTAGTGTGTATCTGCGTCATTACCTTGTTTACGAAGCCCTGAAGGTTCAAAACAAACAGTTCAGCCGCTGCTGAGAACGCTGTGTTTTATTGTAATCTCGGGCTCAGCGAGATCTCTGAAAAAACCCGGTCCGGTTACGTAAACAGCGGTTCTCCTGAACAGCAGATCGTCCTGCTCCGGGCACTAGTCCGGGCACATCCGGTTGCGTACATTGAACCGCAGAAGAAGAATAATGTCCGTTGTGGAGGTGTTTCACGAGCGACAGTGTCTTCTGACTCCGGGTCAAAGGTCGTTAAAGGGACTGTGGCGGGGAGTCGTGAAGAAGCTATTTTTAAACATTGTTAAAACAATGTTTTGATAATGAGTAGCAGTGCATCCACCGTTCCAGAGGGGGGAGCTGCGCTTCTGAGAGCGGGTGTGCTTGAATATGTCACTTCCGGGTACTGGCCAATCACAAGACTCTTCTGGGGGTGAGAGTTGAGTCTGAAATATCGCGGCTGGGCAACAGCGTCAGAAAAGAGGATTTCTATCGGCTCGTTTACAGCAACTAGGAGGTTTTTGACCATAAAAACAAGTTAATGTATGTAAGTAGACCTCCATAACTAACATATATGTGCAACAGGACCACTCTATGGGAGCTTTAAACATGAAGGCATCCATCGTAGAGTTTTACTGAAATGGGTTTTTCTATGGCAGATGCTCAATGTCAGTCTAAACTTTGTCACAGAGAGCGTTGTGTATTTAAAAAACGGCACAGCAATACACAAACATGGCAGTTTGTATGTTATTTGTAAGAATAATTAGCTCCGACCACACGCTGTGGCACAGCCTGTTGTTTGTTTCCAGTATGTGCCTATGATAAAGCGTTGCGCGGTCCTTGCCCTGGTGTTCTGAGACTGCATTTTTTGATGCGTGTCGGTGATGCAGCAGAGGGTGCAGCAGCGACACAGAACCAGCGAGAAGAACTAATCCAGGGTTCTCCCTCCTGTGTGGCGTGTGTTTATAACGCTGCCCATCCTTCACGCCTCACTCTTCACCAGCGGGGACCACACACTCGTGGTCCTCACGCACAGATGGGGTTGGTGCGTCTGCAAAGGTGGAGGTTCTTCTGGATACGAGTCAGGCCACAGTGTGATTTTCATTGTTCCGTTGAGTTCACACTTGCTGAAACAGTTGTGTATCCAAATGCAGAGAATGGAATATCATAGTCCATATTTATGTCAGAATAATTGAGATGTTCCCAAAGGGTTCCGTTGTAAAACTGATGTTTAATGTGCTGTCATTTAAAGCCGCTAGCGTCATTCGACTACGTAATTCACTGTTAGAGCTACAGGTCTTCAGAGACCGGCTAATTTTGTTTTAATATTGAAGTTTCACTCCGCCTTTCATTACAAAAAAACCCCACAAAAATGGTACTTGAGGACACGGAACAAAGCCTCAGTCTCAGAACTGCCAGAGGAGAGGAGCTGGGGAGGAAGAGAGCTGTTGTATTACGAGGATTGCTGTGATCTTTCCCGGCTATAAGAAGGCAGTTTCTGTGCTTCTGATTGCCTCCCAGCTGGCTTGAGCTACTCCATGGGTGAGACTACAAATGTACAGTATTCAGCGGTTGTCTGAATCCAGCTGTATCAGATTGTTTCTACTGATATTGTTGTCATAGATGTGTTATAGTGCAGAGTGTCACTTAAAATGGTCCTTTTTGTCTGTAATATTCTCATCCGCACATCCGTATAACGTTTAAACAAGCTATTTGTATCCTTCAGAATAAATAAAATGACTTCAAAAGGCAAAATTAGCACTTCAAAAAGGCACGATAGCACATTGTTAGTCATTTAAACACACGCACGGGGAAAACATGAAAATCCCCACATAAAAAGGCCTCCATCAGAATTGATTTCAAACCAGTAACCACAGCTACCTGCTAATCAGAGTTGACAAGAATAGATGAACTTGATTACAAAATATATATATACTATAATACTCCCTGTAGCTAAGAAACTTTAAATGCCATCTTTCACATGACACAGCCATTTGTACCATAGATTAAATGATTAACAGGCCGGAATAAACCACTCACTGCTGACTCTGCCCATGCTGGCTATAGATAAAAAACAGCTACTTTTCTTCTTTCATTCAAAACACAAATCTCACTGTGTGCTTTCATCTCTAGTGTGTCTGCGTATGTGTGTGTGTGTGTTTGTGTCAAATACAGTTACTTTAATCTTGGTATTTCGGTCCAGTTATAGCTCGACGGTTGTTTTTTTGTGCTTGTCTGTTTAGAGGAGGAAGGAAGAGGGAGTTCAGCCTCCAGTTCTCAGGCTGCAAAAACACCACACTGGAATGTTAATTGGCTCGACTGGTCTGCTTCTCAGATAAGACACAAGGCCGCTTTTAATACGCCAGAGATCAGGATGTCCCGCTGTCTCGCCCCTCTGAGACGCTCGAGAGGAAGAGGGTGTTTGACTTTTTCTTACTTGTTACTTCTTTTAGGACCATAAACACTGACATAGTCAGGACCAGTAGTCCTCATGGAGACCAAAACCTGGTCCCAATGAGGCAGAAACTAATTTCTGAGGGACTGGTTAAGATTAGGGTTGAGATTTGGATTGTGGTTAGGTTAATTTTAGGGTTAGGCATTAACTGGTTATGATTAAGGGTTAGGGGAACATTTCTTTAGGTTGATCAAATGAATGGGTTATGCAGAGAGAGGAGTGTGTGTGATCTTGTACTTGCGGCATACTGAGGACCAGTGAGGGTTTTTAACCAACAAAGTGAGGTCATTTTTACGAAGTGAGGACATTTTGGTCGGTCCTCACTTTGTTTTCTTTGAAATCACTTTTTTAGGTTTTAAACATGCTATACAACATCCTCAATTTGGTACAAAAACCCTTTTTCCAGCGATGGTGTTTCACACACTTTTTGCTCTGGGGCTCCACCTGCAAACATGTTATGGTACTGCATCCATATGTTCTTTATAGATGTCATTCATGAAGTAGATATTTGTAATTGTGTTGATTTATAAAGTGGAAATGCTGGTCCTCACTTTGCCAGCATTTTTTTTTACCCAGTCCTCAGTATGCAGCAAGTACAAGAATGTATGTGTGTGTGTGTGTGGGGGGGGTGCTGAATCCCTCCCTTTCCTTGCGTGTCTATCTTCCACTCAGCTTTACATCTCGTTGCCTCATAACAAAATAGAAAAACAGCATTTATTATTACAGTGGAGAATCAAAGCGCGTGTATTATTAAGACTGGAGTGGAAAGGGTTTGAAGTTATGCTAATTGGGAGCCCTTTGGCGCTACAAATCGAAACCGTTATTTGAATAATCACAGAACAGACATCATTTCAGAGCAGACCGAACATGGACAAACGTCTACGTGCAGATTACCAAATACAAATCCTATTCAAATTTGATTCATTACAGATCAGACTTGGAAGCGTCTTGCATCTGAAGACAACCATCCTCTCAGTTGGTGAGCGCTCTCAGTATCGAAGTGGAAGATATCGATGTTGACGTCAAAGCTCATCAAATGCACAAAAGCAAAAACTATGGGGATTGTCCATGTAGTGACCATGCTCACTTGTGTCCCACATATCGGATACGTCAGACCTAGATCACATAGTGATGAATACACACACACATGCACGGGAATACTACAATAATATGGGGATTAGTGATAATTGGTCACTCTAAATTGTCCATAGGTGTGATTGTGAGAGTGAATGTTTGTTTGTCTATGTATGCGTCCCTGTGATGGACTGGCAAACTGTCCAGGGTGTGATCCCGCGTATTGGCTGAGCGTCCCCCGCGACCCTCATGTGGAGGATAAAGTGGTAGAATACGGATGGATGGATGTTTTGTAGTTCAGTTTCCTTTATGTGAATATTTTATGGTTTACTTTACTTCTCCGTGCCAAGGAAACCATTAAAAACATAACTCTTTGATTTACAGACAAAACAAGACACACAGTACAAGAAGACAAGAGGATGTGACGGCTCGTATGCTGCTGAGGAGATGAAAATAGAAGGTATGAGAATGAGATTATGATGGAAGCGAGTAACAGTCGTCTCACTGACTGAACCTGGAGTTTCATTTCTTTTTAATACTTCTTTGATTATCAGCGTTTGCAGAAAAAAAAATGAAGTCTACAATGCCTGCAGGTTAGATTATGCAAAACCTCTCTCTCTCTCACACACACATTCACACTGAGCATGGTTCCTGTGCAGTATTCTATTCAAGGCTGTTCCTACCTATCATTATGCTACAGATTGTGTAACTCTCTCTACAGCCTGAAGCAGAATACAATGAGCTGAAATAACAACAAATTGAACCGTGTTTGGAGTCTGCAACCTCAGTGCATGCAGTGTCAATATGCTCTCCCGCATTTGATTTGATGAGCTCCACAAGCTCTTTTCGGTTGCGCCCCGCACTCAGGCTGCTGCTATTGACTTATTTGTAAGAGGGCCAGGGATTATACTGTTGTTGAGACAGTGTGAACCCGGGGCAGTGGATGAGGCGTGCCTTGATTGTAAGTAATAACTAAAAATTGCAGGAGTGTTTTCACAGGTGCTGAGAGAGAATCTTTGTTGTTGTTTTTTCTTCTGTTTGCCTATGTGTTCATTCAGAGTGGGAGGTGCGCAATATTGTCATAAATCTACTCCAGTTTCCCTTAAAGCATTGATATGTCACCGGAGATTAAATAAACAATTTGGTTTAGTGTTTTGCTCCATTGCTCCGTCAACTGCCACCCAACTAAAATTAGCTCCTCAACGCGTGGATCAGAGTTGAACAAAGACAGCTGCAGATTCTTTCCATAATGAAGCCTCAGTAACCCTCTCAGAAACGTCTCGACCAGAGGAGAACAAAAACACAGGTCTGCATTGGAGATTAAAATTAGGTCTGCCCACTTGAGTGACTACAGAATAATCATTAGTCAGCAAGATTTAATTTCAAAACCTATATGGCTGAACCATTCATGGCTTTAATTTGAAAGGGCGGACACAGCAAAATGTGGTCACACGGTGTAGTTTGACAGTTTGTGAATGTGAGAGTGGTTGCAGGTTGTTTGTCCCTACATGTGTCCCTGTGATGGACTGGTGATCTGTCCAGGGTGGACCCTGCCATATCGCCCTATGTCAGCTGAGATAGGCACTGCATCTTCATGTGGAGGATAAAGCTGTAGAAGATGGATGGATGGATTACTGTAACTATGTTAAACACTAACATAGGTCGCGGTTGTACATATTTTTTTTTTTACATATTCCTTCTAAAGGCCACATTATGCTTCTCCGACTGCGTAATGCGTTATCCGACTGCGTAACCACGGAGACCACTCGAGCCTTCATACCGCTGTCGTGGACGGATACGCGATGCAATTTCCTGCCCGATCAGTAGGGGTCGCTGCACAAGGTTGTTGTTGCTTTTGGTTACAGTGAGCAATGGAGTCCGAGAGAGAAAGACTGTTGTTGTTGAAACAGTGGCCGTTTCTCACTTTTCTGTGTCACGGAACGCAGTTTTAAGATAATTTGAGGCGAGAAATTGGCCATTTAGAGTCTAAACATGTGCTGTGTGTGTTAAGATATGACGTATTTATAGTTTGGCAGCGACGTTGTCGGCGGTGATCAGCTCCGCCTCTGTGGACGCTCGGTGCGCACTGTGTGTGGCCGGCACAGAGCAGCTTAGCTCGGCCTGTCCTGAGGACCAATCACAGCTCTTGCCGTCTCCGTTGTCCCTTGACGGAGTGACGGACACTATAAAAATATTTTGTGCAGTCGGAGACGACGGAGAGGCTCTACGTCAAGGCAGAGGGCTCTGCGTAACCTACGCACTTTATGCAGGAGTATAAATTATTTATTTTAACCCACAAACAACTGACACTGTAGAGTTTATTTTAAAAGCAGGAGGCGATGTTTGATTGCTGGTGAGTGACGATTTCTCCCTTCACTGACTCTTAAACACAGGAGACCTCTGAGCTCCAGAGAGACCACACATGAAGGTGAAAAGAGGAGGGGGTGAAGATCACTTGATTCTCTGTCTCTCAGCAATTGATCTCTGTGGCCCCTTTTCAGGTGCTTTGTCTGTCGATTTAATTCCTTGAAGACTTTGTCATATTAGACCACCAGCTATAGACCTGAGGCCCCTTCAGTCTTTACAGGTTTGTGTTGCTCCTGATGAAAGTAGAGGGGAGAGAAACTGAGTCCAGATGTCGATCCACAGATGAAATTTGACTGTGACAAAGTAAAAAAAAAAAACACCATGAAATTATCCATGAAGTGATTTAGAATGTACTGTATGTGATGTAACATGATGTAAAATTAGCCATTTTGGACAAAGAAATAAATCCAAAAGCACAGGAGGATGGCAGCAGTTGACAGTAGTTTTCTTTTTTTTCCTTTTTTACATTGAAACACTACAATCCACATCACACAATCTGACTTTCTGACAGAGTTTGCTAGCGAGGTTTTACTAGACCTTTGTCATATCGAGTGACATGCAGTGAACCTGCAAGATTGCAGTGATCACTCAGTCTTATATGAGCCCACATGAGAGAATGAGTGTCTATAGCTTTGGTGTAAGCCTTAAATGATGAAGGCAGCTCACAGTCAGATTGTCTTGTGAGCAGGCAATACATTGCAGTTCATTCAGCTGGGATTGAGTCCTATTGTTTTGTTTATTCTTTTATCTGCAGTTTTTTGTTGTTGTTTTTTTTACATCAGAGAACTATTGCACCATCATTTTTTAGAAGGGCACTCCAAGCTCCATGGATTTAGTTTTGCAAAAGGAAATAAAGTTGGTTGCATTTGCTTCAGCATAATCTCTTTGTATGAGTCAGGCTCACATCTTGGTCTGTGACACAGCGTTTTGATTAAAAATGGAATGAAATGTCGCCACGGTTATTTTTCCTTAGACCTGACAAAGTTCCTGACTAAGTGTTTTCATCATTCTGCCGGGCAGTGATGGGCAGAATCATTTATTGAAGTAACCCTTTAATACAACTCGCAGTGATTTTTGTAGTACAAGTGGTTTTGTAGTGGTTATATCCCACATGGAGGTCAGCTGATGGACATTCGTCTAGTCTTTACACCTCTGCTCCACAGGTGACATGATGCAACAGTTAGGCACTGAGTTGGATAGTAATGACGACTCACTCCTTGCATAACGCAGTAGTCGCAATTGTCGTTCGAGTTGAAATATTTGAACTTTTCTGCTAAATGGTACTGATGCAACGAGATTCTCCGGATGGCGTCACAAGAGGAAGCCGGAGAACCCGGAGAAAAGCTCTTGTTCCAACTGGGGCTCGAAGTTGTTCCAACAGGGGTTTTAACCCAGGAACTAACTAAGGCCCTCTCGCTGCAAAGGCGAGAGTGCTAACCACTACACCAACCGTGGGGCCCAAATATAGTATATTTGGTTGCGAAGCTCGACTTCACCCCTAGGTGCATAATGATCCTTTAATATTTTGATGGTGTTGTGCAGTAACGCATCATATTTTGCATCAGTTAAATAATGGATATTGAACTGAGGCTGTAAAATGTGTTTTAGTTGAAGATCAAAATCGAAATCACAATAATCACTTCAATTAAATACTGTATTGTCCTCAAGTCAATCAGCCCTATCATAAACAGCATGGTGGAGGCAGGAGACACAACAGACAACAGAACATAGTACGATGGAGACCGGTGACGATGTTTTAGTGGTAATTATCTTACCACTACGAGTTACGTAGTATGTGCTTTAAAAAGTGCATATTCATCATCTCTAGACCATGGAGCATTTATAAGAAGTGCACATATTCTCCTTGTTTGCCCATTGAGCCTAAGAATGTACTGAATTGCCACTATTTTCAGTGGAAGTCTAAAGTCTGTGGGAAAACGAGTTTATACTTCTCGCTTGATTTACGTCGGTAAACATTTTCTCAAGGATTATTGTTCGCAATGACTCGTTTTTAGCTCTTTGTTAAATATTTAAAGGAAAATAGACAATAATTATGTGTGACACAAGAGTGATTGACAGCTGATGATGTCCATTTGTGCCTGACCACAGGTGACGTGTGTGAATGTCCGGTTGTCAGAACCATGTCTCTGTTGCAGGTTCTTTTGACTCGGGAGTAAACGCTGATTGTCTCCGTGTCTTCCTCATTCTCGCTCATCTGAGTGAGGTTCAGTGAAGTTGTTCCAACATTTGACCACTGCCTCTTCTCTCCCTCACCTCCCCTTTGTCCTCCCTTTAGTCGTACTAAACACCGCTGACAGCATCGCTGCTCACACGGATCCTCCCCGTGTTCTCTCTGCTCCCAAAGACCCAGTGGGGGCCAATGAATGGTGTCAAAAGAAAAGGAAAACAAAGTTCGGAAGTGTTCGTGTTACTTCCCCCTTCATCTCCTGGGACTCCGTCACCGAATCGATAGTTTTTCATTAACCTGTCTTCCTTCCTGCAAATGAGTAGGTCTTGCCTCTGGTGCCAGTTGATGCTCCAGCATTAATGGTGTTATCTCTTTCTCTCCAACCCACTCACAAATATACACTGTATCTCTCGCAATTTAACTTCTATTCATAGACATGTTGTTTGGATAAAAGATTAAGTAAATGACAATAATGCATCGTTACCACACCGAGATCATGATATATGTAAATAAAGTTCTCGGGGCGGACCACAGACTGTACATAAACTTCCTCACACTGGACAAAAATGAAGCCAGACTATCCTGGATACTGTTGACAAGTGTGGTATCGAGCTTGTACACCTGCTTATACCTGATTCTCAGTCATTAATCATAGCATTTCATCACGTTGTTGTTTCAGCATGAGTTTTAAATCACTCTTTTGTATGATTGTGCATACACATACAATTATTATAGTGATTTTTGATGTTATTATCACTCATAAAAGTAGAGGGTGGGTGTAGCATGGCAACATTACTGTATACGTAATGTTTAAAATGAAGAATTAGAGCACTTTGCACTTAGGTTGTTGAATGAAGAGGAAAAAATGTCTGGTGCAGGTTGGACAAATAACGAAGCACAGCTTTTGTGTTTCACAGGTTATGGATTGTTTGTGACGATGCAGCCTATACTGTGTTTTCTCTTGTGTCTGAGTGTCTGTGTGTTTTGTGGTGATAAATGTGACTGTGCTCTAAGCAGAGCAGTGAGTGACTGGACACAGTCAAGTAGTGGACAGAAAGTAAAATTGTCCCAGAGTCATGAAATGGGCTGTTTCTTCTCTGTTTTCTGTTAGTGCATGTCAGAGTCAGAGTAAATCCCCCAACCGAGGTTATTTACTCACGTACCGTTCAAAAACTCAATAGGGGGCAGGAAATCGTGAGCAGGGTTGTAAACATAAACTCTACCTCATGTGCTAAAAGCAGCAGTCTGTCAAAGTTTAGCATTTTATCAAACACTCAACTGATTTTGCGGAAGCAAAACGTGGTTGTGAAGCTACGATGTTTATGAACTGCAGCCTGAGCTGTAAAAGTGATTGTCTTCACTTTATTTCACAGTCCTTCCCTTAACACAAAAATGCATATGGCAATGGAATGATGCGTATTACCTTTCTTTTACAGCGTGTCGTAAAAAGTTAGTGTTATATTCCTCTAACCATCATTTTTTCTCTCCCTCATTTACCTGTTGAAGATAGAAATAAAGAAAGTGCCCTTTTTAATGGTGAGTGATGAGCTTAAACTCGACAGTGAGCTGCGTCGAAGTGATGTGTCTTTCTTTATGTTTAAAGTTTCAGTGTGTAACATTAAGCTTTATTGGCATAAATTGAATATACCACCCATAAGTATATTCGTATAACTGTTTTATAATAGAGATTGTTTGGTTTTTGTAGCCTTAGAATAAGCCCTTTATTTGTATTTAGGGCAGGAGCCGTGCCTAATGGAGGCCGACATCATGGACTGGACACAACAACCAGAACCTTTGTTTCGTGTTTTGAAGCAGAAGCTTAAAGGACTCATATTATACCGTGTTTCTCCAAGTTAACCTAGTTACCTGGTGTCCTCATGAACATGTCTGTGACATGCTTTGGTCAAAATACCTTAAGGATGAAGCACCACAGCAGTTCAATCACCTGCCAAAACAGCCCTGTTCAGAACGCTCTGTTTTGAGTGCCTGTCTCTTTAAATGCAAATGAGACACAAGAAACTGCCTCACTGAGGCCCCGGCAGCTAACAGCAGTTAGCATATGGAAAAGCCATCACACAAAATGTATCCAGTGGACAGATAAATCCTCTGAGGCTGGAAGTTTTGTGTAGAACTCTGTGCTGCACTGTGCAGCCAAGAATAGAACACAACAGCTCTTCCTGATACTACTGCCCTCGCCTGCACTCTCGCGTTTTTTAGTGACAAAGCGGAGCTCCGCGAGACAACAATTCCAGGAATGTCTCATTGTGACGTAGCAATGAGTGCGTCGAAGTCAACATCGCCTGTTTTATCTCCTGTACTTAGACTGGAGCGAACCACAAAAACATGGGTGAGTCATCTTTGTTCACACTATGCAGACTCATAGGGCCTCCAGAGTATATAAGTAAATATAAGTATTATTATAATTAAAAAGTTGATGCATAATATGTCTCCAAGGGCTAGATCAGGACCAAAATGATCCTCTTGTGTGGCTTTATTCTGACTTGTGTTGTTTTCATGGTCTTACTGGCAATAGAACTAGTCACATGTTTTGCAGGTTCATATGGGTTTAAAAACCTCAGGTAAACCCACTCAGTTTAGTAAGAAGGTAGATCAAATATTACACACTACACCTTTAAAAAAACATGAAACATACCCACTCTCCCGGAAAGACCAAGACCATCTCCTATGTCTGTCTCTATAAACACAATGAAGCCAGTGTTGTGGGGGATGACCTTGCTCCTTGTACAGTGCCAACCTCCTCTCTGTGATAAATTAATCTCTTTTCCTGCGCGGACGTGCAACTCCAGTGTTCCAGGAGTGGCTAACACAAGGTGATACAGCATGGCTTTACATTTGCTATTAATGTTGGTTTCACTTAGTGCCCCTCTGAGGACTGGAGGTAGTGGCACATGCTGGAGCACAGCATCTGTCACACCTGAGTGTGGGGAAGCGGTGCGTTCTGTTCACAAACACCTGCTTCAGTTGTCGCTGGCGTCATCAACAAGTACTGTGTGATTTAGCTGCAGCAGATTGTGTTTTATCTGGTAATTCATAACCTTGATTGCTGTTCCTGTCAGTACAGTATATCCTCGACGCAAAAGAATGTCTTCATTGATGCTGCACACGCTGCGGTGTTCTTTAGTCTGAGCCATAAATTCATAAAACACTGCATTTCACTGTGATGAGAGGATAAACACAGAAGCAATGAAGAACAACTCGAGAAATAATGAGTTCAAATGATCCAAGATGGAGCCCTGATTCAGAGGAGGTGATTATCACAGCCAATGGAGGTTAAAATTAAGCAAAATGATGAGGCATTTTTTTTGCATTATTAATAAGTCATACAAGTGTGTGCAATACAGGGGCTTATGCTGCTCATGCAAAGCTTTTGTCTTAGACTGGAATGGCAAATGGCAACCATGAAAACTAACTAACAGGAAACCTGAAATGAATATTTTGCAAACCAACCAAATTGTAGAATGGAGGCGAATTCAGCTGGTGACCTGCCAAAGTGGCTGGTAGAGCTGACAAATTCACTGGCTGCATCCAAAATTTATCAGCATTTGGCTGCTGGTAATTTGCTGCCCTGAAGGGAAGATGAAGGCAAGACAACTGCCATGGTGTCGCCTGGATCCAGATGGCTCAGGGAAAAAGAGGATGGATGCAAACACTTTATCAGCAGGCCTGTATTCCATACGGCACTCAGTGGCTCGAATATAAACTATATGTATCTTTGGGTTCTCCGTTCAAACTGTGCTCTGCTGTATGTGTGACTCTGTCTTCTGGGGGTGAGATTTATGTCTGAAATATATATATATATATATCCTATATATATAGGAGAGCGTCAGAATAGACAGATTTCTATCGGCTCGTTTACAGCAACTAGGAGGTTTTTGACCATAAAAACAAGTTAATGTATCTAAGTAGACCTCCATAACTAACATATATGTGCAACAGGACCACTCTATGTGAGCTTTAAGCAACAGTAAAACAAGTTGTGCTATTGCAATATTATATAGCATGTTTTGTCTCGCGGTTGATGTGAGTGATGTGCAGCATGGGATGACTGTGCATGTCATTTGGTTGCGTAACAAATTGTGTTCAGTGTGAACGCACAGTTAGGTGTAATTAAGACCAAAAAAAAACAGATTTTGCAGTTAATTATAATGGGTTTTATTCACAGAGTTGGTTATAAAACCTTAAAAGTCAGCTGTTGCTTCACAAAATTGCATGGAATGTGTCAGCGATTACAGCGTGTAACAGCCAAGGTGACTCGTGTTAATTAGCAGTTTAATGCAGTAGGTAATAGACACCCAAACATTCTCCATGTTGTAATATACTTTGGCAGTTAAGTCAGACAGTTGCAGCAGCTTCGCTCAGTGAAACATCCTGTGGGATCACATGCAGCAAAAACTCACCTTGCAGCACCTGAGACAGGAGTCCTGTGTGAATCAGTCTGCACATAGAAAAATGAGCACGCTGGCTGGATGCCCCCAAAATAAGTTTCCAGATTGTGAAAACAAGTGAGAGCACTGGTGTGTGAATGACAGATTGAAGCTAGTAAGACTGATGCAAAGAATCTGAAGGAAAACGGCAACCGGTGTTACTTGACATTATGTGATCTGTGAGGGACATATTATGCAAAATCAACTTTTTAATAATTTAAAGCCTTATATTTGGGACTCTGGAGGCCCTATCAGTCGGCAAAGTGTTAAAAAAGATGACTCACTCGTGTGTTTTTGGTACTCAGTCTACGTACAGGGCAACAGTATCTGAAAACCAGATGTCCGCGACAAGTTCTATTCTTGGCTCCACAGTGCAGCACATAGTTCTACACAAAATTCCAGCCTCAGAGGATTTATCTGTGCAGTGGATACATGTTATATATGACGGCAATGTGCCTGCTAGAGCCTGCAAATGATCACTTTTCCAAATGCTAACTGCTGTTAGCTCCCAGTAGCCTCTGTGGCTGATGTCATTTCCTGTCCCTTAAGTTTCGTTTTTTCTTTTTTTTTTAAGGTGGACTTAAAGAGATACTACTAAACAGAGTGTTCTGAACAGGGCTGTTTTGGCAGGGTGATTGAACTGCTGTGGTGCTTCATCCTTATGGTATTTTGACCAAAGCATGTCACAGACATGTTCATTAGGACACCAGGGAACTAGGTTAACTTGGAGAAATAGGATATAATCTCCCCTATTTATAAAAAAAAAAATAAAAAAAAAATAGGGTATGACTCCTTTAACACTCATTAGGACTTTTTGTTTGAGATTATTAGCCTGTTGCATGTTTCACTGTCGTGTGATCAAAGTGATTAGAATGAGGCTTCCTGTCTCTCCTGGCTCAGACTCAAGCTTCAGTTGTTTCATTTTTTTTGGGGTGAAATCCTGCAGCTGCTGCCTTCGAAGCAGCTGAAGAGCGACGTCAGCTCTGATAAGGATGATACATGTATCCTTCATACTGAATGACAGATGTGTCAGTTGTTTGTCTTTATTGTATCTCCTACAAAATATTTCCAAGTACCATTCCCTGCACTCCCTTCGATTGGTGTTACTGTGTTGGGGCGGCTTTGTCCTGCTGAATTATGTCAGGAATGATTTGGCTCATTTTGCTCTGCAAAACAAAAACATTCCCATCCTCCAGAGCACATTTAGGAAAGAGGCATAGCTTCCTTTGTTCTGTTTTCATTGTACACGTGATCCAGTGATTGATACTGATGTCCCTCTTTGAACTTTATCTCTGCTTTCAAAAGTGTGGTTGAGATCCTGTGACTGGATTTGTCTTCTTGATCATTCCTGAATGATGTTCTTTCTCAATTTCTCCTCCGTTTGCGGCACAACTGCAACTCTGGTTCAGCAATCGATACTGTATGTGGTTTCACGTTTGTTATAAAATGCTGCAACGGCCTTGAGGAAGAACCTTCCAAATACAAATGCACTGTACTCTCCTCTCTGCTCAATATCGTGGCTCTTTTCTTTCCTTCTGGAAAGTAGTAAAAGTAAAAAGTACAAGATTTACACACCACTGTATTAATAAAAATCCTTTGCATTCCTCAAAACAAAGCAAATACAAACACAAGGAGGAGTTTTCTCTGGGTTCTCCAGCTTCCTCCCACACTCCAAAAACATGCAGATTTGGCGATTAGGTGAATTGGTCACTCTAAATTAACCGTAGGTGTGAGAGTGTGAGTGTGAACGGTTGTTTGTCTCTATGTGTGTCCCTGTGATGGACTGGCGAACTGTCCACGATGTGCCCCCTACGTCAGCTGAGATAGGAACAGCACCCCCCGTAATCCTTCAATGGAGGATAAAGTGGTAGATCATGGATGGACGGATGTTTGGTTACACTTAGGTCGTTTGTCATTAGGTCGTCTACATTAAACCTTAGTGCTCAAGTGGCACTGATCTGTTGCACCCATGGTAATTTGCCGTGGGAATGATACATCACTTATACATCAACTCCTTATATGGACATCCTGGGGTGTGGGTGTGTTTATAGATCACATATTCAGGCTTTGAAAAAAAAAAGTTTTTTTTTCTGTCTTCTTATGTGTTTTTGCGTCAAAGTTATGATTCATTTTATATCCCATTTTTAGTTGTGATATAAAGTAGCAATAACTGTGCAGAAGTCACAAAATTAGATTCATTTTTCTTTCCTTTTTGTTTATGAAAAGGAGCCAAGGGAACTTTGAACTGTGACGTATTTCCGAATTTCACAAATTCAATCCGATTTTGAGTACTTTTTGCTCAGGTGTGTTTCTATAGTTGGTGAAAAATAAATATTTTTTCATCAGATTGTGTAGGTTGTGCTGAAAAAAAGGATATAAGAGACTTTATATTGCTTATTCTTTTAGCCTCTGTTCTGTACATACTGTCTGTTTAAACGTAATGGAAGAAAACAGCCAATATCCTCTCTGTTCTAAGGGTTAAACATTGAATCTAGAGAATCATCAAAAAGTATCTTCCAGACTTTTATTGTAGGCCATGTATCTACGTATTCCAGTGTTTTTTTTAGGATACATTGCTCATTGTCATCACAATAGAATGTCTATGACACATTATCCTTCTTTTTTATGAATGAGGGCGGGCACGGTTCCAGCTCAATCGATGCCACTTACGTCTCGATTCGTTTCTTTCTCCTCCTCCTCCTCCTCTTTCTCGGGACTTTCACCTTTCCCTCCTCCTGCATGAGCAGAATAACGGCAGCTTTGCTGGCGCACACAAAGTCATTCAGCCACTGGCCATATACTTCAGTGAGGCTCTTATTTGGATTAAGTTGTTTACACATTATCTTGGATAGTGTGTGATTAAGTCTCACAGCTGCCATGAATAAAACAATTCCAGGAGCCGTGCTGCCCTTCTCCTGACTGAGTGTAGTGTTTACCTTTTAATACACAGAAAAACACGTTGTCATCTTTATCCTCTTTGGGACGTGTACTGTAAAAAAATAAAATAAATAAGAAAAAAACTGTTGTAGCAGTTTTATATTTGGCCTACGTAATTTATAGGTTGCTTTAACTGCCTCGTAAAAGCATTCCCCACAGCATCTTCTAAATAGCTCAAGTGCTTCTAAATACAGTAAATAAAGAGACGCACAAGGTTATGATGCACTGTATTAATTCTTGTGCGACTGTGAGACTCAATTAACAGGAAGTGAAGCTTTTAATTGAAGGTCATTTTTGAAGGATACAAGCAACAAGCTACAGCACCTGAATAATGCAGTGAGAATGGAGATCGGTGTAATGCTCTACTTATCAACCCTGTCGTCGGGCAATTATGTTGACATACTATTCATTTGTCATGCCACCCAGATTACAGCGTTGACACACTGTTCCACAAATATTCGGTGTGGTAACGGCGTCACATCCACACAGACAGCAGCAGATTAAGTGTAGTTATGGTTATGGTTGTGGATAGGGAATGATTATGGTCTTGGCCTTAAACAAACCTGGACAGTTTCCATTTCCTGGTGTTTAACTTAAACTATTCTCAGGGCTGAGTGCAGCCACATCCTCACAAGTTTCACACAGGACAAAAAAACAACAACATTTCACACACAACCCAACTATTACAACAAAACTCTACTCATCAAGAAATATGATCTTAATACAATTTGCACAGAAAGTGAAAACAACATCTTTTCATGGCACGGAAACAACAGTTATGGGAATTAGATAAGACTCAACAATGCATAAACTCTGCCAACACACAGAGATGCAACATTTTTAAATGTTTCTATAGTTCCTGATCCTGCCAACATCAATCTGAAGTGGATTTTAAATGTATCATCAAATCCTGTATTTATCGCGTTCTACACCATGACATTATGTATTTAAAACCATTGGAAATACTTTTTCTTCAGTTAAGAGTTCAGTTAAGCATTCCTAATTGTATTATGTCAAGTGACGTACTGTATAATTTAACCCCCGAGTGCTAAAGCGGCACATATCTGTGCACTCATGGTAAATTGCCAGGGGAATATTACACAACTCCTTATATGGACATCCTGGGGTTGTGTTTATGGGTCACATTTTCAGGCTTAAAAGAAATGAGGGGGGTTTTGTACGTTTAAACATAGTAATGGAAAAATGCAGCCAGAATGCTCTGTGTTCTAAGGGTTAAGAGGGCTGTGCATCTTTGAGTCATGTTAAGTGAGAACCGATATAAAATATAAATGTATTTCAGTGCTGGGAGTCAAACTATGGAAACTCTGTTGTGTAAGTTATCATGGACTATAATTTAAAGTCATGTCTTTCACGTTTCTGGTATTCTAAGAGAAACAAAAATAAGCAATAGGCTCCAGGCTGTTCTCTTATTTTGGTTTGTGAATAAGTCATGTATCTAAAAGCTACTACAGTAAGACTACTTACAGTAAGAAAAATGACTTGATTTTTTTCACTTCAGCAGTCGTGGTTGTCACGTCTTGTTGTGCTGTATTTGTCAGCAGGGCTGTGACACTGAAACACACTCAAATACACTGCATTTTTATCGCAGCTGTGGGCCCTGCTCTGACCCCAGAGGGTCGCAGAGCCCCTGCAGGGTCAATGGAGATGTACGGCCTCAGCTGCGCAATCTGACACAGCTAATGCAGCTATTTGTAATGGGAGTCTCTCCCTGTTATCAGTGGCCAAGTGAGCTGAGGCCAGAGCATCAGCATGACATTACACCAGTGTCCACATGGAGCTGAGCAAATAACAACATTGGGCTGAGTGGACTCATGCTATGATACTGAATCTGCAAATTGATTATTGTAATGAGGAAAATAAAACAAGAAAATCACGAAAACATGCATTTTGATACTGTGCGCAGCCTCATAATCATCAGTATGTCATACAATATAAGTTCTATATTCTAAATTTTGATTTGCAGAGAAGACAATTTCATTTTTATCTATTTATGCTCCTCATAATTTTCACAAATTACAGTAAGTTATGTGATACTTTGGAATTATAAATGACAAAATACCAAATATCACACAAATGTCAAATTAAAGTTTTCTTTATACTTTGCACTTCACTCAAGTGCATAGAAATTATTTTAATAGCTGTTTTTGCATAATGAAGAGAGAAATACTGTAAAACACAGCGACACATTGACCAAAGCAAAACATCTTTAAAATACTTGCCATTAGCAACAAATGAAGTTAATGTAATTTAAGTCATCTACTTGTGGATTTGAGCAATGAAGACAACACATGGTGAAAATCACTGGATCAAATGTTGTGGAAAAAAAGAAAATGCTTCACAGGCTTCACAAATCAGATTTGGAATTATCTTTTGTCACAACAATGACATCACGTCGCTCACAGGTCATGACCACAGCAAAGAACATGGTAATATGCATATATTATAGCTCATTAGTGCGGTGGAGTGCTTCTGTATAGTGCGACTTGACAGCCGTGATTGTTTTTGAAAGTAAAATGATGCACCTCCACTTTATCCCTTTTGAAACGTAGGTACGCCTACTGCATCCAGGGTAACCAAGGCAACCCGTGCAGATCGCCTGGTAATGCCTACATAAACAAATCTGATTCGTTTTAACACTTGAGGAAACGTTGCCGTGGACGTTGTAAGAAAAATGCAAATGATTGATCCGCACTGTATCACCGCTCTTCTCATCTTTCACGACAGTCTGTGATTAGCTCTGTGTTTGATTAATGACTTTAATTAGGTGTTCAGATCTTCTTTCTTTCTTTTCTTTTTTCCTCTGTGAGGTCCGTGCCCACCTTCATAACACTTTGCTTTTCTCTAAGATCTATAATTCAGCTCAAAAAACTGGCTGCCTTCTTCCTCCAGCCACAGAAGCAAGTGTTTAATCACCCAGATAGTGCTGAGAGATTCTTCCAGGCTTTTTAAAAGATTAAGAGAACATTATCTGAGAGGGAGAAGATGGTCGACGGGGTTTTAAATACACACTGGATTTCTCTGCTCTTACGGTCTTTTTATTTTGGTAATTTCCCCATTGCCTATATTCATCCAGAGAATGGCTTTAGAGAAGCTTTTTCCATGGTGATATATTTTTTACACACAGACTATTTTATTATTTGCCCAGTAGAGGTGAGGAGTCTGCTACAAAGGATCAACTGAAAAAGGTCTGCCTTCACGTAAAAGATTCAGCTCTTATACACTCAATGGTCATTTAGGAACGCCTGGACAACTGCTTGTTATCACAAATATTAATTAGCCAATCACGTCGTAGCAACTCAATGCGTTTAGCAGAGGTGGAAAAGGTACTAAAATATTGTACTCAAGTAAAAGTACCAATACTTTGATGAAGTAGTCATCTGAAAATGTACTCAAGTAGAAGTAAAAAGTAGTAGTAGTAGTGAAATGTACTTTAAGTAAAAGTTACTTAGTTACTTTGCGTGGGGTGTGAGGGTAGTAGAAATATGAAGGGGTCAGAAATCCAAAACTATTTTGGAGCTCACGCGCCCGGCGCGACACAGGATATTATGTCACTTTTGGCCCTGCCCTCTATGTTCACGCACCAGTGCTGGTGCTAATCACATCATCATCCGTCTGGTTCTGGTGTATATTTTCCCCCCTGTAATTTTTATTTTTACTCAGTAACGGATAGGATTTATAAAGTAACTAAGTACAATACTTGAGTCAATACGTACTCGAGTAAAATACAAAATCCTGATTTTAAATTGTACTTAAAAAATACAAAATACACAAAAAAAGTATTCAATACAGTAACTTGTAGTAAATGTATTTCGTTACTTTCCACCTCTGGCGTTTAGGCATGCGGGCGCGGTCAAAACATTCAAATTTAGCATCAGAGGGAAAGAAGTAAAAAAGTTTGCAGTATGTCAGAAAATGCTTGTGTTACACACACACAACATGTCTTGTGTTTAACAAAAACGATTCAGAAAGGATCCAGTCAGAGGAAGTTCTCTAGGCAAAAAGTCCTAGTTGAGGTCAGAGGTCAAAGGAGAATAACCGGACTGGTTCAGAATGATAGAAAGGCAACAGTAACACAAAATAACCAACTTGTTACAACCAACCGTACTCTCTGAACACACACATGTAGCATTGAAGACCACACCAGCTGCCACATCTGACACTTTTTATTAGGTGTCCTCGCCTCCTCTGTACCCAATAAACTGCCCAGTGAATGTAGCAAAGTCTGATAAACCTGCTAAAATGCACTCTTTTTTTGGTCATGTTGTTTTTTAACAGCTGTTAAATGTTGTATTTACCTCAAGGTCACTTTCTCTCTCTGAGTTATTTTTGCCTCTCGATCTCTCCTCACTTGTTTGTCGCTGCTGATGCATGTTTGTCACATGACGCCTTGCTTTGTGCCCAGTGTGATAAAGCTGCAAACACCAGCGAGAGAGCACAACAAAGGAAGGATGCAAATCTTTACAAAGGGCTTTTTTTTTTTTTTTTTTTTTTAGATTCATGCTGGGTGAGCACTATCAGCGACAGCCCCTTTATAATGAAAATGGCCTGTAGCAGAGCTGCACTCCAGAACCATGTAGTATTTATTTCCAGAATAGTAAATTATGCATTTGGGTAAACAGGGATTTAATCGCCTCCCCGTGTGCAAAGACCTGACATTTGATGTTAAATTATAGCAATAAAACTCTGGGCAACACTACAGTGCATCACAGTGCCAAGCTGGCATAGACTGTGGGATCTGTTCGATTAAAATGTGGACTAAATAGAGGTAAGCCAACATGGTCGTACTGACCTCAGACACCTCAAAATAGCGCAGGATTTAATTTAATCTTCTTAAAGGTACACTTTGAAGTGTACCTTGTGCCTCTGTCTTCCAAGAATGAGCCTGAAAACACTGCTACCGGCGGGCACACAATAACACACAGTAACATTAATGTGTGCATTACGGCTGCTTGTTAAAACGTACAGTATTGGATTGAATTTGTGAAATTTGGAAAAACGTCTAGTACAAGTTCCTTTGGCTCGTTTTTATGTACTAAAAGAAAAGAGAAAACGGTCTAATTTTGTGACTTCTGCACAATAATTGCTGCTTTATATCACTACTAAAAATACGATACAAAATTAATTAAAACTTTGACTTAACAACACATAAGAAGATAAAAAAAACACATTTTTAATGCCTGAATATGTGACCTATAAACAGACACCCCAGGATGTCCATATAAGGAGTTAGGCTTAAATTTGGGGTTAAACAGACGATTTTGACCAGAATCTGAAGTTTGTAACACTCTTTTGCTCACACCAAAGAAAATCTTGGACTTTTGCATCACGGCACACAGGACTTGTTAATCCACTGCTGTTTCCACTAGTATTTTCAAATGTGTTATTTTGTTACTTTGGTTTGGTTTAAAATCCTTCACATAGCAATAAAACAGGGGAGGCAGCAGCAGCAGCGTTGTTCCTGCAAAAGTAAAAAAAAAAAAAAAGGAAAGGAGGAAATACCATAAATTACCATAAACTCAGAGAGTACAGAGAGACAACATCACGTTTGGTGTCGAGCTGTGCTAAAAAGCAAATGCTGTAATGCTAATTTTGAGACCTAAACATAACCTTAAGTACAGTGTGGATGCATGTCTGTCGAGCTGCAGCACTGTCGCTGACATCAGGCAACCCCATCAGTCAACACTGTGCAACCAAAACAAAGCCGTTTTGGCAGGAAGCCGTGCTGTACTACAAATGCCACAGACATTTATAACCGTGGCATATACCAGGCAATATGCCAGGCAACTTGTCTCTTCTCCGCCTGTATTTTTAAAAAATGAAGATGGCGGACAGCTGTTTTTTTTTTTTGCGGCAGAATACCGAAACAGTCGCACCAAAGATCCCGAGAGATGGCAGAGTTGGATCGCTGCCATAAAAAAGTGCTCAAAGTGAGCGTAGAAGATGGAGCAGTGGGAGCCCACAGGCAACGGATTCCACTTTTATAGTAATCACTTCATTTCAGGCGCAGAATCCAATGTCTACTAATATCTTGTTTTATTTTGCATGCTTTTATTGCGATGTGTAAGCGTTCTCCAGAGTAGTATTATAGGGAAGGGTTTATCAGAAAGTTGGAAGTTGTCGGGATACTGCAGGTCTGCAATAATGTCCGCTCCACCTGTTTCCATCGTGGTGAAAAGCACCCAGGGGCATTATAAGGGTCCGAGATATTCATCCTGTCAAGTTCTGCAGAATACTGCTCGATGTCCATGGATCAAAAGTGGGCTGTGAAATCTGACAGCTGGGAAGTGACAGTAGCACTTTTCTTGCAGAAGCCTTTATGATACGATACAATGAGATACAACTTTATTATGAGTTTTCATTGAATTAATTTTGCAGTTCTCTGTCCTATGAAATGCAGATATAGATTTCCTGCCCCTTTGGCATTGTAAATAAACTGATTCATGTGACGTGTGGCACTCTTAGGTGGTTTTCCACACCTAATAGTCTCCGCCAGACAAGGTACGATTGGAGATTGCAGCATTCAGCCGGTCCGAGTTTGCTTTTTTAGCGAAACGAACCAAACCTTTTGAATAACGCATTCCCCTCCTCGCCTGAGGGGGGCGCTGCATCAAGAATTACTGAAGGAGAAGACGAGACAAACAATGAACAAGAAAACTCGCTGTTGTTTAATGCAGGACAACTTCTGTTTCCTCCACATCAAAGCAAAATATGGCGCTGCATCAAATCCTATCAGTTTATGTGAACGTACGACGGCTATCGTTTTACACGCAAGTATGTTTAGGTTGTATTTACCCACAATGCCCTGAGTTGTACCCACAATGTCGTACAATTGCATTGTAGTGGGCTTCATTTGGTTCACTTGTGCCCAGTGTGATAAAGCTGCAAACACCAGCGAGAGAGCACAACAAAGGAAGGATGCAAATCTTTACGCGAATGAAGACGGCATCTCACCCAGTCAAGATCCTGCACTCTGGTGGCGCAGGTACAAAAACCTGAGTCGTCTGGCTACACAGTCAGTCTTCTTTTTTTTGCCCCTCATTTTTATTATCGCTGCTTTGAAGGTCAATAATGGACATTACAGCCATGTTTTTGAGCCTAAAACGAAGTAGTACACAGTAGAATAGTTTCCACCCCCGCATTGCTGCTGAAAATAAATAAATAATACAAATCGACAAAAAAATCGGCACGTGGACTTCGACAATCGACTCTCAAAATGTCTGAAATTCCCATCCCTAGTACCGAGACCTACTGGACTTTGTGAGCAAACAAACTAGGATTGGATTTAGAAGGAGCTGGTTCGAATGTCGCCTTAGTGAAGTCAGTGCTGACAAAAAAACCGAAAAAAAAAACCTGAACTGTTCCTTTCAGTGTAAGCTTATGATGTTGTCTGTGAAACATGCCCAGCGTGTAGTAATGCGCTGCATGCAAAAGCAAGGATCAATCATTTTTATTTTTGCAAAACCAACGTCCCCTTTGTTTGACAGCAGTGACATTTGGATCCAGCTGAATCAAGGTTAGATTGATTTGAGCTGTGACTCTGCAAACACTGTCAAAGGTAAGAGGGGAGTAGAGATGCAGGAGTGTCAATAATGAAGGAGTAAAGGCGAGCAGGACTGTGCTGAGTGAGTGAGCAGTGATGGATGGAGGCTCCTGGTCCTGCAGAGTGACAGCAGCGCAGAGACAGTGTGTTACCCTGTGTCTGTCAGCCTCACTCTCTCCTTGGCTTCTTACTCCCTGCCAGTGCATCAGCCTGCACATTGTGAAGGAATATTGATACAATGAAAATGACAGAAGTTTCCAGCTCTCCTTCCATCACCTCTTCAAACTGCTGCCATCTCACTCACAGAGGCTGCGATGTAGCAGGCTGCAGAGCGTCTGAACAATATGAATATTTTACAAGCGTTTCTCATCAAGCTCATTCTCTTCAAACAGAAGAGCTCCACTGACAACAAAAGGTGCTTTAAAATCCTGTTTCCAGTTTACGCTATTAACACCACTTCTACTCCTGCTTTCTACTCCGTCAAGTGCACCTGAGAACACGTTATTATCGGTGCTTCTCGTGGATATGTAAGAGAGGTGTCGTGAAAATGTTCAAAGCCCGTTTCCGGAAAAGATGTGACGCGTTCTCAAAATGGAATTAAAACAGAAATCAGTCGTTTGTTCAGCCTTTATTTAAGAGATAAAAGCAAAAGGAAAATGTCTTCTTCTTTTTTCTTTGCTGACAGAAAAAGAATCTGATGGCTGCAACAGACTCGCACAAAAAAGTGTGCACAGTTTGCAAGACTGAAGTGGTTCGGAAGAGTGAAGCTGTGCTGGAAGTTTCCACAATTAGCAGTTTTAGCAATTACAGCAACTAGGAGGTTTTTGACCATAAAAACAAGTTAATATATGATAGTAGACCTCCATAACTAACATATATGTGCAACAGGACCACTCTATGTGACCTTTAAGCTAAACATTTTCTGTTTCATTGTGAAGATGATGTGATTTTAGGCAGAATTTCTTTTTCCTTTAGACAAGTATAAGTCTCAAAACTCCCAGACTATAATTATATTGAGTCACATTTTAGCTCCAGCTACTGCAGTAATTAGTTATAAAAAGTCATATTGTCCAGGGGCCACTTTCATGCACATAGTGAGATGAGATGTCTGATACTGAGAAAAAAAGTGCAAGTACAATGTCTGCAAGCAATTGTAAAGGTGATTTAATAGTGATTAAATCATCGTATACGTTTCCCCAAGTATTATACTACTTTAATCAAGACTTTGGAACCTACATTTGACTTGTAATGATTCTGTTCTATATGATGATTGTGTTGCAGTGGAAAAAAAATCCTTGAAAATGAAACTGTGCAGAAGTTGAAGTCAGGGTCTGTGCAGTGGTACAGTCCACTTGGGAATCTCTTGAGGAGGTGCTTTTTTTTTTTCTCTTTTAGAAAAGGCTTGTGTTACCTGTGGAATTATACATGACTAAAAAAAAGGGACAAGGGCCTCTTGTGAAATGCTGTAGCCGTTACCTTGGTATGTTCTTCTCCAGTGTCTCCAGTGGCCACTTTCAGCCCAGTTGAAGGACTGCTCGCTGCACAGTTCAGGAAATTGGAACTCATATGTGCGTTTCTAAAAATAGTAGCTTTATTTTATTTCACTAGAAAAGTGGTCTTTGGCCATTTGCATTTGGCTGAATTCCCTTTCTTACCCTGGAGGGGAAGGTTCAGTCAAGCTATCGCTCAGAGAACATTCAACACTTTGACTGATCTGTAATTACGTTTTTGTGAAGTTTGTCCGGCGTGGTTTTCCAGTTTGAGATGGAATTATGAGGGTTTTTTTGGGAGGTCGTGGCAGAAGGGCAAAGTTATTTATCACAGCGTGCGTCATGACAGCGGATGTGACTGTCAGAGTTTAGGCAACAAACTGCAGAATAACATCAACAACAAAAATCACCAACAGTTACGCAGTGTAGCTTTAAAGGTGCATTATGTAATAAATCTAAAGCAACTGACCATAAAATCCTCCTAATATGTCACAGAGACTCAGGAATAATGTTCATATAAAAATATTTTGCAGACTGCAAATCATGTTTATGTTTTGAAATCATGTTTTGGCATGTGGCGCCACCTACCGCCGTCTACCGATCATTGCAGTCAGTAGAGTCTCAGCTGCCGAGCAACCACGGGTTGCCAGTTACGTCAAAAAACGAAACCTAAAAGACCTCTGTATTTTGAATTTGAATGTAGTAACCGTTTTTGGACACATTCTTACATATGGCGCCTTCAAGGCTAACCTTTCATGAATAGCTGTGTTGTTGTTTTTACTGCAATTAGATTTAGGATGTCAACAATTATCAGTCAGCTGTTGTTCTCCTGGAGTTTTTACCCGCCTGCTCCTGCTAACAATATATCCTTTTTAATTACCCAGGAATCGGCCTAAACACAGTGTTTATTGTTGTGTAATGAACTGTGACTCATTGTGAGAGAAAAACAAGCATAGGAAGCAAAGAAAGAAGCGCGTTTGTCACAGACACTCACCGTACTGTGCTATTCAGAACAAACCTTGAGTCGATTCCGGCTCTTTTTCTATTCGGTGTCTTTTGTCCATTGTCCGTTTATCCTCCACTTGAAACTGTGTTTCTTTTGTCAAGCGTTTTAAATAAACATTAATAACTTCAAGTCTTTGTTTATACACTGATAGTATTTCTTATCTGTCAGGGTCTGTTGAGGGAAGTCGCCGCAAAACTAAATACTTTTCTGAAAACTGGAATTGTTTTTGTCCACATCAGTGTTTACATTATGATGATAGTGCACTTTTGCTCACAGTTATGAGACTGTGACTGACCTGGTGTGGCAGTGGTTCTCCTCAAAAGTACTCCAGACAGAAGCAGCTGATAATATCCCAAAGCGATTATTTTAAAGTGGACATATTATGCAAAATCAACTTTTTAATCATTTGAATCCTTACATTTGGGACTCTGGAGGTCCTATCAGTCTGCAAAGTGTGAAAAAAGATGACTCACTCATGTTTTTGTGGTCCTCCTCAGTCTAAGTACAGGAGATAAAACACGCAATGTTGACTTCCGCACTCCTTGGGACGTCACAATGCGCTAAATTCCTGGAATTGTTGTCTCGCGGAGCTCCGCTTTGTCCATAAAACACGAGACGAGGGCAACATTATCCGAAAACCAGAAGTCTGGTCCTCACAAAACCCATTTCCGGAATAAAGGATTTTAAAAGGGTTCTTGGTGGAACCCTCCCAAAGCGTTCCAGGTGGAACCATTGACCCATCATTCAGTTTTTATGGGTTAAATATTCTGGGCCTTTTTCTTTTACCAGACATTCCTGAAAATGTCTGAGCATTTTGTTTTGGGTTAGTGCTAAATTCATCATTTTGAAGGGAAATGAATGTGTCAGCCTTTATTTTCTTTCTCCAAGACTGGATTACTTCAATTTTGACTCTCTTTTCAGCAGCAGAATAAGGAAAATAATGACAAACGATTTCCTGACTACACAGCAGGGTTAGAATAGTTTGGGATTTTTCCTTCGTTTTTTGTTTTGTTTTATGTAGTTTTGACTTTGTTTTTAAAATGAGTTAGTTTTGATTAGTTAGTTTTAGCTAGTTTTTACTCATTTTTATTTTCTTTTTTTCATAATATGGAGTATGCAAGATGCAGATTCAGAGTACTGTGTGTTATAAAAACCCCAAGAAAAGACGCCCTTTTACAAATGTATTAGGACAGTTGAACAACCATTTCTGAATCAAATATACTAACCTCTAAAAATAATAATTATATATATATATACACATATATATATATGCTGTACATAATAACTTAAATCCACACGTATAGAGCAGACAGAGCTTCATGACTGGACCCAGCTGACGAGTCTGTTTGAGTCAGTTCATCAGTCAGTGCGAGACGAGATGTAGTGGAGCAGCAAACTGAGATTGTTCAGGTGCTCAGAGATTCCTCCGTGTGTCAGAAGTCTCATTATCCCTCTGCACCAACCAGGCTCTGAGATAAGAGGCAGTCAGGGAGTCAAAGAGCCCTGGAGTTAACTTCATACAGTGTATGGTTCAGTAGGCTCATATACTTCCTCTGCTGTGGGCTACTTTAAACACAACGTTCACATTAAAAAAATACTTTTTGTTCTGTTTCATTTTTGTTTTTTTTTGTTAATTGTTAGCAGTTTATTAGCATAACAAACTGCTTTAAATGATAGTTGTGTCCAATAATTTTTTTACCAAATTATTCTGTAGTATTAGAATATAGTATTAGGGCCAAACTGAAGGGAGAGAGAGAAAAAAAGAAATTTTGAGAATAAAGTCATAATATTACGAGAATAAAGTCATTATATCATGTGAATAAAGTCATGATATTAAAAAGTTATAATTTTATGAGAATAAAGTTGTAATATTATGAGAAAAAAAGTCATCATATTAGGAAAATAAAGTCGTAATATTATATAATATAATAATAATATAATATAATATAATTATTATATTCTCATAATATTACAACTTTATTCTCGCAATATTAAGACTTTATTCTCATAATATTATGATTTAATGTTTTCTTCAGTTTGGACTGGTGCTCTGTTTAAATAAAAGTGCTATCAAAATAAATGATTTACTTACTTAATTCGGTGCTTACGTCCACACAGGTGCACATTACACAACAGTGACACTTTATAGTGATTGTTGAGCTGAGGTATAAAACAGCTGCTGCTGCTGCTGCTGCTGCTGCTGCTGCTGGGAGAGTTTTTGCAGAGTTGTGAAATGTAGAATTATAAACCAGCTGTGCTCCTGGTAATGTGTCACACTGATGGATCTGTTAGCTAATCTGACCTGCCTGGGCTGTATTTCATCATTTCTCCTCAAACTGAAGCAACATGCACCAGCATCAAGAGATGTGTGTGGTGTTCTCAGTGTCAACGCCTGTAAGGCTTTGCAAAACAGGCCTGTTGTGTCAGGAATTCATTTGACATATAATAGAGAGTGAACCTCTTCAGTCCGTTCATGCAGAGCTTTCATTTGTGAGCTGTGTAAAATCACATAGCTCTGACTTCCTCACCCTGAACTTCATAAGTGGCTTTCTTGTCATTATTTATTAGGAAACGCTAATGACCTTCAGCCTGCAACATCTTAAGTTATCTCTCATTGAGTTTTTCTCCATTTAACAAACTAATGCTTTTCTACAGACGTTCTCCATCTGTTATTGTCAGTGTAGTCAAGAGCAGTACATTACATATGCAACATTGTGCTTTTCTGCTGCTGGAGCTCGTCTTCTTCAAGGTTTCACAGTTTTCTTCATGACTTGGTTGTGACAAGTGGTTATTTGAGTTACTGTTATTTTTCTATCTATCTCCAACAAGTTCTTCACTAATGGCACTTTTCTCTGCAATTAGATTTGCGTCAATATTTTTTTTTTAAATAACACTTTTCCCAAAGGAAGCAACACTTTATGAATTGAGCAAACAAAAATAAATGAACCACAAAATAAAAATACACAATTTGCAAATAAAATGTTGATTTAAAGGTGCATTATGTAATAAATCTAAAGCAACTGGCCGTAAAATCCTCCTAATATGTCACAGAGACTCAGGAATAATGTTCATATAACAAACTGAACTCATCAACAACAACAGCACAGACAAAATATTTTGCAGACTGCAAATCATGTTTACGTTTAGAAATCATGTTTTGGCATGTGGCGCCACCTACCGCCGTCTACCAATCATTGCAGTCAGTAGAGTCTCAGCTGCCGAGCAACCACGGGTTAGTCCGTTACATCAGAAAACCAAACTCTGTATTTTAATTTTGAATGTAGTAACTGTTTTTGGCCACATTCTTACATATTGCACCTTTAATTGTTCAAAAATTGTTTTTATTTTATTTGTTTGAAAATACACTTTTTGTCTGCAATGATTAGATTTTTTTTGCTCTGACTCTTTTGCGTTTGTGCTCCCTCACTTGTTCTTTGCACTCACGCTGATTTGTTCATTTGTTTGTTACGATTACTTCCGGTCCATTGAGCTGTCACTCCAAAACTAAGTAGCCAATCAGCATGCAGCTTCATAAAGCCCGCCCATGGTCCAAATCAAACAAAAAAACCACAGAGCAAAGAACATCCCGATCAATGCAAACAAAAAGTGTATTTTCAAACAAATAAAGCACAATATTTTTGAATGATTAAGTAGATATTTTATTTGCAAGTTGTGTATTTTGATTTTGTGGTGCATTTTTGTTTGCTCAATTCATAAAGTGTTGCTTGCTTTGTGGAAAAGTGTTATATATTCTTTTCCAATATACAGTTCTAGCATAACTCGTTTTCCTGTTATGACTGCCGTGGCGTCAACATACACAACACAAACACACAAACTAGTGACGTGCAAAGCAGTTATTTTCAGTGATACTGAATCATTAGAATCAGTTGAATCAGTTAATTCAATAGATTAGTTCAGTACTTCCTGCATGACCGGAGCACTGATCTGTCCGACACAGTCACTGAGCTGAAAAACGGCAGGTTGTCATTCACTTTCACCAGTGTTGTTGCTAAATACACCAGACTTATTGAGATTTTAGTAGTTTCCTTTGCTAAATGTTGGAGATGAATGCATGTTTTCAGGATTTTTAAGTCCTTTTTTTTTACTTTTTAACACTCTCTGACACACCAGTCTGTGGACGTCACATTTAATTATGTGTTCATTTATCTTGGAACTTTGCCAGAGTAGGTACTAAAAAAAAGCACCAGATAGTGTATAATGGAAAGAGCCATAACTGATTCAGGAGTTCAAAGCTTATTTCAGCGTCAACAAAGAACAGTTTAACCTAATTATTTGGCCCACGTATTGAAAGACTCACTGGAAATGCACACTGCGTTTAAAAAAAAGGTGAGATATTTCAGTGCATACATAAAGCACCTGCGTAATTACTCTGTGATGATACTAATACTTATTGTAGCTGATTGGTTCGTGATCACGGTCTGTAATAAAAAACATGAAAGAGAACCTAAAACTGTGCTCGATCCAAAGAACAAACAAACCAGTCAATTTCTCCTCCTCCACCCTTAAGGCTTCTCAGTGAGTTTTGCTACTTTCTTTTGGCAGCATATCTTTCTCTCTTTGCCAGTTTTTCTTTCTTTTTCATCATTCTGCTCTGTATTTACATCTTGAGAGGCAGCGAGCTCCGGGGAGGCAGAATTATTTCTTCCTGCCTTAAATTAAACAAGCGCTGTGTCAAGGTCAGCTCCTCAGGATGAGTCTTCTTTTTTTTTTTTTATAATGATGAAAAAGTTTGTGTGGACTTGGTGATGGTGCTCTGTAATTTATTTTCCCGTCTTTTCTTTTTGCATGTGTAACTAGTTGCAGCACACTGTTTTCAGCTGAACAGATAAATGGAAATGCAGCGAAAGTCCGACGGCTTCAGTCTTAAAGGCTCAAATCCATCTGCAATTTTTTTTTTTTCTGTTTTATTAGATTTTGTTATGTGGATAAAATAGGAAAGAAGATGAAGGAGGGAATGGATAGTTGGAAAATCAGTCAACATGAGGCACAAGAATACATCTCTTCTTCTGGCTTTAGTTGCTGACACATATATCACATTGTGCAGATGTATTTGGACAGTGGGATGTGGAATCCTGTCGCGTTCCGATACTTTCTCTGTGTTTCAGGTTCTCCGGTTTTCTCCCAAATGTCCAAAAACATGCAGAGGTTAAATGGACACTCTCAGTTTCCCATCAGTGTGTGTGTGTGTGAGTTACACACTCCAGCTATACCCTCATGTGGAGGATGAAAGGTCATCATGAAGCTGCTGAGTCAAATTGATGAGGAAATCTGTTCATAGTACCATATTTTTTTAAATAAATGTAGAAATATCTCATCTTTCAGGGTGATAATAGGGGGAAAATATATTTTATTCCACGCTTATCCAGCATGTTTGACATTTTTACTGCAAAATGTACCTTTCAAAGGAGAGGCGCCCATGGAAAAGGCAGATATGGTGTGATAGAGTTCTTCAAATCTTCTGTCGGCCATGTAAAACAGGAGCTGATGGTGACTTTTTCATCTTTTTTTCAGGCTGTTTTTGTCTTCGTTGAAAACATCTTTGGTGTTTTAGAAATGAAAATACAAATCGGGCAAATTGACTAAGCTTAGCATTAGCTTGGGTTTACAGCTTTGTGCTGTAACTATTTTGCCAATCCCTTAGAAATTAATACTATCGGTACCTTACCCAACACGTTAGAAATAAAAGTGCTAAGTAGACCCATATAAGGTTCTTCGGCTTGTCCTCGTAGGAGAACCCTTTTGGAGGGTTCCACCAAGAACCCTTTAAAAACCCTTTATTCAGGAAAGGGGTTTTCAGAAGCAAATGGTTCCAGGTAGAACCTCAGCCCTTGTAGAAGAACCCTTTTGGAACCTTTATTCAATTGTCGAGATGAAATGTCAGATCGTAAAATATTAAGTTTTGCTGATTGAATGTTGAACTAAGCAGTTAATTGTGGTTTTAAACATCTTTGACAGAATAGAACACTTATTAAAAACAGAAACATTTCACAAATATGTGGCAAAATATTGTGATCATGTGTCACAAATTGAGTGTTATATTATTAGAATGTTTTTTTTTTACATAGATCCTTTGCTATATTGATATAGAAAAAAAATGATATATTATTGTATCGTGATAATGAAGACAAACAGTGACAATCCCAACAAGAGCAGTGTGACATCGATGCACTTGTGATGGCCTGTTGGAGATGAACCCACTTGCACAGTGTTTCGTACATATTTAATGCTTCCACTTACATTTTAATGGTCACATACACGTTTTTTTTTCTGCGTTTCATTGACACAGTTTGCCCGACCAACAGTCATGAGATGCACAGATCCACACAGACAGTAGCTGCTGATTACCTCGGGCATGGACTGCAGTGTCAGTGTGCAGAGGCCCCAGCAGCTGAGAAAAGGCCTTGATCGGCGTAGCATTTCCCCTGAGAGTGAGCACCACAGTCAGTCAGTCAGTCTGCATTAATTATTAATCACAAATTACACCGTAGCGCTCTCCAAACGATTTTGGATCGGAGGGCGACTCGTCGTGATAGAATATGCAGTCGTCTGCGTATGAAGAAGCACAAATATTGCATGAGGGCTCTGCAGTTATTATTGTAAAATGAAGTTGACGGCATCAGGGGCCATCAGGAGTTAAGAATGTCCTTTTTCTGTATTAACCTCAGAGAAACACGTTGAAAAACCTACAAGCATCTGCACAACAGTTATTTTTAATGATTGTGTTATCCATGTTTATTCTTCACGACTGTCCAGTGTGGATTTATGAAGCATTTTGACCTCAAACACCTGAGCAATGTGCCAGGATAATGTCAGAAAATGACCAACCGACTGCCCTCCAGAATAATCTCTGTCTCCCACAACTGACGTCCGACCAGCTCCACGGAAAAGAGCTGGGTGGTTCGGTGCCATTAGTTGAGAGGAATCATCATCACTCATTCATTAATCATACCTTCAATTTCCCACTTGTAAAAATGGCTTGTTGTGCCTCTGCCAACCCAGAAGTAATGGCCACTTACACGAGCGTTGCATCACGTTAAGTCGAATATAATGCATATTAATCAAAGTGCTACTGTGAGGTGTGACAGCGTGTGTCATGATAATTTCCATTCTGGGAGAGATGCGAGGTCTCGTCCGGAATCCAGAGAGAGAGAGCGAAAGCGAGCGAAGAAGCGATAACTAATGCAGACCAGGCTCAGCTTCACCTTTGATGTTTGTACTAGAAATCCATGTTCAGAGTCTATCTGTCCTTGAAATGAACACACTCGTGAATCCCCGGAGAGGGAGAGATATTCTAATCCCAGAGCCAAAACCCGAAAGAAGAAAGTTGACTTTGTATCGATTTTAATTCCGACTCACTGCGGGTGTCTTCTTCTGAGCGTCGCTACTATAAACATCACATGACTCCGTGTCACACTGATGCAAATATGGCCTAGATTCAGATCTAGCATCTGGAAATACTTTTCATGTGTGGTGGGGAGCTGCCTGTTGTACAATAAAAGGTTAAAGCAGCCACTAATCTCTGTGATTTGAAACACAAATCTATGCAGTTTAAACTCATGAAAGGTCAGCAGGCAATGTTTGCCATTCCAGGTTTCCACGGGGATTCAAACTGTGTTTAAAATATAACCTTTAAGTTGCAGATGAACAATGCTGCATCAAAAATCAACCTCATAGTATTTTCTATTCTCTCATTAATGGCTGCATGAACAGCAGCTAATATTTGGGATTAAAGGTGCATTATGTAATAAATCTAAAGCAACTGGCCATAAAATCCTCCTAATATGTCACAGAGACTCAGGAATAATGTTCATATAACAAACTGAACTCAACAACAACAACAGTACAGACCAAATATTTGCATTAAAAACAATATTTTGCAGACTGCAAATCATGTTTGTGTTTTGAAATCATGTTGCGCCACCTACCGCCGTCTACCAATCATTGCAGTCAGTAGAGTCTCAGCTGCCGAGCAACCACGGGTTGCCAGTTACGTCAAAAAAAGAAACCTAAAAGACCTCTGTATTTTGAATTTGAATGTAGTAACTGTTTTTGGCCACATTTCCATAACAGGAAGTATAAGGTGTTAGTTTTTTGTAACCATTCCAAACCCATTGAAGCCTGTGAGGAAACGTGCATAAGAGTTTTGATTGATTCCAAGTTTGATTCCATCATCAATGACATCTTCAAGGCTGCAGTCGATTCAACCCTTTTTGCTACGGGGCTTTTGTTCCCTCGTCCATCAAAAGGCAGCATATCGCCGCTGGACAGGTTGTCGTGTTTGGTAAAGTGATTCATCCCACTGTACTAAGCATCAAAACCAAATGCAGTATTCAATACTGCTCTTTTATTTCCTGTGTGCTGTCTATATTACAGAGGCAGTACAGTGTGAATACCAAAGTCAGGCAAGCACGTTGGCTTGTTTAAGGTATCGAGCGTGTGCTGCCTGCTTATTGAGAATCAGATATTGACCAGACAGCCTTCTGCCTCACAGATGTAGTGAGGAATTGATTAGTACACTAGATCTTTATTTGTTTACTTCTGTAGCAGCCGGAGTATATCGGTACTACAAACTGCTACTTGTATGTAATTGCATACTTGTACAGTTATTGACTGACAATTGACTTCATTGGAGAAAGTTAATGTTTGGAGATATATAAAATGAACCATTAAGATGAAACATAATATGATTGTGCTACTATATATTTGTGAATATATTTGCTGCTGCACTTTGGTTAATTTGCGTGTCTAAGGTCTATGGTGTCTGTGGTGGGATTATAAATAAATAAATGCTAATCTACGAGATGACTGGACCACTAAACTATTAGTTTTTTGGAGAGTGACCATTACATTTCTTAAAGGGACACTGTGTAGTATTTATGGGTTTATATAACCCAAAATCCACTTTTTTATACATATTATGTGCTCCTGCATTGTCTAGTCGCTGTATAATAGTTTTTGTTTCATTTTCGTAGTGTTTCAAAAAGTCATGTAAAATAACATGAAGAATATCGCCCACCCCTGCTGAACAGTTGTTTGTCCCCACACAGTTATTTTTCATTTGACTCGAGCTAATGTGGCCCAAGGTCATTTGAGTTTAAGAGCGTAAATAACCACAGCTCTGAATTGTACTGTATCTACTGCACTGAGACTGTAAGACATGAAAGTTAACCGTGTATTCTCTGTGGTTTGGTTGAATACAAACGTTCCCTTGTTTTTATAATCCACAGATCTGTCTTGGTGAACCGAACAAACGCGTCGACTCCAGCAGAGCTGCTCCTGTTCTCAGTCTACTCGTGGTCTGACTCCACTCGGCCGACATCAAAGGTATCCTCGCCTCACTCTCTCTGCACCTCCAGCCTCTTTTAAACGCTTTGTTCAGCTCATCATTGCAGTAATTACATTTCTGCAATCCTGGCAGAAGACGAGACGTAACTTTCGTAGTTATCTCTGCTGGAGGGGAGCTTCACTTCATCGTCATTGAGGAAACTTATATGATTCTTTTTCTTTTCTCGTTTAATTTCAATGTGTTCAAGAGGTTTTTTTCCTCAAGGGAGTGTTCTCTTATTTCAATAATTCATACAGGTAAATGTCAATTAAAATGTGGTTTTAGCTGAGTCTTACACAGGAACACCTTTGAAAACAGACTCAACTGTGTAAGTAAGAGTCTATCGCCTGTATTTACACCCAAACTGAGACACTGACACACAATTTGGACGTCTTAAATTCCACAATGGGGCCAAGACGTTTTCAATGCTGAGCAGAGTATAGTTTATATATTTAAATACTGACTGATTCATGTGTTCAAAGTGACCTTTTTGTTGTTCCTTTTTTTATTATTTTCAAAAAATCTTTCTACTGACAATTTTGTCAGTGTTTCTTGACTCTGATCCACGACTTTTGATGTAGGACTAGAAGCATGTTGTTCCAACTTAAAATGCAGGAATTTGGAATGAAAGATGAATTATTTAGAACCTATTTGAGAAGCACTCTACATCCCTTATAGCCTTGCGTGGCACATTTGTTTTGATAAACTTTAATATTATAAGCCTTCACAAACTATTCTGTGCTTTCAAAGAGAGTAACAGAGTATTTCTATTTGCATTCAAATGATTTTTTTTATGGCGCTGCGTGCACGTGTTTGTGTGTGTTTATCAGTATTTTCTGGCCTAATATCTTCCACATATAGCGAAGCAGTTCATAGAAAAGTGATGAAATAACGTATGAATGATAAACAGATGCCTTTCTTTCTGTCTCGCTGTGAAAAGCTAGACTCTCCATGCACGTTGCTAAGCTTTGCTTATCCTGGAATCACTCAATAATACCCCCTCTGAGCATTAACACTTAGCTAAATGTTACTGAAATTCACACCATCTGGAATCTTAAATTGGAGGGAGAATCATTCTCTGTGACAGAGCATCTCTCTCGCTGTTACATATGTTTTTAAAAACCTTCAGTCACTCACAGCACCAGTACAGTTTTACATATCCAAATAGGACACACTTATTTGAAATTAGAATTATCTTCCATGAATCAATCAAATTAAATAAATTGAAATCTTTGGTGTAAAATCAACGGTCTTTTTCCACCAAAGATTTCAATTTATTTAATTTGAGTCTTATGAATTAATTTGGCTCTGACTTTTATTGTTTGATAATCAAGAGCTACAGCAGGTAGATTGAAGACCATCTTCACATGTAAACCCACACATACTGTCCACCCACTCATGATGCACACAAAGAAGCAGGAGCAGGTGTTCTTAAGTTCTCACTTGTGCCTCTGAAAGCTGCATCCTCGGATGGGCATCAGATGGATTTAGACAAGGAATTAATCTGCCACTGCAATTACAGCCTCTGGAAAGGGGCAAATTGGTAAACAGGGAAGAGGAGCGACCGCGCCACCCTGCTGGTCCCTAATCAGGTGAATGTTTCTAACTTAATAATGGCCACTGATGGTCACACTCAATTATCCTCATCTTTCACCTGCAAATCTGTCCCTCTTTCCTCATTATAACCCCCTATCCATACCCCTAAGGACGTGCACCACATGCTGCCTCTGCTCTGGGTGACCTCCACAGGAGCTATGGACCTCATCTGTGTCTTCTTTGATTCCTGAAGACAAAATTTAATAGACCTTTTTGGAGAATATGCAAATTGGGTTTGTTGCGACGACCGATGTGAGAGGACTCGTTTTAACGTGAAGTCGTCAGGGAAACTAAAACACCACGTGCCTTTTATAATTATGTAGTTATTTCATTATTATTTAGAAAAAAGCACCAAGCATATTAATAGACATGTACATGTTAATGTGGCAGGGTTAACAGAAGCTGCTCATTTAAGTCCATTGTCCCTTGGCAGGTGAGGTTTTTTCAAGATCATCCAGAGAGCACAACAGAAAAGACAACGTGACAATACACACAATACAACATTCATCATTTATTTAAAGTGCAGTAGCTGAGGCACCGAGTCATTCTTACTGTTTCTGCGTCAGCAGAGAGCTGCTTCACATTTCCTCTTGTGCGTATACACTTGGTTCAGCCGGTCGGTTCATACTGACGCGAGGGTCATCTTCAGTCGAGTACTCCACGCATGCATGAATGCTCAATCTCACTTTTCCATTCCAGTTGAGGCTGTTATTCACCAAGACTTTGCCTTTTTTTTTTTTTTTCGTATTACCTTGTACGATTTGAGTGCCAAGTTGGAAATGTGTGGGTACCGGCAAACTTCTTCATCTGACCTCGAGCAAGTTTCCATGGTTACATGGTCTTTTAGATTTTTCTCTTTTTGACCAAAACAAGAGTGCGCCACCTGCTGCAAATGGAAAGTCTTAGTCGTGCTACAGGGAGTGCGTAAAGTCCGCAGAGACTTTGTACTTGTCTGTGTAAGGTTTGTGCAGATGACGCGGACCTCTGTGGACACACGGATGCAAAAAGGTATAATGTCAGTCTAATTGCACACTCTCATACCAAAGGAATACGAAGGGGGAAAAAGATCAAATGCTGTGATTCCAGCTTGCTCCGATTGCAGAATCCGTGCATGCTGCTTGAGGCGGAAAAAACATTTCCATGCACACAGAATGAGAGTCACATCTTGGCAGTGAGGGAACCACGAAGGCTTTAGCTCAGCCAGATTCTCCTCACTTAAATACATTTGAAATCATTTTTTTTTTTTTTTTTGTGATGTAGTTTTTGTGTCCTATAGTCACGTAATAGGACATTTACATTTAAATTTGAGGATAACAACAGTTAAATGCTTTCAATTTGACCACAGAGAGGAGTGTGACAGCAGGGGCTCTTGTCACTGAAGGACTTGTATTAGGGGGAGTCCATCAGCCTTAATGAATAAGATGGCAAGGCTCTATTCCAGAAAGCCTCTGAAGTGAGTGACCGCTGCATCTCATCTGCCAATCTACGCTTAGAATCGCGGCCGCACGCGTGTGGATATATTTATTGCGGTGTCTATTTTTAGAACGTAGGCTTTGTGCTGAAGGGCATTATCCTTGAGCAGAAACCTTGCAAACGGCAAGACACTGCATCAACTCCACACATGGAATATGAGCCTGTTTACGCCTTAAGAAAAGTCAAATCTTAACACTTTCCATTGTAGAATTAATTATCTTCTCCACTCATAAACTTCCTACTCTTTCCCGCCCTTTGTTCTTTGATATATTTTCATCACATGAAGCTAAATAGGGTGTATGTAATTGAAGATGGGGTTAACGTTACAGACCTTGGCTGTGTTTTTCTCCCCTCTGACCGAGGTCATTAGCGCACATCTGCCAAACCAAGGCCTTAAAGAACTTGGGGCTGTCACGGTGGCAGAGGGGAATTCTTTCGGATGCCCCTCCCTGTGCATTCTGGGCTATTTTGAGTGGGCCCAGAAGTCAGTGTTTAATGATAAGCTGTGGGGCGTAGCTGACATGCCTTCCATATTATTCCCTTTATGACTCAGGAAGCAAAGACTACACCCACCCCCTACCCTTATAACCCCCCCCCCCCCAACCAACCCTTTAAGGGTGTGACTCATTAAAGTCCATCATCAAGCTCGACCAATAACATGGCTGCTGTCAGTTATCTGAAGCAGTGGATAGATTTGAAACTCTGATTTATTGTAAAGTGCAATTTCCCACCGCTGTTTCCATTTCCCAACAAAAGCACTACAATGTGACAATAAACTCACCTGTGATTGATCTAATTATTTAAAGGTGCATTATTATGTGATAAATCTAAAGCAACTGGCCATAAAATCCTCCTAATATGTCACAGAGACTCAGGAATAATGTTCATATAACAAACTGAACTTAAAGGTGCCATATGTAAGAATGTGGCCAAAAACAGTTACTACATTCAAATTCAAAATACCGAGGTCTTTTAGGTTTTGTTTTCTGGCGTAACTGCCAACCCGTGGTTGTTCGGCAGCTGAGACTCTACTGACTGCAATGATTGGTAGACGGCGGTAGGTGGCGCCACATGCCAAAACATGATTTCAAAACATAAACATGATTTGAAGTCTGCAAAAGATTTTTTTTAATGCGAATATTTTGTCTGTACTGTTGTTGTTGGTGAGTTCAGTTTGTTATATGAACATTATTCCTGAGTCTCTGTGACATATTAGGAGGATTTTATGGCCAGTTGCTTTAGATTTATTTCATAATGCACCTTTAAATGAGAACATAATTTCAAGAGTAGACCTCAGTCACATGGATGTCAAACTTAACTTTATTGTAGAAAAAAAAACAGAGCTAGAGTTAAGGAAGAGTCTTGTCAGAAGAGACTCCACTCCAAATAAATAAATCATCCGCACGCAACGAACATCAAAGAGGGATTGTGTGCCTCAAAGGGAATAAGGGCATTGCACTCACCCGTTCTTATAGCGAAGAATGAATCTTGTTTATGCGCACACATCCAGACTCGCACTGTTTTTGTTTCATCTGCATTGATCGCTCCCCGCTGATTTGAAACCTCTCCTTGATTATCGCGCGTCTCAGTGGCAAGATCGTGGCTACAAAACGCTCAGATGTCTTTTATCTCCGCTCTCTCTCTCTCTCTTCTCGACAGATAGGTGCGCTTTATTGATCCCTGACTCGGAAACCTCCTCCACAGTCCAGCAGATTATGTCACGGCCTCGTGTATGCGAAGAACACAAAGCTGGTGCTGCGCTGCAACCGTGAAAAAAGTATCGCTTTGGAAAACTTTGTGGAAAGTTAAATAAAACAGAGATGGCAGGATCAGCCCGTTTCTCGGCTTTGAGGCGGGTTTTTTTTTGCAGAGTTTACTGATTTCACAATTCTGTTTTGGCATAAGGCTGGAAAAAAAAATTAGATAATATTTCTTAAATAACAAAAACTATGAATGTGGGGACTGTGGGGATTCTCAGAGTCTAGGGCCCTGTGGTGGCTGCCCACTATGCCCGAAGAAAAAATATATGTGTAAATAATACATGTATTTATTTGTTAGAAACCAGGACACTTGAAGAATAGCTGTCTAAACTGTAAATTATTATCTTGACATAACCACGTTTACTTGTTGCTGCTGCTAAAATCTGTGTCAAATCCAACTCCCAGGCATAAGAACCATATGCTGTTTGTTGCTTTTTATTCCTCTTTTAACCTCTGGCTTTCTTCTCTTGTCGTCCCCATGTTTTTCTTCCCCTTCTCTTCCAGCTCTCCGTTCTTCTCGCGGTTCTTCTCTTCCCTCTGCCTCTGTTAGAGCGGGGGATGTCTGTTTTCTAACACTTCTTGGCCCGCTTATCTACTCGGTCTGTATTGTGGTTCGACTGATATTTCCAACCCCATTTGTTATTGTGCTGTCAGCCTTCTTGATATCATGCCACCATCAGCGTGTGTGTGACAGTGATATCCACATTGGCTTGCGACTGTTATCTTTATAGAGGACAGTGTCCGTGCGTGTGTGAGATACCAGGCCTGGGGTGTCTGTATTTGGGGCTGCGGGAAGTTTGCATGTGTTGGATTTGTGCCTGCAACCGTTGCTTGTCTGTCAGAACGCATTATTCCGTGCATGAATTTAACTGATGACGGTGCCATTCCTCTGTGCTGGCTGTGATTGTTTGTTTGTAGGGACGCAATCATCATTCCTCTCCACCTTTCTCGCCTGTGCACAAGCAAGAATCTTCGTTTTTTTTGTGACAGTGTGCCGTGCTGTTTGGTGCTTTTGGAATTGGTGGGTCATGTTTTCGTCTTGCACTGCTGATGTTCCCAGCAGAACTGCACTGAGTTACATCTGCGGTAACATGATTGTTTTTTATGATGAGAAAAAAATCGAGCTCAGACGTTCTGGGTGCTTCTCATATCACACTTTCACATCCAGATGTCCTTTGTGGGACAGATTTGACCTCGCTCCATCTGGGTGTTGACTCTAGAAACTATAGTTTAAAGTGGTTTGATTGTAGACTCTCTCTCTGCTGCTGCTGTCACACAGTCAGTTGCTCACAGTGCTTGAAGTCGGTTAGTGCACAGCGCCAAAGGGTTCACATTTTCCTATTTAATTACTGGGAGCTTTTCCTGAGTACAGACACTTCCGTCAAGCTGCTGGTAGTCATGGACAGTATTTTAGAAGAACAAATAAATAAATAAATAAATAAATAAATATGCAATTATTTGTTGTGTCTGACTAAGTAAAAAAAAAAGAATAAATCACATTATAATAATACATGTTTACGCATGAGAAATTATTTCCTTAGCTCTTGGCCCTTTAGTTAGACCTGGCTTATATGTGCTTTTGAATTCAAATATATGCTCCATAAATAATCATTAATTAACATCATATCTTTCAAGTCATCTTGCTCTTTATTTGACTCTGGATTTGAGGCATGAGTCAGCCTTGTTGATGCCGCTCACCCACCTCCTTGGGTCAGGGGCACATTAATGACATGGTGCCCCCTCCTCCCCCTTCTCTTCCCTCCCTTACCGATATGTAAGATCCGTACAACTGCGACCAACACTGGCCATGGAGGACTATGATGTTCGCTCGGCCGCCAGCATCCTGGCCTCAGTGAAAGAGCAGGAGGCGCGTTTTGAGCAGCTGACCCGAGCCCTCGAGGAGGAGCGACGCAACGTCACCGTGCAGCTCGAGCGCGCCAACCTGCCTCCCAACTCCACCGCCAGCCAACCGCTAGCATGGCAGCAGGTGGTGATGCAGGTAAATGATGCCATGCTCCAGTGTGTCATTCAACCACCAACCTCGGCAAAGTGACATCCACCCTCATCTGTTTTCCTCCTTCCGCTTGAGCAAGTTCATCCATCATCGTGTTTGGTCACAGTCATTGCTTTTCATCGCTGCTGGAACTCAATAATATCTCTGTTCAATCTCCCTCTGATTTGGGACACTTGTTCCTATTGTCTGGAGCCACTGTTGTGCAAAACTCATGACTCATTTTCAAACATGAGCTGATGAGATTCAACCTCTCATTCTGTTTTCCTTCACCCCCCTTTCCCTTGATGCCATTGCCTGTCATCCAATCCCATTTCCTTTCACCCACTGGCCTTTGATATTGTCTGGTGGTGCTGTTGATTGGATGTGGCCCATCTCTGGCCAAAGTGTGTGTGTGGGACATTACAGTCGTGGTCAGGGCTCCCGTCAATTGTGTGTGATGTAGAAATGAGACAGCTGTCATCCCCTGAAAAATGTCAGCAGTCACAACATCCCCATTGAGCGACACATCTTCAAACTGTTTGTCACTGAGAAAAAAAAAACAATGCAAAGGTTAACACTTCCTCTATTAGTAACTCCAAGGTCAGACATCATTATCATTTGGTTTATTTCTGCCTTTACAGGGACTCTGTGGTGCTTGTGTTTGTCTTATAGATCATCAAAAAAAAAACCTCTCGGACACATTTTTAATAACGAGAATTTGAAAGCACAATTTTTTGTAATGCAGCGCCTGTATCACTGGGATAGATCACCTTTAATCACGGCAAAGTAGGCGCACGCTCATGTTTTATTGATACAGAGAAACCTGAAGAGATGGAGCTGCTTTGGCTAAATTTGCCTGGTGGTATTTATCTTGTGTCACTGTTCATTTCTTAAAGGGCTTGCTGCCAATTTGGCCTTGTGAAGAGAAAATGAAGAGAGAGAGAGAGGGTGTGTGTGTGTAAGTCTGTATTCTGCTTTATTTTTTATTCCAAATTATCTTTGTGAGGACATTTTGACCATAATTATGACTTGTCTTTAAAGTTTGAATTACTTTTTAAGGGTGGACCTCAAAAGGGTTTGGTTAAATTTCAGTGGGAAAGGTAGCATTAGGTTTAGGTTATGTTTTGGCTAAAGGGTTATAGGGAGTGTATTATGTCTATTGTAGAAGTACGATAAAAATTTATAAATCTATCTTTGTAGGGACATTTTGACCTTGTGGGGACATGGCTTTATCAGGGTTAAGACCTGGTTTTAGGGTAAGGGGCTAGGAAATGCATTATTTCTATAGTGTGTCCTTTCCAAGATATGAAAGATGTGTGAGTGTGTTTGATGTGAATGATGGCTGCATGATGAATTAAAGTGGAGCATGGACCAGTATCTTTGGGTTTAGACCCACAACCTCAAGTCCAGTGGACCCAAACTGATAAATCAGATGCAAGCAGACAGCTAATGAGAGGGAGAAGTATTGATTAATGTCCTGTTCCGCTGCAGAGAACTCACCTTTGAACACACTGTGTCTCATCATCAGTCACTTTCCATCGTTTGTGATTAGTGTGGTTTATAATCGCCGGTTCACTGTATTGAAGGGTCACGTCCAACAGTGCGCTGGGATGTTTAGTGCTGTCGGAACCTCTGTTTGTCCATTTTTCTTCTGTCCAGAAGAGTGTAGCTGCAGAGTGAGGCACGGCCCTGGACAGCAGCCAAACACTCAACAGTAAATAACGCACTGATGTTTTTGACAGTTTTGTGTGGATTTAGCCTCAGATCAGAGTCATTTGCTCACTGAATTTAATGTCAATAAGATTTGCGGCCTGACACAATGTTCGGAAGTGGTGAAATAATTTACATAGAATAAATCTCTTGTATGTATTCTGTGAAACTGTGGTACAGAGCTGTTGCCACGGAAGATAATTTGTGATTTGTGAATCTGCGCATACAGTATGAGGAGGAAAAACAACAACAATGCTGTTGGGACTCCATTAGCTTTACTGAAGAGATGGTTTGTCGAGATTCAGTGACACGGACTGATGTGCCGGCCAATCTGAATTCATCCACGGCCCCCGAGATGCGAGTCTCACATGCTAAGATCATACGCTGCCTTCATTTGATAGTGCCTTGCCCCTTTGGTAAGTGATTTTTGCCTTTGAGTGTTATCACCAAAGCTCTGAAAGGTCAAGTGTTGCATGATGACAGTTCATTGTGTGGAGGAGAGGCAGACAGCACTCAGACAACCATGTCTGTCTGGAGCAAAGAGAGAAGGTGACCTCATTTCATATACACCACACGTCTAATCTACCCACTGCCGCTGCCTGGTGCATGCATAGTTTCCATCTCTTAGCGCATACATTCACCTGGCTTTGAAAAGGCTCAACATTAAAGTTTGACAAAATTGACTTTGATTTACTTTTAGTAGGGAAAACATGAATCGAAAATGACAGTCTTGACATCATGTGAAGATTTTTCCCACAATACGCCCAAACCCAGAATGCCGTAATTGCCCAAACAACAGTCGATCCAAGTCCACTCGCAAACATTTTACTCCAGAAAAAAAGTGGTGGAGATGAAACTCCAGCCTTCGTAGTGCAGCTTGTCCAAAAAGCACACACAAAAAAAACAAAACATTACGATACCAAAGAGCCTTCACATTCTCAATCATGTTGACATTGTTTGAATCCTTTAAACTGTTTAGTCTGGATTAGTTCTATATTTGCAAGCAAAATCAAAAGAGACAGGAGAATATCATGGGAATCATCGTGACCTGCTGCTATGTGCTTAGCATCCTTACCATTCGTCTCTTTGATCACCTCCTATTATGGTACATTTTTGTGACTTTTGTCCCCCGACAAGAGAAAGATAAATGTGAACTATTGTTGAGCCCGGGAACTTCGGAATTCTTTCTCTTCAGTGGACATCATAAAATGCTGGTGTTTGGTATTCACTGCTATATTCAGTGGGATTCTACCATGGCTGAGGGGATACTATCCCTTGTGCAAATGTTGTGGGAAATTTTCAAAGGCTTGCGAGCTTTCAGAGAGAGGGGAACAGTGCAGCCTTTGATCTGCGCCTCTGTCTGTGGTGAAGACGTACAGGCCCTGGCCCTGCAATGGCACCAAAAAATACTCAAGCAACAATCACGCAAACCACCCTGCACCCACTTTTATTCCCCCCCAGCCCTGTCTCGGCACAATGGATACAAAGGGCTGAGGGTGCTATAGCGACAGAAGATCTATCCTTCCACTGGCAGGGCCCGGGAGCTCCTGTACCCTCATAAATCACCTGCCTAACAATGAGCCCTAGTTTACCCCCTCCCTGCCTCTGTCTTCTCTTGTCTTCATCCCTCCCTGTGCCATCAAGAACCTTCTCGCCTCTCATAAATACCCTAATTACCTTGGGGTGAAAGTGCCTCTTTGTTTGTTTTTGTATACCGCACTGTTTCTGTCGTCCTCCTTTGCTTATTTCCTGTGAGAAAGTCACATTGAAATTCTAATAATATTGCTTTACCACGTTTCCCTAAATCAAGTATTAGCTCAACAGTTTATTTAGTCAGTGTGAAAGTATTGAGTTGCAAAAGTTTTGACTTCTTCATATTGTAGAATGATGCAAAAAGAGCAGCAACTCTATGAAATAATTTCAGTGCTGAGGATAAATGTTCCCTATGTTTGCATCTAACATTGGTTTCCAGTGGTTCTCAATCTGCAAGATTTTGATATTTCTAGACATTCACTGGCTACTTTATTAGCTACAAATGTCAACTGATGAAGTGGCCATTGTGGCACCTAAGGTTTGGAATGGTAAAGCCCTCAGTCAGGCTTGTGTTTCGACTGAGAACTGTAGCTTTATGTGGTCGGCTCTGTGGCCACGTAGCCAGTCAACAAGTCAGTTTGACCATGCCTAGTGTATTAAGTTGCTGCCATGTGATTGGCTGATTAGATATTTTAGTAAACCTAATAAAGTGACCAGTGATTATTGGCGTATTGTGACAATTTAATATCATTTACTGCTGCTGTTGTTGCAAGAGTTTTTGGAGCCAGTGTTCTGAAGGTAAAATGTTCCATTTGCTAAACTGAAGAATATTTTGTACATTAGGATCACAAAGACTTTTGCCTGCTTAAGTGCTCAGGCTCGACTAAAAAAAGTGAAGTGCGGGTGCTATTTATGTTCTCGATCATCTTTTATTCACTCCCTTTTCAACATTAGGAGACACACTTTGAACCACACCGCTAATGATGGAGGTGGGCAAGTCCTTTTTGTGTCTCCATTCGGCAGAGGAGCCTCTGAGGAAGGACAAGATTTTTTACTCAAGGCTGGGGCTGTTGCATATTCCACTTGTTCAGATAAACACAGAAAGAGAGGTATAAAAAAAGTATATATGTTTCTATGAAGCAGCCCAAGCCTTTTCTCTGACAAACCAGCCAACCAAACACTGGTGGACTCTGTGTCGACCGTGGTGCGCCTCACTGCCATTTGATCACAATCCATTAAACCATTATGTTCACTAAAAGCATCAAGAGTGGAATCTGAAAACTACTCCCGCTTCCTTGACCACACATCATCGCTGCGTACTTCCAGAGGTGAATAGAGAAGCTAAATGTCTTTTAGGGCCACAGCCTCCTGCTTGAGTGCACGGAAGTCCTCGTACTTGTGGATGACCCTGGACCTGCCTGTGAAGTTCAGAGACTAAACTACTTTGCCCATGTGTTTGAAATAAAGCTTCCTCCTCCTCCCTGGACACCTACATATACGCCACCTGAGGAATGTGACCTCACCTCTCTCAGTGTCCACCAGAATGTCCAAACAAGGCTGGTGCAGACCCCAGAACCAAAACAGAAGACGCTTAATTGAAAACAGTTTTAGAGGTTTGTAGAGGGGCCTGGGTGTTCTTCAAAGTCTTGATTTAATCATCATCATGAGTTTAACTAACTGCTGTGACATTTTAACAACATGACTTACAAGCATGTAAAAAAAAAGTCATGAAATGAGGACCAGAAGCTGCAGTCAGTTGTTTTGCTTTATTGAAGAGAACATTCCTTACACCTAGAAAGGAAACTTTTCTTTCCAACCTCACTCCTGTGTGTTCTTTAATACAGGTTAATGGGAATTCAGGTCTATTGCCAAGTAAACTGTCTCTTAGCCTGTAAACTGGCTTTTGGAATCAAATGCTTACTAAAAAAAAATACAATTAGACTTTGGTTAAAAGTGCTTGGATGCCAGGGTTGCACTCAATTTTCCTGTTAAGCTGCTGAAGCTCAGGACCACAGCTCAACAGAGAAATCAGATAAAGAAATTTGGGAAAATAATAAAGCAGTAAAGTCATATACCCACACACACACACACACACACACACACACACACACACACACACACACACACACACACACACACACACACACACACACACAGAGATCAGATGATTTTGCACTCAGGCTGACTGACTGTATGAGGTCTGGCATTGCCTGAGGCTAGACCGACTGTAAAAGACTGGACACTACAGAGCCTAGGAATTTGCAGACCTTTGCTGGTGTGTGTCAAACACCACACACACACATGCACGCACACACACACGCACACACAAACACACACAGTCTGGAAATCATGTAATTTGTCTTACGCCGAAGCCAGACTTATGGGCCCCCTCTTTCTATGTTGCAGGATTTGAAAAGGGTGAAGTGGAAGGAGGTTGGGGTTGGTATGTGAACTGTCTGAGAATGACGGTAGTGCTGCAGAAATGTGTGAAAAGACGGACTCTTCTCTTTTTCCAAGGGCCTCATTCAAGCGGGTCATTCGGTGCCTGTTTAATAAGCATCTTTGCGAATCTTTTGCGAAGCTTTTTGATACATTTTGAATTTGAAAGGCGCAATGCACTTGGGGTCAGCCAATATGAAATGTTGTATTTTATTTTATCTATAACTAGGGATGGGATAATACCACTTTTTTTGTGTCAGATACCGATATCACTACCTATCTACCGATATTAGTCCGATACAGTCATTTTAAACCATTTATTAAAGGTGCATTATGTAATAAATCAAAAGCAACTGGCCATAAAATCCTCCTAATATGTCACAGAGACTCAGGAATAATGTTCATATAACAAACTGAACTCACCAACAACAACAGTACAGACAAAATATTTGCATTAAAAAAAATCATTTGCAGACTGCAAATCATGTTTATGTTTAGAAATCATGTTTTGGCATGTGGCGCCACCTACCGCCGTCTACCAATCATTGCAGTCAGTAGAGTCTCAGCTGCCGAGCAACCACGGGTTGCCAGTTACGTCAGAAAACGAAACCTAAAAGACCTCGGTATTTTGAATTTGAATGTAGTAACCGTGTTTGGCCACATTCTTACATATGGCGCCTTTAACTATGAAGCTGTTTGTCCTGAGTCATTTAAAAGACATAATTTTTCAATGTGTAACAAACTTACAAGATAAAAAGAAGAAATAAACAGCCCAAACATGAAACAGCTAAAATGCTTTTGCTCATTTTTAACGACATTTTAATAGTCTGTGTGAATAGTGAAGCATGTGATTTATAGTATTTTTGGATTGTATCGGATTCATTACTGACCGATACCAAGTATCCAAAAATGTCACAAGTTATTTATTTTACAATAAATGAAGCAAAAAGATGCAAAAAGACTGTATTGAGCGATATTTGTTATTGCTAATGGACAAAATAAAATAGTATCAATCCTTTAACGCAGCTGTGTTTTGTTTACTTCCCACGGCTGCTGACCTTCGACAACGTATACCCCCACATCATCCAAAGAGCCACACCCAGAATTCCTAAATAATGCGAACACGTTATAGGTGCAAAATGTCATCTATCTTGTAATGCAATGCAAAACACGCACTCAAGACTCTCAACAGTGTGTTAGCCAAGGTCAAATAACAAAACTAATACTCTCCGAGTCTCTGAGTTAGCATTGTAGAGGACAATAGACTTGCATTCAACTCGCATTAGGCGATGCTTCTTACACTTCGAGAGGATGCAATGTCACAAATACACTCATTATATAAAGAAGAAGATGCTTGAACAAGCACAGTTAATCACTCTGGGAACTGTTTGCACTCACTGTGAGTTAAACAGAAGAGTGGCACCGTGATATGAGAACAAACAATAAATGATGATCTTACATCTAATTTAAATGGCGTTGGTGGCTCCTGACTTAAGGTCAGGACTTAAGGCTCCCTCTAGTGCAAGTGCTGTCCCGATTCTCAGAAAAATTAATTTGAGTGGCGAGTTTAAGGACTGTATCGCCCTCAATGTTGAGATTTTCCGAGACCACCCTTGGGAGCAAGGGCTACCCAGAATGCATTGCGTGTTTTGACATAACAAAGATGGCGCCGAAAGCAGCGAAACGAGTACGCTACAAATTAAGTATTTTCTTTGTTAATAGAGATATAAAAATGATGAAAACCATTGTATTATCTTAGTTTAGGCCCATATTATGGATTACTTTTACGATCTTTTGTCAACACTTGGTTTTGAGCTCCAGGGTTGAGCTTGAGGGTTAAGATCGAGGGTTAAGATAGGAATTGGAATTGGCCCTTAGTCAATTTGTTCACGTGAAAGAATCTATACGTTTAAATGGAAATTGGGAATATGCTTCGCCTGCGTTAGTTCTACAGTAAATCTGTGATTTTACATAGAAACATCACAAGGTTACAATAACAAGAAAGTCTGTGATAACACAGTTCAGCCCGAGTTAAATGTATGGAAAAATAACGACGACTCAACTCAGACTCTCTCAGCTGTGGCTTATCTTAACATATAAAGTGAAGTGTACTCAATATGTTGAATCATGAATATATATATATATATATGTATATTAAAAAGAATGTGAATGAAAAAGAAGTGTGCATAAACGTTGATGATTTGCTGCGTTTTCAACCCTCAAAAGTGTCCCAGTTCTCATGACATGATGGAAAACTAGGAAAAGTCTTTTCCTCTCTTTTTTTTTTCTTTTTTTTTCAATAGCCGTATTTCATTCTTGCAGGATTGGGACATAAAAGGAGAAAATAGAAGCGTTTGGTCTGAATTCATGTCATTTAAACAGAACTTTATTTCCCAAAGTGAAGGGGAAAATTGCCTTTTTGCAAGACAAAGGTCCCAAATAGATTGGACTCTAATCCTCTGCATCGCTGAGTAGCCGTTTTTCAAGAAGGAGAATAAAACATGATAGTACAAGTCATTAGATAAGGTTTTTCTTTTCTTTTCTTTTCTTTTGCAAACTGTGCCATTGTTAGAATAAACAGCAGCCAGTAGTAGAGAAGATCATTTTGGTCCTGTACACACATGCATTATTTTGTTATCAGCCTCCTATTGTCCAGTGAATATTATAAAGCAGCAAAGACGGTGTCTTTAAAAGCCTCTTGCATACGTTTTGCAAACCTGCTTTTGGCTGAATATTCCTGTTTGTAAAAGTCCCTGGAATGAGATAACATTTAAACCTCCTAAAAGTTAAAGATAATAAAACAAAAATACCATATAGGTTGCTTATCTTTCTACTTTCCGTATCTGCTTAAACTCATTTTCTTCTTCCATCTGTCTTTATTTCTGCATCTGGTAATCTGGAATTTACTGTAAGTGAAAAAAACCATTCAAACAGATGCGGCTTCACTGGAGGTGTCTGGCTGTCGAAGCAGCCTCGTTGCCGCGCATTAACTTTTCTACCATCTGTTTCACACGTTTGTGCTGACAGAGCGAGTGAGGCTGATCTTCGGGAGGTTTGATTACAATTCCTGGATTATTCATACGTCTTGTACGTTAATGTTACGCACGCCAGGCACGGGTTGGTAGCATATGATCCACATGATCTGTGTCACTTACCTGGGATGTTGAAGACATTACAGGAACCATATTTGGAATGAAGTGTTTAGTGCATGTTTACACTTGTTTATTTTCCACATTTCCTGGAGCAGAATGCTTATTGATGCAGCCATTGTGGCAGTATGGTTTAAATAATGGCAACTAGAACACAGAGCATTTAGGCTGCCTTTTTCCCATGTACAATCTATACAGAGGCTATAATGATGTGTCTTATAACCTTTTTTTCAGCACAAGCTATGAGCAACCTGAATACTTTTTTTTCATTTTCACCAACTAATGTATTTAAACAAACCTGAGCAAAAAGTACTCAAAATTTTTAAAATCTGATTGAATTTGGAAATTTCTATATATAATTATTGCTACTTTATATCACAACCAAAAATAAAACGAGTGATAACTTTGACTCATAAGAGGATGAAAAAAACGCATTTTGTAATGCCTGAATATGTGACCTATAAACACACACCACCAGGATGTCCATATAAGGATTTGTGTATTATTCCCATGGTAATATACCAAGTGTGCATCTGCGGCACAGATCCGTGCTGTGTGAGCACTAAGGGTTAACCAGGAAGTCCCTTGTGTAGTCTGTATATATACAAAAGAACTGACGTAGACTTCCGGTTTAAACAGTGACACCTATAGGAAGTAAGTAAGCACTTATGATTAATCAAGTTATACGTGGATGAACACAAGATTGAGCTTACGTGTGTATTTTAATGAAGAAATGTGAAGTTGTTATGATATAATTATTCTCCCTATAGTTCTTATTGACACAAGGGGAGGGGATGAAGGACCCTTGCACAGTTTGGGGGACCAAAGTAAAGCATAGTGAGCACGTAGGGCTTTTCCAGTTACTGTTTTGAGATAATAAATCACAAAATCTTGGCCATGTGAAAGTCAGTAAAACGTTGAGCCAATAACAGTCAACTAAAACTGGACATGCCAAACACGCATGTACAGCTTTATGGGCTAAATCAGCAGCAGTGCTTCTTTTCTTCTCATCTACTCTCACGAGTATTCTGGAGCACTTAATGGATTTTATAAATACGGTTATGAAAGTCACTCAACACTTAAATTGCTTAAATGGAACGTGACATCGCAAATCACACACGAGACAGAATTGTGATATTCCTCTTTAACCGCTTTTTGAAAGGCGCTGTTGGTCGGATGAATTGTTAATCACGCTGTTGGAAATAAAAAAAAAGACAGGTCTCGATGTAGTGTTGCATAGTGGGCCATGTCTTTCATTAAGAATACTGTAGCAGTAACATTCGGGGAAATGAAATAACACTGGCAAGCTGGTGGAATGCAAAACCTCAGCCATTTCCGCTCCGTTTGGAATTTCTCCTTTTTCTTCTGGTTTTTTTTCTCCCCCCTCTGTTTATTTTAGACCAGTCATCCTTTTTCTCTCTGCTGCTCAAGCTCCTTTCAATTTGCTAAACTTCTATCTACGTTATTAGATTAACATTCCTATTCAGCCCTGGTCACAGTCACAGCTACGTGAATCTGAATTCTTTCACGTATACGCTCCACCCCTCCCTCCCTTACATCAAGTGCAGCGAGAGGAACGGGACAAAGAGTCGCAGAGAGAGAAGGAGCTGTGTGTGCATGTGAGTGTGTGTGAAAAGGCTGTCAAAATGTATATGGGGTGCCTTTCCTTCAGGAGGGGCAACTTTTGTTTTGTCTGTGTGAGCCCATGTTTCCCCCCCCGTCCCTCCTTTTCCTGGTCTCGCTCTGTCTTTGCCAACAAGGAGGAGGGGATGATGGGTTGACAGACAGACGCAGCTGGAGTGTATAGAGGGAGCTGGTCCCACCCCACTAACATGCCAGAGAGCCAGAGATAGAGCGAGAGACACTGACCCAATGAGCAGGATGAGTGGAGAGAGAGAGAGGCATAGGAGGAGGAGGAGGAGGAGGAGGAGGAGGAGAAGAGAACGCTGCTTCACAGCTCCTGCTGCCTGTCTGGGAACCCTTCTTTTTGTTAGCACACCTCCTCTTTCCCCTTTCTCTCAGCCCCAGTGGTTTTTGTTCTCACTCTGGATAACTTTTATGCATGTGTGTGCACGCGCGTGTGTGAATGTGTGTGTGTGTGTGTGTGTGTGTGTGTGTGTGTGCGTGCATATTGCACATACACTGTTAGTTTGCCTCCATTCCTTTTCATGAATTCCTCCTTTTCGTTTTAGGGGAGGGGGCATCGTGCGAAGCAAAGCAATGACTCCCCCCCCCCCCCCCCCATCTCTTTCTCTATTTCCATACATTCATACAGCATCTCTCTCTGCAAAGGGGAAAGTAGGCTCCTCTTTTCAGCTGTTTTCAAAAAGGTAGCCAAATTGACATAGGATGAGGTCATTGTAATTTCAAAGTAAAAGCATTACTGCACTCACGGCTACATATTATACACTATATAGTATCCCTTGTAGTTGTTAATACATCAAATATAACATCAGTGTCATTGTTGCATCTTATGCACGTTTATCAGTGACCACCAGTAATAGAATATAAAACATTTTTTATCCACTATTGTAAGAAACTAAGAAAATATAAATGAATATTTTGTAACCGTTAACATTTTTTTGTTTCTTTAAATTCATTTGAAATCCAGGTTATTCTTCATAAACAGTGACATATTACACATTCTGTTGGCCATGTCGGGGGTGATAAATTGTTGGATGTGTTTTGGTGTGCTGGAAAATAGGTGACAACATAGTAAGAATAAATAATTTTGATTTTGTGACCAATCACAGTGAAAGCAAAACGTAGCTGCTCCAGTTAAACATCGTGTGTAGGAGCATGTGATATCCAATGGTGAGATTGCAATAAAAATTGTAATAAAGTGATACGCATACTTTTGTGTGTGTCGGTAAAAACAAAGCCTTCACATAATCTGGAAGTTTGTCATTTTTTAAGATGGAGGCCTCTGTAAAGCAAGGCCCTTGCCTAAATACATTTAAAGGGCTACACGATATATATGTTTTTATTCTAATGTGATGATCCACAAAAAAAAAATACTGATATATTTAGTAATCCTTTAATAAACCATAGTTTATGTGACACACTTAACCTTTAGTGTCTATTAACTTAAATTAGTACATTTAATTCTATTGAAAAAAAGTTGCATCTTCACAAAAAAAAAAAAAACTTGCACTACGTGCTTTTATTTTGAAACGCCCCTCGTCCCACTTCCGGTAGTGCGCCGCCTTACTGTGTCCGGCTTGACGCGGCGGAGCAGAGGATGGCTGCTTGCTTCTGAGCTGCTGCCTCTGCGCTCACGGAGGGAAACCTCAACGTAAATAGACGAGGAAAGCGTGCGGGGAGGAGAGGAGAGGAGAGGAGGCAAAGGAGAACTTTTTATTTTTGCCCAGAGAAGGTGGAAATAGTTGTCACGCGTCTCCCCGGGAGCTTCTTATATTTTTTTTTATCGGGAACGTAAGAGGGGATTTTGGACCATGCCTGCTGAAGTGAAGCAGGTTTGTGTTGCTGAGACTGCCTCTCTCTCTCTCTCTCTCTCTCTCTCTCTGTCTCCTCTCACTGTGTCTTCTGCCTGTCTGGATTTTCTTGCCTTCTAATTGAGTCCTCATTGTTTCGAATTTGTTTACATTATCACCCTGCAACATTACTCTGTGTGTGCATTGTGTAGCTTTTTTTGTGTTACATCTTTCAGGAGGATAGTGCCAGAGCTCTCTCTCTCTCTCTCTCTCTCTCTATGTGTGTGTGTGTGTAGCCTATGTGTGTGCACGTATGTGTGTGGAAATTTCATGCCTGTGCTGCAATGACATGAGATACTGTAAGGACTGTGTACTTACACCACTTAGTGACCATTTCATGCTGTAAATAGTCCTGACCATGAAATATTATGTTTGGTGGTGGTCCTGAGTCTGTGTGTGTGTGTGTGTGTGTTCTGCAGTAAAGCACTGCGATGACACATGAGTTCCATGACACATCCCTGGGCTCTGACCTGTCTATCCTATAGAATGATGAGGTGCGATGGCCAGTACGAGCAGTGAAGTATTGCAGTGTCTGTCCTCGATCACTGCCTGTGAGGCTCTGAATGAGCCTGGTGACAGGATTTACTGCACAGTTGTGTGTGTGTGTGTGAGAGACATGGCATTAAAAAAAACACGCTTCTTTGTCTTTGACTTGCACAGATACCACAGGAATGTGGTGTCGCGAAACTGTTGTTTTCTTGTGTCTGTGTGGGTGTGTACTATAGGTACCGAGGCACGATGATGTGCGTACGTTATTTGGAAGTGTTCCCTGTGTTTGAAGTGCCATCCACTCAGGCAAGCCTACACCATCACAACGTTCTTTTCCCCGCCGCCGAGCTTGGCAGCGCTCGCATGCACTAAAAAAAACAAAAAAACAAGGAAGAGCGATATCCAAAAAAGAAGGAAGGAAAGTGGAGGGAATATAATCTGATTGAATAAGGTCAACCTCTCATCAGCAGTTACTCTCCTCTGCTGGGAGGAGATGGGTGGAGCTACCAAACCAACCCCCCTGTTTGGCAGACAAAAACATTCTGTCAGGTCTGATAGTAATACATTAACAATTCCCTCCTGGATGGATGCCACTTGATAACTCAAGGAGCTTCCGCCAAAAAAAGATTTCTCCCTCACGCTCACTTTGTTCTTTCCCTCCCCGAGTTTGGATAAGTTTGAAGGCTGCACTCCACGTACGCGTCGATGGATCAAAAGCAGAGCAAAATGTTGCCTGTTGGAATGTGTTGGCTTGGATTATGGGAATGACACGAAATACCATGTCCACAACTTGAGAGCGTGTCCTCTCCATATGCCTCCCCAAATAGGTCAAAGACCGTGACCCCCCGCCGGACTGACATGGCTGGCATACTTCGGCGTCGTAGCGTGACCTTTTCAACTCCACAACTGAACATTCCACAGCTCCAAAGCACCTGCTTTTGCCGCGCTGGAGGGGGTCAACATGTGTCCACCTCACACTTAATCCATAGATGGATCAATTTCAGTGTCTTTCGCCTTCCTTTTGCACAGTTATGCTATTAGGCCTCTGAGAACATTACAGAGCAGGAGAGGAGTTGTCATTTGAACCCTTTACAGCTACTGCTTTGTACAGTGATGCTCTTTAATGCGCTGAGGGGGTATCCAGTACCCGTCCACACACAGGCACACGCCCCATGCACACGCCCACACACCCAGCCCCTCAGTGCTCCAGCCAAACCTACATGACACATTTTAAATTAATATAATTAAGTCATTGCGAAATTGTCCCATCCAAGAAAACAAACAACAACAAACTCAAGTGCATGAGAGCTAGTGAGAGTAAAGCCCAATTTATACTCCTGCGTAACGTGCTCTGCGTAGGTTACATAGAGCCTCTGCGTCGTCTCCGACTGCACAAAATATTTTTTAAGTGTCCGTCACTCCGTCAAGGGACAACGGAGACGGCAAGAGCTGCGATTGGTCCTCAGGACAGGTCGGGCTAAGCTGCTCTGTGCCGGCTCACAGTGCGCACCGAGCGTCCACAGAGGCGGAGCTGATCACCGCCAACAATGTCGCTGCCAAACTATAAATACGTAATATCTGAATACACACAGCAACGGCCACTGTTTCAACAAAAACAGTCTTTCTCTCTCGGACGCCATTGCTCACTGTAGCCAGAAGCACAACAACTTTGCGCAGCGACCCCTACTGATCGGGTGGGAAATTGCAGTGCGTATCCGTCACCACGACGCAGAAGTATGAAGGCTCGAGGGGTCTCCGTGGTTACGCAGTCGGATAACGCATTACGCAGTCGGAGAAGTATAATGTGGCCTTAATGTGGGGATCACGGTCTTGTTAACCTGTGAGTCTATGAAAAGGAGAATCTACCAAATTAATTCAGGATGCATTCAGTGTACCCGGTAAATTTCGATCATTGCCGTATTTTAAATTTGGTGAAAGATGCGAGGGAGATGCTGCTCTGCTTTGACCCCATAATGCTGCAGCAGAGCTTACAGTAAGTAAATGTGGATTACTGCATCCCTCAATTAGTGGAGGGAGCCTGCACCAAAAACCACGTCTGAGTTAAATATAAACAGGCCTTTTATTTTAGAACTTTGCACCAGCAGGCTCGCACCCAAAACCTTGTTGAGTTTAGTTGCAGGAGGCTGCAGTGTCTTCTGCTCATGAAAAATAGAACAACAGATTTGTCGTGTAGGAGAAAGGAAAACATCATGAATAATCCAGTAGTCATCATCTTGCCAAGGTCTATCAGAAAGCCGACTTTACTCTTCCTCCGCGAGCGAGAAGGACTCTGTCTGAATAACAGAATAATTCACCAGTCATTCAGCCAGACTAAAGCAGGTCTTGTCTTCAGACCGCTGGTTACTGGCAGATGCCTGACAGCCAGAAGGGCTTTGAGCCACTGCGACTTCACATCGCACCGTCCCCTCAAATCTGATGCTGTCTGATTTATTGCCATAAGTTCATATACAAACAAAATCACTGTCAAACTTCATCTCCATCTTGTTTTTTTTGTAGGGGAGTTATTTTTATGACAACACAACCACACTTGTGCATTCTTTCCCATTCCTTTCCTCGGGCTCTGCTTGTGTGACTGTAGAAATCGTGCAGATCAATATTTGAAGACATTTTTTAGAGCATGAGGAAGAGGCATTGTTTTGGGGGCGCGCGGAGGTCCAACAAGAGTAATGCCAATGACCGGAAACATATGAGCACTCAATAGCTGTGGAGAGTGCATGCATGTAAAGGGGGGTTGGGTGAATTATGGGAGTGGGGGGGTTATGAGTGCTGTTGTATTTTGAAGGGGTGAAAGTCTTGGAAGAGCTTTGATCATATGGTGCCACACGCCTGATGACTGGTGATACCAGATGGCTTTCCCATCACACAGCCTGTCCATGCATACAGGCCATTGTCACCATGTTTTCCTATACTTTGCTCATGGCTGCACTTGACCCATGGCATGAAACAGTATGGCAGCAATGGCAAACGTGGTGAAAGCAAGGGTCTGGGTTTTGTTTTGTGTCCTATTTTAACATGCTCATGTTGAATAGAAAATGCTCAATTACAGCAGTGGGTATAATGGTTTTTTAGAACCTGTAATGCCACTGTCCTCGGGGAAGTGAGGCGAATAAACAAAACATGTGCTGGATACAGCTTTCCATCTGTGCAGATTTCTCTGCTGGTTTATTATCTCTGGACTTATTATCTGGCTAATTAAGGAATTGGAAGTATCACATTGAGCTCTGGAAACGTCCTTAATTTGAGTTTACATAAGCTACATTTTATGATTTGTTTTCCTCATTATACTTGAATTACACATTATTGTCTATAATTGTATCACAATGTTTTTTCTTGACTAAATGTAGAAATGACGCTAGTGCTGTCAGCTCCTGGAGTAATATCTGATCTGCACAATCAAAATACTATCCTTTCTTGTTAGCTGTCTGTAGTTATTAAAGGAATAGTTCGGAATTTTGGACATAAGACCTATTTTCCAACTCAGCCGGTGTGATGGAGACGTTTTCAAGAAATTTCATTCAGTTCTTCTAGTTGCCGAGTTCGCTGTGCTATGGCTAGGGCAAGTCAATGGTACAAGTTAGCATGGCATTAAAAACACTTATACAGACTCCACAGTGCACCCGAGGCAAATCGATTGTAACGGCAGACTATCGATGTACATATCTGTGTTGATAGAATAATATTTGAAACAAAACTAACCTCGCATCGCATGAATTTTTGAGGGACTACTTTCTCAGCAGCGGAATCAGTCCACCGCTGCCATAGCCTAAGAGGAAGTATGGCGCGCTGCTGCTGCTGCTGCTGAGACATAAATCCTTCAAATTGCAAGGTTGCTTTTATTTCAAACATTCTATCAACACAGATATGTACATCGATAGTCTGCCGTTTCAATCGATTTGCCTCGGGTGCAAAAGGGTGGGAAGGGAGGGGGTGAGCAGAGGAGAAGTTCTTTGTTGTAAATTTCAGCCTCTCCTCTAGATGGCACTATAAACTACTTACTTCACCTTTAAGACGGAGGGGGACAGTTCAGTTTGAGGACATTAGCTACACAACAGATCTACGTATATTAATTAAAAAAACTTAATTGACAATGATAATTAATGGGACGTGACTTAGATATATTACCCTGGTACAGTTATAACTATTTGTGAAAGCTATCTGAAAGACATTTTTATCTTTTCTTATCTGAAATCTCCTAATGCAACTTTACCAGACATCTGGTCAACTGAGTGTGGTCAAACAAACCTCAGAAATATGTGAAATATTAATGGTATTTGACCCCAGCAAGTTTGACACCGTACTATACATAGTGCACTGTATTTTCCTGCTGTGGATCAGATGACCACAGCTTCAGGTTTTCGGTGTTTACTTACTGTGGTTGTGTTCTGTGGAGCATCGGGGGGTCTATGCCACTCAACCCTTGGCACCGCAGACACACACCACTCCTGCCTCGGCTCACACTTTCTTCCGTCCAAGCACATTTTGGCTGGCTGACAGCGTGACTGAGACAGGCCTGCGCTCGTTCACTCGCCGTTTGACCACTGGTGAGGACCATAATACTCTCTCAGCTTTCATCATCACACTGATGGAATTAAAAAAAAAAAAGAAAAAGCTGAGTGGCAGTAAATTGGAAGACTGAAGAGGGATGGTGGAGATGTATGCGTTCATACTGCTATGTTTGGAAACAGGGCTTGGGGAAGATGAAGCAGCGCATTAATGAGATGGCAGCTTATTATCTTGCTGGAGCTGTTCTTTTTTTTCCCCCAAAACTATTCAGCTTTGTGTGTGAATGTGCGCAGAATGCTTGCCATATAAAGCCTTAATGTACATCTCTGACAAACACAAGAACAAAACAACGTTCCTTTGACTTTCAGTGACTTGTATATGGCCTGTTGACTAATGGTAATTGTGTTTTTGCTGCTGCCAAATACAGTAAATCCTCAAGAGGTGTGTGTCAGTCCGTTCTCCTTACAGCACACACATGCCAGAGGCTACACAGTAACATCACTTGGATGTATGGTTTATTTATTCCCTATTTTGTCTGCAGGCCACAGACAGAGTAGATACTACCTCACATTTATACTGAACCATAAGGTTGACAAGAGTCATTAAAGACTGTATTAAAAAAGGTTTTCCTTCTTATTCCTCCATTTTCTCACTCTTTGTGTGCTCCATGCTGAGGATACTGCTGCCATCCAGACCCTCAGTCAGAAGGTGATTTCATTCTGGGGCCTTTTTTTTAAAAGGACTGGTCCTTTTTTTTGGCAGTTATGTATAGTTCATACAGGCCCCACCTCCTCTGTCCTGCAGCTGAGGACCTCTCAGAGGGGCCCTTGGGGGCAAGGTCAAAGTCCTCATAAAGATTCTCTCAACTAGAAATGCAAGAACAAACGCCTCTCCACTTCTCCCTTTCTCCTTTTTTTAACCCCTCCAGTACCAATCGTACATTGTATTACAGAGCACATCCAGTGGAATTGTGGGGGCTGGGGTGTGATTGTCGGCTCAGGCTCCTCTTTGCGTGTTTAGTCTGGAACTTTCTTTTGAGGGATTAGCCCACTTCCTGCCTCTGGGCCGGCCGCTGGAAGCAGTTGGGATGCTGGAGAGAGCATCGATCCTCCATCATCACCCTACCATCTGTCTCAGGCGGCCTTTTGGGATTAATGATTGCCTCTGACAGCTCTTTAGTAGGGCTCCATCAGTGCCAACCAACCATTCAGATTACACTGATATGTGGCAGTGTGAGGAGTTTGCACATCCTCCATTTGTGTGCATTGCTGATGAATTGCTTAGGTTTTCTCAAACATGACAGCAAGAGGTCAACCAATTATTCAAATGTTATATTTGCTCATTTAAATGCCTCTTTTGCTGAAAACAACATTTTCGTCTTGTAATTAGTTATCATAGCATTTCTTTGTGGCAAGTCTCTACTCCAAGGAAACAAAAACAAACTCTAGAGCATGGCAGCTTGTTGTGTTTAGAGGAGTGGATTTGAAGTGCATTCAATGACCCTCGGAAATGTCATTATTCACACATGCATTACACTGAGCTAATGCCTGCTGCTGTTGCCACCTTTTTGAAATGGATGCTCTACCAATTATGTAGACATGGGGTCGTTCAAGAAGTATGGAAAGCAATGCAAAATACTAAACATTGTTTCGTTGAATGTATTTTTATATATTAATATTTTTTTTTCTGATTATTTTTATTTTTCGGATGGGGTTATTGGCAGAATGAATGGCTCTGGACTGTCTGATTGGTTGGACGAGGGGCAAACTGTGGTTTCGCTTACATTCAGTGTATAGTCCAATAATAAGTCTGACACAATCTATTTGACAAATATTTGATTCTGTTTGTCTATTGTCTCCTTTTTGGAAATGCAACTATATTTCCAACAGCATGTACTGTTATTTGCAGAGCCATGTTTTGGTTCGTCAGAGCTTCGTCACAAAGCCCGTAGGGACTTTGAAATGAGGGCTGGCTGTTACTGACCCTCTGACGGTTGAAGCGATGAGGTCTTTATTAGAATGCTGCTCTGGCCCTTGCAACACATAATAGTTGCTCTAACTGCCAATGGCTCTGGTCCAGAGAGAAAAGTAAGAAAGAACGATAGAGCAGGAAAGAGTGAATGGGAAAGTCCAAAACATTGCAATCTTGGAGGCACAGCGCTCATTACTACATGCTGGCACAGCTCTGGCTCCACCTTGACCTACACATAACTTCAACTAAACCGGGAAAAGAAAAAGTGACACCTTGTGATAGGAAAGATAAACAAGTACCTGGCATTTTGGTGCTATGCAACACTATGTAGAGTTCACTGCTTTCTAGAGGAGAGGTATCCACACACTAGGCTGGCCGTCATATGCCATTAAGTGTGATGGCACAGCATTGTTACCCGTGTCCCCATCTTCTCTTAATATGTGTTTAGCCCATTCTCAGAGGAGCCACTGGGGAACAATGGAGTGATGCGCCTCCACGCACATTCCACATGGCTCTATTGAGTTGTCTAATGGACCTCTACATGCATGGCCCACACTGGCTGTTGGGACCTCCTCAAAATACAATCCCAGTCCATCACGCACCCTCATATTTAATTTGTTTGGAATCTGTAATAGGCTGTGAAGTGTAGCGTGGTACTGTGATGATCTGTGCCAGCCAGGTCTGTGGATATGTAGGGACAGGTGCCAGCCATCAGTAGAAGGTGCTGTACTTAACACTGCGTGCTGGGCAATGTTGGCCCTGTTGTGTAGGCTTTCATGGCTGCCAGTATCCTGTTGCTCCAGCCAAGCAAGCTTTTAGCTTCGGTAATAGGACATTGAAGCGGCATGTTCGCTTTCTGAAGAGGGGGCAGCTGAAAGTTAAAGAGAAAATGTTGTGTCATTGAGAACGAGATGCAGGGTGGCAGGATGAAACACTCGACAAAATCACTTCCTGTGTTTGCTTTGCTTGAATAACTTTGCCAGCAACCTAGGTGTTGAAGAGCCACGAGTTGCATTATCGGGTGGGTGGCAGTGGGTGGTTCAACGGACCCAAAACACAAACATTGTAAATAAACAGAGTTTGTAACCACAATTGAAAATTCATTTTGTGAATAAACTGGCTGTTATTAGTGAATCCAGTATTTCAGTTTAATATGGTTCCTTCAATGTTTCCCATGCATACATCGCTCTCCACTGCCACACATTGCTGTCTGATGAAATATTCAGCATGTATTTGCTTAAATGACAGTTTTGAATTATTAGCTAAAAATACACTGGGAGAATGTCAGTTTAAGAGCCTGATGGTGCAGGTGCAATAGCTACTGGGCCACGGGAATACCCACGTTTCAAACATTATATTTTTTTTGTCTGAAAAAAACCCTGATACAGGTTTTGGGTAACTTGCTGTGAAGAATCACAGCATATATTTTCCTTCTGGCAGCTTGGGCCTCAATATTCACATGCATATTTATTTATCTGTGGCTTTTCTCTGGAACATACCATTGTTACAAATCTATTTTCTCTGGATTCTTAGAAATTCAAGACGTCTCTGTTTTACACCCTGCTTAATCGTATTCTGGCATATGTTTGTATTATTTTTACCTCCTCAGATGGTGGACATGTAGAAAAGAGTGCACTAACCTCAGCAGAGTTTTCAGAGTTAAACAAACAAGGCCTGTTGACATAGAACTGCTTGGATTTCCAAATACTTTCCACCATAACCAAGTACATTTAAGAGAGGCTTCATCCAATAAAACCCACTCGTCGTTTGTTTTGTACTCTGTCTCTCTTGAATCTGGCTCTGAGTGTGTGTGTGTTGGGGGTAAGTTCCTGTGAAGGAGTGACCAGCTGCAGCCTCTGTTGTTCAGGCCACAAGGGAGCATAGGGAGTGTTTTTGGGGGTCACAGAGCAGTTACATTCCAGACTCAAATGCTCAAATGTGACCACTAATTCCTCACTTGTAGCCAAGCCATAACCCACCTCCGCTGTTTTCTCTGTCACTTATCTACAGTCCTCTATGCACAGTGTTTCAGAGGCAATATTCAGGCTTCTGGTGTCTGGAGCTGGCCAGCAGGACGTGTATCAGTCTCCTCCATATGTTGTGCAGATGATGGACCAGAAGGTGTAGGTGAAGGACACCAGATTGACTGCACTGTTTCCTTGCTTTGCCATGTACTCACACCCCTCAAGTTGTTAGTTTTAACAAGACCATGTCAGAGTGTTGTGCAGCTAATGATGATAAAAGTGTGCTGACTGCTTTACACCCTTCTGTTATTCCCTGCAGAAATAAACTCAGAAAGTACTTACTACTGTCAGGGGCAAAGCATTTTTTTTAACTTTTGCTCCATTATGTGACACCATTTTATAAGCTCATAGACTGGTGAGCAAAGGCCATCATGTGCATTCTCCAAACTACGCAAAACTTAATTTTAGTTAGATTTTGTCACACAAAGATGTGCGTTTGCATTTACTATGCTACTGCAGTGCCCGTAGGGCGATCTGAGTAATGGTCAGCGAGACATGCCTGTCACAGACAGACACACAGACGCAACTTGCTTTGTAGATAGATGACAACACAACAAACTCAACAAAACACAACACAATTCAGATGTCACCTGTACCAGCTGTCAATCACACGTGTCCATTCATATGTGAGATTAATTTTCATCCATTCTCCTCTGCACGGGAGCACAATTTACAAAACTGACCATGTCATCATGCTCTATAGAAGAAGACCTAAAATTAGCAATTGAGACAATTAGTTCATACATTACGATGTTGATGCTAAATACTATTATATGGCCCTCAATGTCTGAAGAACAGCCAATGGATAGTTGATGGTAAATAGATATTTTTAGCCCAAACCTGGCAAACTTGTGTTTCCCTGGTGAGTAAATACTGAAATTGTGCAGAACGTGGTGAATTTCTTCCCCCAAAATAATTCATAACTGTATTTGCTGTTGTGCTATAAATGATGAATATGCAAATCTGTTTTGCTGTTTTAGTGATGACAAATTGCCTGCATCATCCAAAGAGTCTAGAATTATTCAGACCAGTCTCTCTGAAATATGGTCATCGCAGCAGGGGCTGAGAGTTGGATACTAAATATGTGGGATGGACTTGAAAGGGAAAGCTTTTGGGTCCCGTGCCACACTGTGGTGTGGAAATCATAGTGGGCACATGCACAGCGACCGATCTGCAATCACAGGCCTCCGTCCTCGTTCTGCTATTGCAATCTGAGGCTTGCAGGCAGCCGCACTGGCCTGATGTCCCCAGTCCTCCGACCCTGGATCCCTGAAGCCACACACTGCTGCTGTTGTGCTGTACTCCAGTCTCTGTGGCAAACAAGCTTCCTGTCTTCTCTCTCTCTCTCCAGCACACACCAACAAACCTAATTAACTTTCCCTGTTGGCCTCATGCTCCTGCCTGAGCTTTGCCACAGCTGTGTGCTCTGAAAAGTCCTCACTACTTTGAAGGCACTTTCTTCCTGAGTGCACCGATATTCCCAAACCTTAGCGGCACCTGATCTCTCATGGATTGTCTCTCGTAGTCAAACTTAGTCTTAGACTTTGCTCTTTCTGTTTTGGGAGTTCAAGAGGTCTGTAGTGTCTAGAGAAGGTGTTGCAGAGGGGAAAAGAGAAAACTTTCTCTTTTCACTTCCCCTATTGAATGCTTTTTTGACGTGTTTACATTACAAAATCAGCGTGTTTCTGTGTTCATGGATGCTGAGCGATTCCCTCAGATGTTTCTATGCGTGAATCATATGAATATTTAGCAGCTTGTGAACTTGGGTCAGCCTCTGAATCTCCTGTTCCCTGTGAGTCCAGCAGAAATTTGCCACAGGCAGACTCTACCATCTCTGTGACCAGGCATTTTTGCCCCCCCCCCCCGTGGATATGTAAAAGCTAAAAAATATGACTCAAGATAAGCCTTCATATTGGATTAAGTCTTCCATAGTGATTTATTCAGGAATGAAATCCACCTGTCTAGGCCATACATATTAAAACAGCCGGGTGTGAGTATCTTAGTTCTGCACTACTCCCTGGTAAACAGTGATGCAGTTATTATAAATGTACAGCAGAATCACTGTAATTTTTTTAGATATTTTTATTTGTGTGGATAATCTTGTCTCCTGAAGGGGTTTTCAGTTACTTTGAGTGATGAGCGCATGCCTACGAATATATCTTTCAGTGCTCCTTTGGCAGACAGAGCTGCTTTAATTGTTGCATGCCTCTGGAACATGCCTTGCTAATGGGGCTGTTGGAGTCCCAATCAGTCAGCAATATGCTGCCTTTCTCTAAATGTCCCTGCTCATACAAGCAGGGCAGCCTTGATGATGCAACCATCTGCTTTGGTGTTGGTGGCCTGAAGGAATGATTATGTCTTTCATGCCTTTGTTAGGCCATCACACTGGGATCCAGCAGAGATCATGTTTCATGTTAATGTCTGCTGGGTTGTTCGTGTTTGTCATTAGGCTGGTCCTCTGAAACAGTATGTGTGATGAAACGCGGAAACCGTGCACTCGGACAGTTACATGAATTCCTTTCTTTGATTGTGACACCCCCAAATGTGTGCGCAGTGTTGTTTTGATGTTATTCCAGGAAAACCTCAGTGGTTTCTTGGGTTGGTAATTCCAATTAGTGATGTTGCTATACTCTAGTATGCTAACTAAGTAAACATTTAATCAGAGTGGCTAATCATCTTTTACATTGCTGAGCACTTACCGGGGTAGAAGGTCATGCATTGATTGAAATTAGGATGCAGCTTTTTCCCGTAAACTTTCATTTGATTTGCATATCAGAGGAGCTTATTGTTTATTTCCCGGATTCTCAGTGGAGCGGGCTGGGAATCTTTGCTTTTCTTTGACAATAGCCAATGGCTGACTCACTCTGTGTTGTCCTGCAAGTCCATGGAGGTACTCGAGGGGGGGTCTAATACCTCACATGAGTCATGGTCCATGTGACGCCACAACAAAATCTCCCCTCTCAATTCCCCCTCTTCCTGAACAGTTCAGACTACATTTACAGTAGCAGAAGAGGAGGATTAACCACTCGGGTCAAAATGAGCATCATTTCACTCCTCACTGTTTGCCGTCTCATTATTCCTGCTAATCTTTTTTGGCATGGTAACAAGTGCGGCAGCTCCTGGCGAGGAAAACAAAAACTCTAATAGGAGGAGATGTGAGCACCTTGTCGCCATATGGAGCCCGGAATTCCACGGAATCGCTCTGTAATCTCTGCAACATGGGAGGAATTTGAAGCCCTTGTTTTCAGGAGAGAATATCAGTCCACTCCCCATGTGGCACCTCTTTGGCATGCAGTGCCATTCCAGGCACCCCTGTAGTATGGTGCCCTTTGAAACACACACATACTACACATCAGTTGTTGTGTTTTGGTATGAGGTAGATATAGATATTTATAGATAAGCTGGGCAATTATTCAAATATTTATTGTGATATACTGTAATGTTCATCAGTATCAATATAACAAAGGTTAAGTATATCAATATCATTTGTATGCACTGTGCAAATACACTTTGTGATGTAATATCTAATTACTATGGCTGTTTTGCCTCAGATTTGCAAAAGTTTTTGTTGTTTTCTGTTTTTACTTTTCAACTTTCCTTCAGGAGACAAATATTATGATATTTTATCGCAATAAATATCGTATCGACTTTTTATTTTTTATTTTTATAAAGGTTATCGTGATACTAGAGGTTGTAGTTTGGTCATTCAGAAAAGGGATCAGACACATTACATTTTGAGCCAGTGGAGCTTGATAATAAGGAATAAGGAATATTTGTTTGTTTAAAACATGCAGTAAAAGATCCGGACATACAAAAAAGAAATGAGACTAATACTATCAATACCATTATTACGATTCCTCAATGTACTTAATTTATTCATTGTTTTCCAGACTTTAATTTCTTTAATGGAACAAAGGCTTCAATTTATTTTTAGACCTTTGGTTGTAATATATCAGAGCCGACAACAGCCAAAATGATCCTGGTGATTTGTAGCTAAAAAAGTGAAACAAACAAAGGCTGTATTTTAGATTATAAACACAACTATATTTAAAAAGTCACCTTTTGGCCAGTGATAAAGTAAACCTAAAATTATCCTCACAGTCTGCATTTTTGCACACTGACTGTGATATTAATGTCGCTGGGAAACCATGAGAAATGATCATTTACACATCTGTGCTGTGTATCTCAAGCTTGACTCACAGTGATTCCATGAGTAATGGCAATTAGTTCAGTTGACGAAACTGAGGACAGTGGATACATTTGATTTAAAAGTGTGGATGAATCCATAATAACCATCATATTCTGTGTTTTTAAGTGGATGATCGATCATAGCACCGTGGCAGACAACAGTGGGCGAAAATCTTCTAAGAGCAGGTTAGACTCAGGGAAGGTGACTTACTTCAGTGCGAGAGGGAATTTTAGAGTTTCTCTTATCTCGGTGGTTCACAAACTTCCCACCTGCTCACTGGAAGACACCAGAGTGTCAGCTGTGATGAAGCAAAGGAGTCATGTGCCAGATATCAATGAGCTGCTTCTGTGGTGTGATGGATTGCCAGACATGATGGCAGTTGCCATTGGAGAGGTTCTCCACCGGCTCGCTAAATAGCTGCTGGTGACTCAAGAGTGTCTGCTTCCCAGACTGACGGATTGGCCTCATTCTAATTTAGCTTTTCTCTTTTTCGCTGGTGACTGTGACTGAGATTTTAAAGGTGCCATATGTAAGAATGTGGCCAAAAACGGTTACTACATTCAAATTCAAAATACAGAAGTCTTTTAGGTTTCGTTTTCTGACCTAACTGGCAACCTGTGGTTGCTCGGCAGCTGAGACTCTACTGACTGCGATGATTGGTAGACGGCGGCAGGTGGCGCCACATGCCGGAACATGATTTCAAAACATAAACATGATTTGCAGTCTGCAAAAAATATATTTTTAAATGCAAATATTTTGTCTGTACTGTTGTTGTTGGTGAGTCTCTGTGACATATTAGGAGGATTTTATGGCCAGTTGCTTTAGATTTATTACATAATGCACCTTTAACGCAATGTCAGTCAGTATTTTTAAGTGCTCATATTGATGGTGAGGTGTTTTAAGACTTTTATTTTACACATTTAGGTTTCAATGTGTCATTACAAACTGTTTTTTTTAGAGCGAGCATGGATGCTAGTTTGTTGGTTATCTGCAATGTTTTAGCAACACCCAGTAGCTGTTATAGACATATTTGTTTCTTACACTGTTTTAAAACCATGGAACAGATGAGTTCTCTTTGTGGCAGAGTGACCATAGAAGCCTGCGGTTTATGACGCAGTGTCTCTCTTTTCGTGAGATGTTGTTTGGAGGGGTGTTTGCAGGGGATGTTGGTTTCTTGTTACACGACACAGTACGTCATGTTGAGAGTCATCGTTTCCCTCCCGGCGTGTGCACAATCGCGTGGGGTTGTTGCACACACACTTCCACTCTGCATCCTTGGATCGTAATGCAGAACAGGCTGTTCCCAGTTTGATGCATTCCACAGGTTTAGCTGAGGTCGTCAGATATCATCCTTCATCGGGTTTTTGTTCACTACATCGCTGGCCTGAAAAGTTGTTTTCATCATTTTTGAAATATTGCATTGTTCCTTCCTGAGGCCAGTGGACTAATGGGCTTTAGTCTGTGGAATCCACTCCACTGTTTCCCTCCCTCATTGGCTGATTTTGCTGAGGCCCCAATGGGGCAGGCAACAATAGACTTCATATGAAATATTCACCATGACTGGGGCATTCCAGCAGGCAGTCAATCTGAGCACAGCAGTTTAGTGGTTAGATAAAAATCTGCTGCAATTGAAGCGAAAACACAGTCCCAATTTTCCAGGGATCCAAAGTAAGATTGAGTGTTCATTTTGTTATTGGATGGTGCCTGTCTGTTGTCTATATAACCGCTCCCTGGCATGCAGAGTATGGCCCTGTCTTGTCTTTCTTTGTCTCTGTCAGAATCTCAGCCTAATGAAATAAAGTGGTATCCAGAGTGCTGATTTAAAAGTGAAGCAATTGTTACGCGTCTTATTTATTTGCTGAAATTGCTATAGCAGTCTTAGTGAGAGCGCGATGCTCCACGGTGCTCAGGTGGTTTGCAGCCTGGATCGTGTGAAGATTGTCAGAGTAATTGCGGTGAAAATGTGGGGATGTTTCGGGTTGAAGAGGTGGCGTGAGTCCCTGTAGCGTCAGGCTTGTCTCTCTCTCATTCCAAACGTGGATCTGTGATTATGAAAACACTGGTTTGATGGAGCTGATGCAAACCAGAGAAGTGGAGATTCAAATCCATATCAGGGATGGCCCAATTCCATACTCAGTATAGGTAAATCATCCTGAAATCTGAACCCTAAATATCACATACATACTTTACTCAACACAGACTTTAAATAAGTAAATACAATGGAGCAACACAAGTTGAATGGAGTAATTTAGTGGGCTGGTTATTTCTTCTTCGTGGGAGCTAAATATTTTTGACTAAAAAAGAGTAATAGGTTGGTTTTGCTCAAGTTGAATTGTGTTGTCAGTAGAGTATAAACCACGGTAATGCTTTCTTTTACAGTCCCCTAATTACCGGGTATTTACCTGGTATATTCATGGTAACACAAAAGTGTCACTAGGTAATTACAAATGGTAATAAGAAAGTAAATACAGTGAAACTGTTGCCAAAATACTGGGCATTTACCTCGTAACTATATAGTAAATTATAGTGTGTTATTGGGTAATTACTGCTGTTAATAAGAAGGTATGTACAGCGAAACTATGGCCTAAATGCTGGGTATTCACCTGGTATCTATATGGTAAATTTAAGTGTATTATTGGGTTATAAACTGGTAATAAGCAGGTACCTACAGTCCCCTAATTACTAGCTATTTACCCAAGGGGTAACCTAACCCTAACCCAAACTATGTGTGTAATTACATGGAAACAAGCTTGGCTTTCTTTTACAGTACAGTTTTACTTTACTTACTGAGTACATTACCGTGCATTACCCAGTATTTTGGCAACGGTTTCACTGTATTCACTTTCTTATTACCATTGGCAATTACCTAGTAACACTTTTGTGTTACCATGAATTTACCAGGTAAATACCTGGTAATTAGGGGACTGTAAAAGAAAGCGTTACCATCTTATTCCTGGGGATAGAAAAGAAACCCCACAGCACCATTTCACTCTTTTATAACCAGTTCCTGTATTTCTAAACACTGAAATTGTCCACATGTGAGTCATTTTAATACAATGGGTCACAGAGGCCATGTTATTTGTGTATGAGGTTTACATTCCCGCTGAAGCACAAAGGAAGAGGACGAGAAAGCTGAAGACACAAAAGCACAGGATGTTAGTGTGTATTGTTGTTAGCGCTGTTGGTGTCAGTCCAGCTCTCCAAGTCAGTTCCTACATTGGAGCTTTTGTAACCTTTGCTGTCGCTGCGTGAAAAGCTGACAAGGTCCTTTTCAGAAACGTGCATATCTGGCCTTATGCTGGAGAGTAGAGCTGACAAAAGCCCGTATTTGATTGTCTGCCTGGTTTTCTTTTGCCAAACATTGGCTTCCTACAGCTCTTTATCTTTTAGAATTCTTGGAAAATGCTGTCCCACAATATTGTGACAAATAAAAGCTGTCGTGGTGTGAGTGTGTTTATTTGTGTATGTGTGCTTGACTGTTAGACTGTGTATGATGATGATAGTGTGGGAGCCGGTTAGCCTGATGTGAATGTTCTGATGTTGATAGCAATCGTGATTCATGAAAACTGATGTCATGCTGGAAAATGATTCCAGAGGTTATTTGTCTCAGCAGCTTGAGGAGCCTGAAAGATCCCTTATTCTTTTTTTGCTAACACACCTTGTACAATGTCATGATTAATGCTGTGTTTATAAAAAAATGTAGCCTCTGTTTACAGCTGCTGTTTCCCAGCCAATCCTCCTCGAACCATTAAGAACTTGTCTGTATTGGAGCCGACAGAGTACATGTGTCTGGCTCAGGATTCAACATTGTCGCGAGTTATTCCTGGTCTCCACTTACGTGCTGCAGAATTCATTGTGAGTTGTTGAGTGTAGCAGCCCTCCTTCTCCTCCACCTCCTCATAAACCCACCTCCTGACAAAAAAAAAAAAAACTCTCCACAAACTTAGTCTGGCTGCAGTCATCTCACACCATCCGCTCTATTTTAAGCCCTCAGACAGAGGCCTGCTCCCCCTTGAGTGGACCCCACTCTCTCTGTGTGGGCCAGAGCGAGGGCCTCTGATAGACACACAAAGCAGCCCTCGCCAGCTGGTGCAAAGGTAATAGCAGAGGTAACCTCCTGGATGATGCAGCCTCACTAAACCTCTGCCTGGGCACAGAAAGTCCGAGGAGGCTGCTCATTATAGTTTTCTTCCTTACAGAAGAGCTGATGTGTTTGTCAGTGCTGTCCCAGTAGGTCAGCACAGAGCACCCCTGCTCATATAATGTTGATTTCTTTTCACAGTCAAAGTTTTTGGACAAAAATAGAAGCAAGTTGCACTGATTTCCTACACTGTTTTGGATTCAAAATGGTGTTAAAGCTGCTGTGGGTATGGTGATTTCAGTTGTTAGTTGTTAATGTTATTATTCTGCCTATGATGGGAAATGGTGTTACGTTATTTGCAGGCTGCCTCCCTCATCTGAAAACAGGCTGTCAAGCAATACTATCAGACCTGACAGAGAGAAAAAACATTAAAAACATTAAAAAAGTTGTGCTCCTCTTTTAACCATTGGCTAAATTGCAACAACACAAACGTTGTACATCACTAGTTTTCTGAGACAATGTCTCATCAAATTCTGCTTAATAAAACACTTATTATAATAGTGATGCAAGTGCCATTTTTAGATAAGTTTGTGTGCTCTTTCGCCTTGTGCGTCTTTGTGGATTTAGCCTGCCAGGGTGGGGTTGGATTCCACAGTGGTCAGACAGCAGGAAAGTGCGAGCACCCGTGTTTCCTTCCTGTCTGCATGCAGTTTGCCCAGCTCCCCTCACTGTTCACCACTTTGTGCCAGACATTTGCCACAAGACACACACATACCTTAGGTAACGTGGATCAACCCCACACTGTGGAAATCAGCATGACCACATTTTACATTGATTGATTGAAATGTTAGGTTGAGAGTGTGAGCAGATGATATTTAAATGAAAATAAACCCATAATGTCAAATGTAAATATAAACCACTAATATGCTGGATTGATAACATGTCATATCCTGGTTTCAGGTTCGATCGTGTTTACTAAACAGCTGTGTTAATCAGTTCTGGAAAAATAACAGATTTTTTTTTTTTGCTAATTAATGCCGGGAGACTGGGCTAAACTCATTTGGAGAAGCTGCACGGCATCAAAATTGTTGGTAATCAGATGGCCGCCTTGCAGCGGACATCCTCTGTCTGACAGAGACAAAACACACAAGCTCCCCAGTGTTCCAGATAATGACAGCGAAAGACGAGGAGTGGTGCAGTGGCTGCTTCTTCAGGTTATGGAGAAGCCGAGAGCAGCATTTACTGAAGTATTGCATGATGCATTTTTTAATATTAGGAGAAAATATGGTCTAACCATTAAAAAACAATTCAGGTTTGTTACAGCTTGTTATACAATATAGTAATTGTTTAAATCATAGAAAATGAGCTTGTCTAAATTGTTTTATTTGGACGTTGAATGGAGAGCTATTGCATTCGAAATGTTGTTAGTTGTCCTTCACTGCACATGCACACTGTGTGGACAGCGATTCTGGTCCAAGTCGAACCAATAAGTCATTGTGCGAACCATAATAAATGGCAGTCATTTTTCTTTTGGCCTTGATAGGCAGTCTGTGTAATTGTCTGCTGCATCTGTTTAACAGTCATGATGCATTTTCACAACTCTGCAGCAAACCTGCTAAGTACAGTGCTATTTTTACCCACAGGAATGATGGCCAGGACTATAAAAAAATCACTCCTTAAGTTGTAAAATATAAATCCACGTGGGTGTGAGAAGGGAAAAAGTAATAAATATCCAGAGGCTGAGTGACTGGCTCTGTAAAGATGTGTGGGTTTAGGATTAGAAGTGGCTCTGGCTGATGTCCCAGAGGAATCTGAAGTGCTGGGCTGAGATTTCCTTCCTTTCAGGAGTCACATCTTCACCAGTGTTTGGATGATATCTGTCGCCAGTACTTCCCTGACCCATCTCTCAACATGACAGTTTGGATCTGTGTGCTGTTGTCATTTCTCCCTTTGCAGCTCTTTTGGGTCAGGATCCTGGATACTTACTGTAAATCTTCAGAAGTCATCAGCATTTCCTGTTGCACAGAACAGTCGTAGCGTGATTGCTTGATTAAAGGCTGGGCGTTGGGGGGGTGAGCAGACAGATGCTTGGCCTGCAGCTGGCTGGCTGAGTGGGAGGGGAGCTACATTGAGAAGAAGCAGTGCCAGCAAAGTGGGGCTTAGCCAGACACTGAGAGGAGATTATCCATATTTCATCTGCGTCCTCCTCCTTCTTCTACCCACCTGTAGAGCAACACAACACAGACCCAGAGCATGAATAGTGTATGACTCAGGAATACAATTTGAGAATTGCTAACACTTGAAAGCAAAGAAAAAGATGTCCTCTGACTGAACACCTTGGGGAGAATGACAATAACAGACAGTGAGTAAATAGTGCCAAGTTGCCTCACCCATTTTAAATGTATTTATTTATTATTATATGTATTTTTTTTTAATTACATTTATTTTCAAATTAATAATACAACAAATAATTTTCACTGCAGTAAATTAAGTTGGCTTAAAACCACACTATGCAATATTATCGCTGCTAAGCTAACCGCTAGGCTAGGATAGCGACCGTGAATGTGAATTTCGCATGTGAATATTCACCGTATGCATATACACAGTGAGTTAGCGAGAGTGTCGCTAACCATGGTTAGAGCTGTGATGCATTCAACAAAATGAGTGTATTTCCAGCAGATTGATAGTCACAGTCGTTGATAGTCACATTGTTAGGTGGAATAGTGACAGTAGAAGTGTCTTGGAGTTCAGGAAGACCACATTCTATAATCCAGCCATAATCCAAGACTGAAACGGCGTTGTTAAATCTCCTGACACATTGAAATATTCCAACTTGTGCGGTGTAACACATCTATTGCGTTGTGTCCGTTGCATCCATTGGAGCACTCCGATGATTGATGTGTGAGTGATGTTTGTGATGTCTCTTTGCATTGACTTTGTATGTGATTTGGTTGCATCATGACAACAGTTACGCAGCATACGGCCTCACAAGTTCTCACCGAATAATTCATTATGCAGTTTTCTTGCCGTTTTTAATTAACCTGACAAATGTTTGTAAAGAAATCCACACTTCATAGTGACGAAGCCTCATCTTCAAAGGCACTATTTATGTTTGTACAGTGGCCCTTGACGGATATGTACTCGGTGCTAATTTCGCATGCAAAAAAAAGGCACGGCACAAAAACTATATTTTAGATATCTGCCCAGTTTAAAATATTCATGATCCGCTTGCAGCTTTGAAAGCGATCTCAAAAGACTCTCTCTTGCTCGCCCAGTCTCACACAGAGATTCACACACTCACAGGAACACAGCGCCAGAGTAAGAGCTGTGTCTATTGTTCCTCTGCATTTTTATCATCCACTCAATATTCACAGGAAATCAGGTGGACTTGTTTCCATTAGCTTGTAAATGAGCCGTTGTTTTTTTGTGGCACGATTAATCTCTGATTAAAAACCTTAACTGCGACACGGTGTCGTCTGTAGCCAGCCAATACGGATTCTGTTTAGCTCCAATTTAGCCATGTTTACCTCTTCTGGAGGCGATGGAATGCATCATGAGCAGAAATGGTGGCCTTGCCTTCCTCCTACAAATGTTCGTTGCCATTACGAGTTAGATCATTAAAATGCTTGTTGTGCCGACTCGGACGCAATTATTTTCCCCACAGTTTCACCAACAGTTTTTAGATCTGTGGTCCTTTTTAACAATAAACTGAAAATTGCCCTTTTTCTACCAGAACTAAGTGTTTGGTCGAAATAGTTTGTTGTCCATCACTCAGAGTTCCATTTTTAATTCTTTAAAGGCGCCATATGTACGAATGTGGCCAAAAACGGTTACTACGCTCAAATTCAAAATACCGAGGTCTTTTAGGTTTCGTTCTTTCTCCGCCATTGTAGCTCAGATGTAACTGCCAACCTGTGGTTGCTCTGCAGCTGAGACTCTACTGACTGCAATGATTTGTAGATGGCGGTAGGTGGCGCCACATGAAGCCAAAACATGATTTCAAAACATAAACATGATTTGCAGTCTGCAAAAGATTTTTTTTTTAATGCAAATATTTTGTCTGTACTGTTGTTGTTGGTGAGTTCAGTTTGTTATATGAACATTATTCCTGAGTCTCTGTGACATATTAGGAGGATTTTATGGCCAGTTGATTTAGATTTATTATATAATGCACCTTTAAATCAGAGCTGTTGATTGGTTTATGCAGAAGACAAGAAATAAAGGTGGTTTATAAAGAGGTACAGTTGAGTGTGGGAATCTCTAGGTGCCTCCCAAATCCATTTGATTACGATACATGGAGTTATGATTCAATTACGAAACAGTTATTAATGCATCAACATGCATCAATAATCCATAATGAGAGAGCTGTGCTGCAGAATTGTTTTCAAAATCTGATTATTGATTTTTCAGCATGGATGACTAATTCTTCTAATTACAATACATCCACGAATCAAGTTTCTTTTCCCCACCTGTACTACAAAAAAAATCTGGAATACATAAATCTGTCAATTTTGAAAATATGTCTTTTTCACATGGAATCACTGCAATGACATGTTGTACGCTCATAGACGGACGTGCACTTCTATAAAGGGCCTCCTGAGCAGAGGAGGTCAGCGTTGATGCAATATCACATTTCTTTTCATCTGACAGAAAGAAGAATCATAAATAAAACTAACTGGGCCATAGCTTAAGCCTCCTGATAGATTTATCCAACAGCACAATAGCTCCTTTATGAGACACACACACATCCGCCTTTTTCTTATCTCACGCCCCTGTTGAAGGTTAGCAGTAAATTGGCAGGGATTTCTCCATCTGTCAGTTCTTGCAACTTGTCCTCTGCCTCTGGCTCTGACACCGTGCCATTGCCCGCAAAATGAGCACAATCTTTTACCAGGTGGTTGGCACAAGGTTGTAAAAATGTCCCCACAGGAGGGTTAATCACGTTTGACTGAGTACATATTTAAAAATCAGTCGCTTTTTATTGTGATGGACGGCATTAGCTCTGCAAGGTGTTATCTATGTGCACAGCGGCTGCTTTCCAAGCACATTTCTGGTGATGGCCTAGGTGCTTTGGAGTGCTTGGACTCTTTCTGTAATAGATTTGGGGGTTTAATTTGGTCCAAAAATGTCCTAACTAAAGAAGGCTTCATTGAATAAAGTTTTTTTTATATGCCATTTCTGTGATTTAAGATCAGCAAAAACCCAAATGATGCCATAGTGGGTCTGATTTAGAATGCATGACAAAATGTTGTAGCATTATGTTAAGAAATAGTGCTGTTTTGATGACATCCTGCCCTCTACTTGTAGAAAACCCTCCACACTCCCCTCCATATCCTGGTCCCACAGGATGACATTAAGTATTTTTTCTAAAACAGTGAGAACATGCTGCCAAGCCTCTTATATCCTACATTATACCCACTCCAGGCTTTACTGTTTTCTAAACAAGAGACACAGAAAGGGGGGTGGTAAATTTCTGCTAAACGGTGAACCCTGTGGCTGCACATGGAGACACTTTTTGTAGAAAGGTTTTCATGGGGAACAATAAGTGTTGCACTGGTAGCCTTTCAGGAAGCGGAACATATGTTTCGTTTCCAACTCCCTAAATCTCAAGTGGACCTCACATGAACTGAGCTTCTGGCAAAGCTTCTGCCTCACAGCCGCCTCCACGCACAGCAATCACTGGTCCTCTGACAGAGTCGTGCTGACAGTGATCCAGAGGCTGAGGGCAGGGCACCCTCCAAAAACCCACCACAGTAAACCCACCCACCCGTCACCCCGCCCACCATCAGTCAGTTACCACGAATCCGCTCCTATAGCTCTGAATCCTTCTTTTTCTCTGGCCGCACCCGCTGTCCAAATAATCAGATGTCAGACATTAGGCTTCCCTCTATAAGGTTCATTGTTTCAGTTTTACTCTCTCCACACTCCAAGTAGTTTCTCATCCCTTTTTTAAAAAACCTGTCACGCCCCTCTCCCTTGTATGTATTTAAATTCTGCACAATTGATATTCCTTCTACTCTAGTTGTTCTCGTATTCTTGTTTCTGAGAGCTACTATTGTATTCAATATTGAGAGTAATTTTGTGTTGTGAGAAAAACATTTGTAGCATGTGACTGCGTTTGCACGTGCCTGTGTGTATAATTGATGGCATATGTAAGAAATTACCCAACATCTCAAATTTGGAATGGGAATATCAGACTTTCTTGAGATGAAGGTAGTATCGCGTGTTGCCAAGGGTTGACCTAGGGTTTCTACGTGTCTCTAGATACTCCTTTTGCAGTGGGAAAATGAAGTCGTTATTCCCTGTAAGGAAGCAATCAAGCTTTAGCTGCGGGGTTTCTTTAGTTTCGCTGTCGGTTGTGAGAATTGTGAGGTTGTGGAGGTGGTCTCAGTCTTTAAGGGTGTCAAGCAGTCTGTCTAACCCGAGTTTTGTCCCTTCATCTAGGTGCTGCTGCAAAGGAACAAAAGGGCGCAGATGGGGGGGGGGGGGGGGGGGGAGTACTGGGGGGGCTTCTGGGAAGAGGTAGAAAAAGCATTACCAGGGTGGGAAATGATCCAGGCGTCTGAAACCAAGAGGCCAACCGTGAAAGAGATGAGAGAGGGAAAGAAATCCAGATTTGGCCCAGGATCAGTCGCCAGAGACAGAGAGATTAAGGTCCCATTGCACCACTGCATCATCAGGGCTTTGGCCCTCTCCCCTACAGCCATTTTTGTGGATATTTGTTTGCTTTGGCCCTGCACGGTGTTAATTAAACAATATCGAGATTTGAAGAATGCACAAATGCACTCTTAGAAATAAGGGTTCCAAAAGTGTTCTTCTACAAGGGATGAAGTTCTACCTGGAACCATTTGCTTCTGAAAAACCCTTTCCCGAAGAAAAGGTTTTTCAGGGGTTCTTGGTAACACTAATGGTTCCAGTAAGATCCAGAGAACCCTTTAAAACCCCTTTCCTGAATAAAGGGTTTTAAAAGGGTTCTTAGCCAAAAAGGGTTCTCCTATGAGGACAAGCCGAAGAACCTTTTATGGTTCTACTTAGCACTTTTACTTCCAAGAGTGTGCATAAAGATCACCACCACATTAGCATTGGGTCAGTTGGACTTCCAATCATTCCAGAGAGCTAGGACCTCTGCCCTGACTGTAACTGAGATGAGGCCTACTTGGCTGGCCTTGGATGTGACTGAAAGCCCCTCCTCCCTTATTTTTACCCTGGGAAAATGTGCTGTTTTGGGCCTTGGCCATGCATTGTCAGCTTCCATAGTTCCTCTTTCTCCCACTTGACTTCCTTTTTGCCACAGCTTCATCCCTCAAACAACACAATCACAGATTACAGTTTTTTCTTTTCATGGATCATTCTAGTGCACTAAGCTCTCACACTGTCTTTTCCCTCCCTCTCATTCGAACTTCCATCATATGATCCTTTGCTGTGGAGAGCTGCTGGAAGTGCGGGTGGTAGAAACAGAAAGAGGCTAATTGGAAATTGTACAACCCAAGGTTAGCCACATAGTCTTTGCTGGAGGATTAATTGCAAGAACCATGTAATGATTGCTTGCATGTCTCAGCAGTGAAACCCCATACGTCACTGCACAGGGGTCAGCCTAAGACTGGGCATGTGTGTGTTTCTGAAAGGAAGGTGACTCCAGGTGGCGATCAGACAGCTTCTGTTGTGTTAGCCTGAAACTACCCACAGGCTCCCACCCACAGATCAGACTGTGCAAATCTAATTCCTGTGAACTGAGGTTGCATTGGAGAGAGTGAGATATTTGTCCTAACTTACTCCTTCTACAGTATACTTGGTGAAAGATGTTTTCTTTCAGAGGATTGTAAAGGTGTGTGGACTTTTCTCAACAGAAACTTGCCGGTGGATGCGAGGGCAGAGCTCGTATGGCTGGGAAATTCAGTGCAACAGTATTGGAGTCCACAGATCACTGAGTTTATCAAAAACATTTGATAGAAAAGGGGTTTGTGGAGAAATGTTCATATTCCTCAAGCTAAGGTATTTACAAAACGTGGCAGTGTAGATATCAGTTAGTAAATAAAAACTGGTGAGAAAAGGATTACCAGACCCAGAAGAAGAAGAAATGAAATCGACAAAACACCAGCATTTCAGAATCAGAATCAGATTATCTTTATTGTCATTGTAAGATGTAAAACAAAATTACGTGGAATCCTCATTAGTGAAGGGGTTCTCAAAGTGTTGATACCTGAGAGCCAATTTAGGAACCCAACATTGGACTGAAAGAAATCCCATTTGTAATAATTTTAATGACCAGATTGCAGTTCTACAGTTTACACGTATTGGTCTGTATCCAGTAATGTCCAATAAACATTTAACAAGCTTAGTAGCTCCTGGATTAAAACTATCAACTGGAATTCATTGCGGGGCCGCAAGAAATGTTTCTGCGGGCCGCCATTGGCTCGCGGGCAGCACTTTGAGAACCAATGACATAGACCAACAAGAAATGATAAATAATCTATAATTTTTTTTAACAAATAAACTAACAGGGACAACTTCATTCATCTAAAACAATTACATGGATCATTATAAAAACAACACTCAAAGTGTTTTGTACACATGACAGGAACTATTTCCTCCATTTGTCAAGTCTAGTTGTGGTTCAATATTTACAACGCTGTCCTTGCATTGAGGACGGCATATCTGTGGACTCGCTCTCGCTCCACTTCCACCATTTTACTTTACTATCTCTCCAACCTCAGACTGGACCGAGCAGCTTATTGAACGCAGATGACGAATGGGTGTGGATTGAAGGCAGATAGCAGGCCGCCGCTAATTGACACCACTCTATCGCTTCATCTCTTGCTTTTGTGTGCTCCTCCTGTTTCTTTTGTCAGCACTGCGATCTGTTTCAGTTGAGATTAGTTTAGTTAGTAGAGATTGCGTCCTCCCTGCGTGGTCTATTGTACTGAAATATAATCCACTGAAGATTGCTGCAGGGCTCTTGTCTAGAGTATTGTTTAGAGGCACTGATGTGTCAGACAATGATGTTACAATATATTTTAGTCTTGTAGGAATATATATTATATGATATGATATGGGGCTTATTCCAATTCCTATCTTAACCCTCAAGCTCAACCTTTAATCTTAACTGGCCCTCAAAACCAAGTGTTGAGGGTTATTTTGTCACTTAGAAATGGGACACCCCTTAAATGCAGATACGTCTTCAGACTGTAGGGGGCAGAATAATTTGTAGCGTAATCGTTTCGCTGCTTTCGCCGCCATCTTTGTCATGTGAAAACACGCAATGCATCCTGGGTAGCCCTTGCTCCCAAGGGTGGTCTCGGAAAATCTCAATATTTAGGAGGCGATACAGCCCTCAATTCACCCATGATATTATATTATATTATATTATATTATATTATATGTATTTGAGAGACTCCATTGGCTAATTCCAGTCATTTCCACATGATCTCCATGCGTGCACTCTCTCTTTTATCTCTCGTACCCCTCTGCCTCGTTATCATTCATCTCTCCCAGATTAGCCATTAACTCACTGTGCCCCACTTCTCCTGCCCTTGAGTAAAGGGTATACTTTTCAGAGCTTCCCCCTCGACTCTGAATCAGCCTCTCGCGTTCCCCTGGGACCAGCAGACAGCCATGCTAGCTCGTAGCCAGACGGCTTTTAATCATTTATTTAAGGGCGGCATCGTCTAGTTACAACTCCAGAAGCGCGAGGGAGAGAGAGAGAGAGCGAGGGAAGGTGAACGAGCGACACCGCGTCAAGCTTAGATCAAAATGCCAGTTTGTCAGCAAACCTCTGAGGATCCTCTCTGTCTTCTCTTCCATCTGCCTTTCTGCCAAACACTTTGTCAAGAACTTTGCATATGGTAAAAAGTGTAGGATAGTACTGCATGATTAGAGTCTGGCAGATGTTGCGATTTAGTTTGTGCTACAGTATAAATCAAGCGTTCGATATTGACTTGGTTATAGATTTAAAGTGCCAGTGTATAGGAATGTGTGACATCTAATGGTGACACTGCAGATTGTAACAAATGGAGGCTGAAGTCTGAGAACTACAGTGAAGTGATGAATTATTTAGCTCTAAATGAGATCATGAATATTAACTCATTTTTTGACAAAATTATGCTGTCACCTCAACTTTAAAAAAAAAAAATCAAAATAAGACAGATCAGTCTTCACAGTGCAGCAAAATGTGACCAAAATCGTTCAAAAACTAAAAATAAATCTGCTCATCTGTTCTGTGTCGTTACGCTGAATTGTTATTGCAGTGGAATGACGGCTCCCCAAGTCAAAACATCAACGTCAGATCAACCGCTGTTTGCTGGCTATGAGTTTAAAAAGTGTTTGATTTGATATGCAGGAGAGGTTGCATGGTGGATTGGATGAAGTAGAATAGTTTATTATTTCCTCGGAGTCACCTCTAGACTCACTAATTGAGCCTTTTAAAGGAAATGACACGACATTTGTTTGGTCCAGGACTGAGGTGACCTAATGTTCATTTGTTCACTGCCTCCTCCTGTGCAGGAGAAAGAGCAATCATGCTATAAGAACCATAAGGAGAACATGCGTTCATGGCACATTTCCCCCTGTCGTGTGACTGTGTTGTTGATTTTAGTTGCGAAATGTGCTGTAAAAATGCAATAAAAATGTCGATGTGTCTTTGGAACATTGCACGATATAAACGGGTAATGTGTACAATCAGCCTGTCCACCCATTCATACTGCTTATCCTTGCGTGTCCTTGGTTGCAGGGGGACCTGGTGTCTATCACCGTTGATGTTGTTGGGCATCATTCGCCCTGGGCAGGTCGCCAGCTTTGTATACAATTACCAACTCATAAAATAAGGTTTTATCCACCCTTGTTGTCAGCACTGGGCACCAAGTGACAAAGTTAAATCACATCCGTAATTGAATAGGAGTAAGGTTTGTTGATTGGAGATCAATAATCACAGCTGACATTTTCTTAATACCATTCGAAATGCTCTTCCCGACAGAGTCTTGCTTGTTTAGCTTGAGGTCAGTTGTAAGAAATATATTTTCTGCAGCTCATCAGTGGTTGTGTGTAGAAAAATATACCTCTCTCTATGCAGCAGGTTGCCTTCCTAGTCATTAACCCCAATAATGGGACCTCTGTGCAAGTGTAATGACCTAACAAGGCTCAGTTCAGGCTGCTAATTGACTCAAATTTAGTGGATGGAAAGGAGCAGGTAAAGGGTTTTCATATTCTGTGTGCTGCTGCAGGAGGAGGTGAGGCGCACCCACACAAAACATGCAAACCCATGCCTTTTTCCTAGCGGGGGGATATGGAGAGACTGGAGAGTTGTAGCATTAAGGAAAAAAAGATCCCTGGCGTTGGTGTGCAAACTTTTGACTGATCAACAAGAAAGTGAGGAGATCAATGAGGACGGTGTGGGGCCCTGAAGCCTGAGATGAACTGGCCAATCAATGGAAAACAATTCACTGAAGTGTCTTCAAAGATGTGAAGACAATCAGACATTCCTTCACAAAGCATCCCCCCGCAGCTCTCCCTTGTAGTGTTTGAAGAAAACACTGTAAAGAAACAGCACCAACAATTTGGCCTTGACTCTGACTCACACTGCAACACAATCTGTTTCCTTTTACTATTATTTTGTCTGTGCCGTAATAATGTTATAATATGAGGACGTTTATAAGTGTGTTATGAAGATAAAGCTGGTGTCGTTTTGTCAGAGACGGTATATGAATTCAATTCCCCAGGCAGTTTGAAGGAACAGGAAGTGCACACAAACATCCTTTAAAAAAAGGCTATGGCCACTACAGCTACCTGGAGTATAAGACTTCCTGCTTCTCCCTTTCCCCATGTTTCCACTACAACATCCTACTCCAGCTGTTTCCGTTACCACCCTCTCTATTACTTTAGATTTCCTCTCTCTTTGCTTGCCCGATGCTGTTTTGGTCATCAGTGATTACCTCCTATGCTTTTCCTTCCCCACCACATTATGAGAGCTGTAATTTTGATGCACTCACGCAGAGCAGCGTGCCATGCCAGGGCGTTGCACCGCTGACCACGGACTTCATATCATTTTACATCAGCAGGATGTGCAGCATTTTTTTTTCTCACATGTTCACACATGGTCAGTTGGGGACTCAACACGCTCACTTTCATCCTAAACCCATGGATGCTTCTCCTTCAAATGCATGGCCTCCCATAGAACCGTGAACCAAAAACAGTCCTCCGGCCCTTTGCGCTCCTTGAAAGAAGGTTTTTACTCAGTTTGCAGTCTCGAGAGGTGAGGAATCGCTGGCTACGCTGCATTGCAGGGTGTGGATATAATAGTGGGGCTAAATAAATCATGAACTGTCGCGACAAGAAACAAAATAGAAGTATTCTTATCGTTTCTTACTTGTTTATTGTACAGACGTTGTCAAGAGTATGTGTGCTCACAGACGCATTATTGTGGGCGCTGGAACCTCGTATTGTTTTGCCCTAAGGCAACAGAGTGGTGGATGTCTTTGTGTGGTGCCCCACTTTTATTTCAGGGAACTGTATTTCTGGAACTATAACCATGATTTTTCTCTTCCTCAACAAGTTTTGTTTTCACCCCCCAGTCTTAAGTAAGTAACCGTAACTCTCTGTAAGCTGGCTCATAAGTATAAATATCTGTGTTCCAGGGACATCTGTGCGCTCTGAGCGCGTTTTCTCATCCACGGGTAAATAAATAGTGTTGCACTCGATCTGTTTCTGGTAAATAATATCAGAAATTTGCCTTGACTATCTGTTCTATGTTTGAAAACAGAACTGATGTAACATAATTACATTTTAATTAAAAGCTGTTGGAGCTTTCTCCTGTTGTCAGTGTTTTCCCATTCACAGAGTGTTTATTCCAGAGTAACAGCCCTCATGTGTATTTTTGAGGAATTGTTGTCTATTGGATCAATCAAACACAATCTCTGAAAGTACTGTGACAATGAGAAAGTGACTCTTACAGAACCACAACTTTTAGTACCAGTAGTGTTTTCCTTTTAAAGTCAACATTTCTTTATAAAAGGTATCCAAAGTATGTATGCAAATGTACACATTTTTGATGGTCTGCATATGTTTGATAGTGTATTGTTTTAAAATACATCAATTGTGAGAGTAGATATTTTTGTATAACAAACACTTCATTCACTTCTATGTTGCAAATGATGTAAGATATATTTAATTCCCTTCATTCTCACTGCATTTATTCATGCTCTATTTTCCACTGCTGTATTTAAATGTCATTTGTAGCTGGCTGCAGTGCCCCATTTAAGGTTTCACCTTCCTGTTTATGTAATAGAAAATCTCCTATTTTCTCCTTCTGTATCTACTCGGGAAATTTTTTTTAGCAGTAGTGTTTATAACGTTATTTTCTCTGTTTGTGCAGGAGCAGAGCCCCAGCAACGCCACATCCCTGGCCATGATGCAGGAGCCCCAGGAGGTGGTGGAGGAGACGGTCACCATCGAGGAAGACCCCGGCACCCCCACCTCCCACGTCTCGGTGGTCACCTCCGATGACGGCACCACGCGGCGCACAGAAACCAAGGTAAACGCAAAGGTGCACCAAGCAGTGAATTACAACAGAGAGTAACCAGGGAGGCACGATATTATCGAAAAACACTCAAGATCACACACAAGGAGATCTGCCAATAATGAATAATGATGACAACATTCGGCTAAATAAACTGCTACTTCCTTGACTTCAGTGCAGGTGCCCTTGACAACTGTTATGTTATTTAGATTGATTTATTTTGCTCAATAAAGACAAGTTATATCTAGTCAGTATCAGTTATCAGCACAAACACTCCCAATATATCATCCTATTGGATATTGGCAAAACGTCCAATGTCATGCATCCCTAAGAGTAACACTTTTCACTGCCAAGCATATTGTTTTTATATGATACTGATTAATATACTTCCACATTGTGTTTATATACTCTATGACAATGTTGGCAATTATTTTTTTATATAAGTAAGAAGTATATAAGTATATAAGTAAGTAGAAATTCACTGTGTGTTTCTGACCTGTGTTATACTTTATGAGGCTGATATTCACACATTAGCAGGAATCCGGAGCGTTTGTATTGTTGTGCCCCCTTCCTTCTGAACTGTTTCAACACTGCTTGATTGTAGTTTAAGTCGATCACTTCTTTCAAGCCGCACAGTTCTTTACCTCAAACTCCCTGGTTTCCATCCTTGAGAATTCTAAATCCCATAATTCCAAAGCTCAGAGTGGTTTCATCTCCCTCTCATGGCTCTGTTTATTTGGTTATTGTATTATTACGAGCCAAATCCCCAGTTTTGTGCCTTTTGAATACTCCTTTGTTGATTTGTCCTCTACTATGTTTTGTTGTTTTTTTCCAAAAGGATGTATCGGCCAACGTGAAGGTGAGTGGACTTTCATAACAGTACGGCTTTGCCACATTACCACACTGCCATTTTATGTCCGACTATTCAGGCTACAGCAAGCAGTGCCTAACACAAGTCTTTTTCATCACAATGCCGAATAATGCTCCTATATGTCTATACTTTAAAGTTCAAGTCACTGCTTGCTGCTTCCACGTCCTGGGATGAGACTCATTCTGTCTTCCTTATTCCTTCTGCTTGATCTTTTTGTTGCCATTTGTTTTTGTTTCTGGGACTTATCTTTCAGCATCCCTTAAAAACACTGTAGGAGTTACAAATAGCATTGACAATAACACATAATATATCCCTGTAGCATTACCATGATATGAGATATTTTTGAGGAAGTGTTTGAAATTGCTTTTTATATGGCTTTTAATGGCTACTCTGGAGCACTGTCACTGCCTCCTGGGCTTAGGTTTAGGAATATGACAATTAAAGGAATACTTCACCGATTTGCATTAAGCTTTATATTACTAGAATAGGGGTAGAATGTTTGAAACATTGTGCTTCCCAACTTCAGTTTCCCCTGAGTTGAGAAATATCTTCAGTCTTTTCTTTGATACGTGCCCACCAGTGACACTTGGTCCTGTTAGAGTAAATGTTAGCCAAGATGGCGGACACTATTTACATTCTGGGAATGAGGTCCCGTCCCCCTATGGGTGGGTTCAAAAAGTGCAGAATTAGTGTTGCATTTTCAAGCCTCGGACCAAGTGTCAATGGTGGGCACGTAACGTTACAGAATGTAAACAGTGTCCGCCATCTTTGCTGACGGTTACGCTAACAGGACCGAGTGCCACTGGTGGGCACGTAACAAAAAATAATGAAGATATTTCTCGACTCAGGGGAAACTGAGGTTGGGAAGCACAATTTTTCAAAAATTCTACCCCTATTCTAGTAATACAAAGCTAAATGCTAAAGTATTCCTTTAATGCAGCCAAACTCCATACTCCAGTACTGTGGAGAGGTGTTTCCCTGCGGGTCAACCCCAATATGAGAAAATAATACTACTGTGATATCACTAATCTGCACCCTCATCACACCAGTGTGTACTTGTTCATTGTGTTTCTGGAGTCAGTCCACATTTCACTTAATATTTAAAAGAAAAACTCCTCATTCAGAAACATCCAGCACATCTACTTCTTGGTAGAAGGTGACGTGGGGGCTTGGAAGCACCTACTTATTTTCTCTGCATTTTAAGGCATGCCCTCTAAGATTATCTGCAGTATTTTGGTAAGTGTGTGTGTAGCTACAACGAACAGCTGCTGCAATTGTAGCCTTCCAGAGAAGTGGATAGAGTGCTGTGTGGAGCTCCTACTCAGGAGACGGTGAAACTGTAATTAAAAAGCCTCACCAGGGAGGGCTGGTATAGCCCTACAGCCCTTTTTTCTGCAAGGGTATTAGGCCACACACACAACCGCGCACGCGCACTCATATGATTTAGGAACTCCTTTGGTGTACATGCATCACACGACCACATCACACTAATGCTGCTGAGGAAGGGAAGGATAAGGGGCCGTTCACACGCGGTGTCCTTTGCATGCACAAATGCATTATTTTAAATGGAGACGCCCATCTTACTTTAACCCATTAAGGCCTGAAGCGCCTGGAAAAAATGCCTCTAAAACCTGAGCTTCAATGCCCACTAAATGACTGATTTCTCAGCCTCTGTAGCAGATATAGGAACACAATTCAAAAAGTATTTGAGAGCTTACACTGTGAGCTTTCCTGTGAAATTGAGTTTATTTAGATACAAAAATGTAAAAGTAAAGTGAATAACTATTTTCAATTAAAAAACAGTAAGAACATAAAGTAATATCAACTTGATTGTGTCCTGATGGAGTGTGAAGAACAAGAACAGCATGTAATGACTGTAACAGACTGCATCACATGTGACGGTGATAGAGCTTACAGCGCAGCGGCATCTGCAGGTAAATCCACTGTCACGCCTTGTGCTCGGTTGTAAACACTCCGTAGATTACGGTGGTATTTATCCTCATTATCGCCGACCTCGTCGTCTTCAAATGTAATTATGTCTTAACCATAAATCCCGGTCGATTTGTTCAGCGTGTTCGAAGTTATCAGTTATCTCTCCGCTGTCAAAGTCCTCCATGTTTGTGCGAAGTAATTTCAAAACAATGTCGCGAGAAACCCTTATACCCCCCGAAAAATGACGTATCCGCCTTACCGGCGTCTATGGTAGAAATGCGGCAATGCTTTCCTGGCATCAATGGGTTAAGACCCCAACATCCAGAGGATGCTCGTGAATGGGACTCACCTATACGCAGCAACTTTTTTGTATTTTGCTGTCAGGGAAATGTGGTGCTGACAATCCAATGTCTCTGTTAAGGTTAATTAATTCAGTGTCTCTGTAGTAACTTGAGTCGTGTCAGCAGCTTGAAGGATTTTTTTTGCCTGCTGACAATGGATTCTACAGGAGCACTGTCTTTAAAAGCACCTCTTCAACCTGTGAAGCATGTGTTTTGAGATGCCGTGTGCACGAATTGCCCCACGAAAGACGCTCTTGAAGGCCCGACCGTCCTGCTGTGAGGATGAATCGGGTCGTGTATCAAATGAGGACGCAGATTAAAGTTCTGGATGAATTCAGCGTTTCTGTGATGAACTCCTCATCCAGCTGAGAATATGCACAAAGACACCTCTCCACGTGTCTTCCTCACTTTTCCTCTCTCTTTTTCTTCTCCTCCCTGCATATCCTCTGGCTGACTCACTCTCATGTGTTGCCCCCCCCCCCCCCCCCCGCACACACACACACACCGCCTTTTCTATCTCTCTCATCATTTTGCAGCGACTCACTTTTATTTATGTTCTTATCTGTTCTTGAGAGCCAAACTCTTGGCATACTGTCTAATGCTAGCGCACTCCTTTCCCTTGATGGTTATCCCCTATCTGACTGCTGGAAGATGAAACGCAGAAGCTTCACCCATCTGCCTGATTTGCAGGCAGAAAAAAAGTTTTTTTTTTCTGTGGTAAACACATTTCTCGTTGATTTAGTATCAGCAATAATACTGGGGTTAGGATAGTTGGAAAGGAACAGGTGGGGTTGCTCTGTATGAGAGAATGTCTGGAAGGGGGGGTCAAGGTTTGTTTGAGGTCAGCGATGATAGCGGAAGTGTTGTCTACACACGGCGTGTGTGTAAAGTCCGAGCACATGTACTTGGTCAATTAGATCCGCGTCCGTCCTCCTGTCCCAGCATGCTGTGCCGTCTCTTGGAACTCATCCAGCCCTCGAATGGACCGCCAGTCATGTTGGCGGAAGAGCTGAGCTGAGCCAATAAAAGCGGCATTCCCTCGTCTTTCCTCTGGATATGAGCTAATGAGAGTCGAAGCGCACTACACAAAGAAATAAAAGCTCTTTTGCTTCCCTGCACACACTGGGGAGCCAGACTTGAGCAGGCGGTAATAAGGTATTTACTCCTCCCTGAATACAGCACAACTCCCAAGCTATTACAGAGGAACGCGGCAACAGGGTGAATGCACATCCTTTCAGTGTACGTGATGTGAAACAGTTTGCTATAAGCTTTACCCAACCATTCCTCCAACACAGGCACTGGGGCTGTCCCAAACTATTTTTTTAAGGCGAGGGTAGTAAGTACATCGACGGCAGTTAGGGGAGGAATTCTGTGAAGTTTGCTTAACTTTTTTTTTTTGCCACAGAGAAATAAGTGTAAGCATGTGTCCTTCAAGTCACTCATCCATTTTCATCACATAGTAAAATTGATTAGAGCTGAAACAATTACTTGAATTAATCGATTATTGACATGTTGACAATCGATTAATCGATTTGAAGCTTTTCCACGATTAAAACAGGATTTAGGATTGTTTGAGCTTCTTAAATGTGAATGTTTTCTAGTTTCTTTGCCCCAGATAACAAATAAAACATTAAAACTGAAACATTTTGCTGAAGACATTTGAGAAACATCATCATATCCAGGTTTGACAAACACTGATCAACGTTTTCTGACATTTGTTGAGAAAATAATCTACAGATTAATCAATTATGAAAATAATCGTTAGTTGCAGCTCTGAAATGGATGTTCTCCATTATTAACCATGAACGTTAATTGGTGTAGGGTTGCCGTTGAAAGGCAGTAGATTTAATATTCAAAATGTATGTCAGTAACCCGAGCATTAACATTATGTACATTATAAAGTTTCAGTCTTTATTGTTCATGAGTGAATTGCAGTCATGTCAGACAATGGAAGGGAGCACGTTTTCTAGCGCACTGCAGTTACACATGAACATTTGTGTGGTTTAATTTATTTGATAAGAATTATTTGACGCACTTGTTTACCACTTACCACAACCAATCACCCAGCACATCACACCACTCAGTGATTGTGACTCATAACTTTAGTAAGTCGAGTCAAATCCTGACACATGGGTCTCATCCCCCCCACCCTTATTTATACTTTCTATCATAATAGTCATATAGTCTGTCATGACTGATCCATGTGGATGCCCTAAAAATGAATCACAGTCTCCACAATCACAGCCTGCTTAAGGACATGAATTACTCCCTCATGCTTTCCCTCTAACCTCGGGCCACAGTATCACATTTATGCACTGAAGTAAAGTGAACGCCACAGAGGCTGTGAAACGTCTTACGATGCTGTAAAGTGGATAGTTTGACGCCTGCTCCCTCCATTTTTTTTTTTTTACCAGCTTTGGTAAACAGTAAAGTTTTGTGTCTAACTGCCTGTTTTTGCTGCCTGTTTCAGAGACTTACCATGCATGTGCACACAAGCGTAGTATATCCTCATGTACACGCAGTCACATTTTCATGCTCTCCACCATTTTACCAATTCTCTTTTTAGCCGTGTTTACCCCCCACTCCAGCGTATTACAGAGGCTTTTTTTTTTACCAACTCCTCCTCACCGTTTTCTCTTGCATGACAGTTTAATGCCGTGTGAAGTTCAGCGTACTTCAAAGAGTGTTTGAAAACTGCGTGATCGTTTCTCTTTGCAGCCCTTTCGAATTGCCTAAAAAGCTGCATGAGTACAAAGCAGCCGGGCATATGAAGACTAGCAAGCTGCTGCATTTGCCTCTAGTTCTGGGAGCCAGAATAAATAGAATATTTGATGGTATAAATATGATGCTGTTGAAAATAAAAGATGATAAAACGATCAGATAAGAATAACTTAAAAAAGCATTTTGGCGTAACTTTACTCATGACAATTTGGATTCCCATGCAGGAAAAAGTAAAAAAAAAATCCTAAATGACATTTATCATGTTTATGTAACCATTTCATGCAGGGTTTGACATTCAGCTGCTGCAGTCCTCTTGAGAGACAAAGGTTATGAGCAGGGCCCATGACATGAACATCAAAACATGCACCACTGGGCATTAAGAAGATGGAAGTGAGCTTGTTATTAGAAGGCCGTACGTGTTATATTTAGCTAATGTGAGGTCTTTATTTTTACCCATGCAAAGCCGAGGGAGAATGGCATCAGGAAAAAAAAAAAAATGTAGATTACTCAATAATTACTCCGAACATGGAAATGAACCTTGGCTTGCCTGGAATAGGCTTTGTTATGCGGCTCACAGCCAGTGTGTAATCAAGAACCAAGGACAGTGAAGAGTTCTGTTTGTTTTAACCACGTTAATGAGGATGTTGTTGTGAACAATCGCTGTGTGGTTTGTGCTGCCGTGCTGCGTCGTTGTGGTTTCTTGATGCTCTTACATGCCTTTGCATTTTCTCCTAATTGAGATCAAAATGTTGACCTTGATGGGAACATTAAGAAAGCATATTATTGCAATTACGTTGGTTGCTGTTGAAAATGAAATCTATCAGAAATGGGAATGAGTCCAGTGTTGTTGTTTTTTTTGGATTGTTTTACAAGAAACTCAATCTGCGAGTGTCGAGTACGAATGAACCTTCTCATGCAGAAACACGGACAGCATAAGACCTGCACCCCCTGCTGATGACGATTTATTTTCATCAACCTCATTAATTTTGATGATTAATTTATAGCCGCGGACAAAATAGCCAATTATTGGCCAGGACAGAATTCACTGCACAGCAAATTGGTTTCTGTATGAGCGGAGAGCCCGTGGATGGAGGAGTGTTTCTCTCTGTGATTCTTCAGTCGGACAGCAGCAGAGATGGAAGAGAAGGAGTTGCCTCAGCTGAAGGATTGAGCGAGCTAGAAGGATAGAAATATGCAGGAGTGGTCATCAGCGATGCCACCCTGCCACGCTCCTGTGGGGATGTAAAGTATTCACGGTCTAGTGGAGCTGTATCACTTCGGGACGTCTCACTTACGGCACGATCGGTCGACCGAGACGGTGTTTGCAGGATTTTGAGTCAAGAGTTTCCTGGCAGTGTTGTTTCTTACAACAGATAAGAGCAGGTGTATGGAAATTGTTCCACCAAAGTCCATGGTTTCTTGAATTATAATTTTTAATCCCTATCATGCACCATAGTTCTTTTCAGGGCTGAACATTTTGGATCACCAATTGCTAACGAAATTTACTAAGATTTTTTTGTGTCTTTATCAGGCCACCAAGCATTGTGGTTTTCATTGATCCCATTTGATTTTGTGCCATTTCTAAGCCTGGAGCCACACTGAATACATATACACTGCACAACGGCAGCTTTACTGCTGCCTCTGGTGCAGTACTGTTGTTCAGTGAGTTTGCACGTCTGCTGCAGACACAGGGTTAACACAGGGTTAAACAGTACAGAAGATACTCTTCTGTAATCAACCAAATGCTATAGGACTCTTCAGTATCAAGTCCTGCATAAACTGGTCCTCTACTAAGGATAGATTCAGGGTACAGCAAAATTGATGTGTTGTTCTTGTGATATACGTGACATAAGTGTTAAAACTATAGTGAAAGTTGACACGCGTTCCAGCGGAGTCCGTTTTTATTTCATTTTTTTTGCCCCTCATATTTATTATCGCTGTTCTGATGGTCAATAATGGACATTACAGCCATGTTTTTGAGCCTAAAATGAAGTAGTACAGTGTAGAATAGTTAACACCCCCGCATTGCTGCTGTTGCTGCTGCTGATGTAAAAAAAAAAAAAAAGTCGACAAAAAATTCGACACGTGGACCTCGACAATCGACTCTAAAAATGTGTGAAATTCCCATCCCTACCTGACACAATGCAACAATTGCACAGATAGAGAAGCACTTGCCTCAGTGTAGTGAACAACTTGGTTTCCTTTTTGAATGCGGTCTGAATTTGACGTGTGAACTTGTCAGGTATGTTTTTTGAAATCACTTGCCATGTTGTCTCATGGGTGTGTGTGTGTTCCCTTCTACAGGTGACTAAGATGGTGAAGACGGTGACCACACGGACAGTGCGCCAGGTGCCCCTTGGCCCGGATGGCTTGCCCTTGCCAGAGGGCTCATCCCCACTGGGCAGCTACACGGACTCCATCGACAGGCGCTACATGAAGAATGGAGGTGGAGGCTTCGTCACGCCTCAAGCCAGCTCCACCCTGACGCGCTCCTACAACAACTCCTACAACGATTCATACTGCGAAACGCCAGAGAGCCAGTACATTCGCCACTACGGCCTGCACGATGGCTACGCAGACCTGACGGACAACTATGGCAGTCTGTCGCGCGGAGTCAACTTTCGCCCGCCGCGCTACCCCTACATGCCCAACAGCTACCGGCCAGAGAACAGCTACACGCTGCCTATTCGCAAGGATGACTATGGCCATGTTGCTCAGCCCCAGGTTCCTATGGGCAGCAGCACTGTGGATCTGAACCGCTCGCAGCCTGAGCGCTTCCAGCCTGAACCTTATGGACTGGAGGATGATCGTCGCAGCTTGGGTCCTGAAGAGGAGGAGCCATATGAGCTGGAGCCCGACTATTCCACTGCTAGTCGACGTACCCTACAGGGGGCCAACCGAGGTCGCACCCACCGGGAACCTCTCCGTGATGGGCCCAGAGTCAGGTGAGGATAAATACTATCTAGCCAAGTTCTGCTAATACGTCAAAGCAAGGGAATTTAGAGTTTTACACAATTACAGTCCTGACTGTTTGTGTTATGGCTGAAGGTTGCAGCCAACGGGAACTTGAAGGAGCTCATTTGTTCTTGAGCATGTACAGTATGCATTGTTTTCTTTTCTTGTTAATATACATGAGTGCAGAGTTTGCCCTGACGCAGAAGGAGATTAGGTCTGCTAAGAGGAATATGATTGTCTTGCTCTTGTTATAAAAACACTATACTACATCGTGCATGCCCAAGTAAACAGAGGCCGATTGTCCTTGGGCAACTCGCTTCATAAAGCATGAAATGAAAAAACATGTCTTTGATTAAATTTTTTTTTTTTACAAAGTTAACGTGCTTGTTGTAAAGGTTAAGAATGATTGGAGATGTGACCGTGGATCAAAGAGAGGATGAAAGAGAGTCGATGGGAGGCTTTTGTCAGTCAGTGCATTCTTATGCAGCCTTTGTTGAGGGTAATATAAGCATGTTAGTTTCTATCAATACGATTCCAGAACGGACTCTTGACTCCCTAATATCTTCCACTTACTTCGTTCTTGCCCAAACGTAGGCTTTTAACAAATTCCCACCCACAAGTGAAGCAGGGGTTTGAAGTTGAGTCGGTGGAAAGTGCATTTTAAAGACTTCCTTTTTGAACATTGATCTATGGCGGGTGGGTATTTGAAAATATCTGCACTTCTCTACCAGTCTTTGGGACAAAATGTTCCATTTCCACTGCCAGAGCTCTAAAAGAATAGAATTTAAGCTTGGTTTATACTCACCTCAGTGCATCTAATGCAAAGGTGCCAGCACATTTGACATGAGAGCTCCAAAAGGTCATAAAGACTAGAAAGATAATCACATCTTTCTGGCATCTTGGAGAGGAGGAGCTTTAATGGGGTAATTAAGAAACACAGACAGGTAAGAGGGGGACGTATAAGCCGCATAAAACACTGCTATCTATCTATCTTGATGCTTTAAGAAGTCAATATGAGGGAGGATGAGTATGGGTCTAGCCTGTGTGTGTGTTTTTTAGGTCATCATGATTAACGGTGACACAGTAACCAGGTTTGTTTGCATGTCGTCAGCGCAGTAGTTTGTTTTGCTTTCGGTGCCTTCTTAATTCAGCGTATGTAAACACGCTCTGATTCGTCGGCAACCAGCTGGATCTAAAGGCCCCTCAACTGATGTATATGAGGCAGGAAAAGAGCAGATGCCTCTTCAGACCGCGTCTTTACACACTTTGGACTTTGCTCTCGCTCACTCACGCACAAACACACACACACACACACGCACTCAGCCAGAATCCACATCCTCAGAAAATGAGTCACACTTTTTTTTTTTCCCACCAAGTGAGAGGCACTTGCTGTGACAGGCAATTTGTAGCCTGGCGTACATGTGTCACAACACAGCCCTAAGTGCTACATACACCCCTTCAGCAACATGCATACACACACACACACACACACACACACACAAATCAGCACACACACAGATGACACGCAAGCACACTTCAACAGCTGCTCACGTGAAGCCGCGCACGACTGACTGCTGCCTGAATAATCGCAGCAGCAAATTAAAGCGCAAATGTTTCTCGTGCTCTCGTATCGGCTGACATCAAAATATCATGATACTATATAAAAGGTGACATTCTGCTTCATGGGCTCCGCTGCATGCTCTCACTGCAATTCTTATACTTCAAAAAAAAAAGGAAGTTGCAACTCCAAAGTGCTGTAATGAAATCGGGAACCGAAGCTGTTTAATTACAGTTTATCATTGCAATTGCAAGCCCTTAATTATCCACCACTGAAAATTAAGATGTTCGGTACCAAAATGGCTTCCGCGTCGGCGCCGAGCAATACTTGTGTCACTGCTGTGGAATCCTTCTTGTGTTAGCATATGCATGAGCGTAATGATGCATCTGTGGCCGAGTTTGTGAGGTTTAGGGCGTGTGAGGATGCCTCTGTCTTGGATTTCGGTGTTAGCAGAGCTTTAACTTCCTGAACGGGCAGCTCTCCTCCCTTTATCCCTGCTTAGGATTTTTTTTGCAGATAAAGTGTCTGTCTCATGTCTCCACTTCACTGTCTGGATGTGAGTGCATTGTGCTTTCTTCTTCATTCTGATTTATGTTAGTTTTTTGTGGCGTGACCATCTTTCTGTACAAGTGTGTCGTCATTCCGTTGTGATTAATAGCTATTCAGTGGCATCTTTATGCTTAATCTATGATAGCCAATCTGTCCTTGTATGACTCCACTCTACCTGCCTTTGTGCCAGGCTTTTAGCCAGCAGGACGCCCTAAAAACGCCCTATTTTTCCCCCGGTAACCACCGGAACGATGTTGTGATGACGCACGGGTATAGACAGGCGCGTGCTGGTCGCAAAAACTATGAACTCCCCGCAACAGTACTCTCTTCTCTCCCTCTCGCCCTTTGAGCTGTTAACTAAAGCGATCAGCTCATCTGATGCATCTGTTATTCCTTCTAAAGAAAGAATGAGATGTGTGAAAACAATAAAAAGTGCACTCTTCAGAATCTGTCAACACATTATTCTAAGATCTACTTGGATCCGCTGTATTTCATCGCGACTGTACTCGTTCCTCGTCATAAAGATCATTATGTGTCATATTATATGGACGTGTGGATAAAACTGCGCATAGAGAAATCCATCCATCCATTCTGCGTTGGATGCGAATGATCCTGAGCCAAATACTCAGTATACTATTATAGCGGTTCATCCCTTCTGTCATGTCTGAGCTTTCTCAGATGTGTCCCCTATAATTATCGAAGAAACTAATAAGCAAAGTCTCTCTCCTTTGATTGAATCAAAACATGTAGTGTTGGCAATGAAAAATGCTGTCAAAACAGGCTGACAAATTACAAAGAGGCGGGGACGTAAACACTCCATCTTTGCTGGTTTTTTTCTCCCCCTGCTTTGTTTTCTGTCCCACAAAGACACATAAAAAAAAATGATTGCCCATAATTCATAAATGCACAGAGGGCTCAGCAGGGGCAGTCACTGAAGAGCTCATAAACGTCCCAGAGATGTAATGTGAATGCATGTGATGTAAACATCTTCCTGTGAGTGTCTCATCCTTTTCATTAGATCTTTTTTATTGGCTCAAAGGTCCTACAATTGTGGGATGATAAAGCTATTGAAAGAAGATGAAGGAGATCGAGAATAGTTAGAATGTGACAAAGGCTAAACGAGAAACAAATGCAGCGCAGTTTGTGTAACTCTCATGTCGACCGTGTCCGTTATCTTTTATTCTGTGCTTTGTGTCTTAGGACAAAACAAGCGCACACCCACACATTTGCAGACAATGCACAGAAATAGCCTGGACGTTCAGCAGCTCATTTAAAACGAGGAGAGCGATCTGCTGTAATCATGCTCGGAGCATTGCGTCTGGCAGTGGACAGCCCTTTCACATCCAATGAATTTACCCCCCCCCCCCTTACACACAATGGTGCCAATTTAAATGCAAATCCTGACATTCCCATCAGTCAGCCTCACGGTGCATGCGTTGCCAAATGCCCTGTTGCATCGGACCAGATCTAAATGAGTCAACATCTACACAACTGTACATCCTGTCTGTGTGTGAGAAAGTGTGGGAAAATGTACAGATAATAAGAGCAAAGAGAGAGAGAGAGGGTATGTGTGGTAGAGGCAAGGGTGATTTACTAGTCATCTATTAGATAGCAATGATAGTGAGCTTGTGTCCTGCCCTTGTTGCCTTCTCACATACATTGTCTTGCATTTAAATGTGTGTAACTCTGAGTGTGGGAGTGTGTGGTTGGATCTCGGTGTGCACAAGGAAGCATTTAGTAAACACTAGCACGTGCGCCCGTGCACACATATTCCCTACTTTTTCCCCGACAGTCTAGTGTCACGCAGCTCTGCCTTTTTGCCAAATGATGTGCTGTGATCAGTGATCATGATTAACCCCTTCTTCCTCACTGTGGTCATAGGCTAACCCATCTATAAATGCATGGATTGTCAGTCTGACTTCATCACACATGTGACTTTGATGATGTTTTGCCAGAGATATCGGTAGAAATGTGATGGATATCGCTAAAAGAGCAGCTTCCACCTCCTCAAACAGGTATATATTGAACGGGTACTGAAAACATACTAGATAAAGTTTAATTTTTCTGTTCACAAAGACCAAAGAGAGGCAGAATAATAACACCAACAACAACACAAACCACCAAATGCTCTGCATTGCTATGCAAATATAATATAAATTGTCCAGTCCTCACTGAGTTTTGCAACCCGCAGACAAAGGCCCCTGATTTGTGGTCGATGGTTGATTGTCAGTCTCCAGTTGCTCCGTGAAAACTCCTTGAAGCAATTTGTCAGGCTTGCCAAAGGCAGATTTTTACCCTGCTGGATGTGTCCAATCTTGCTGGAGTTTGCAACAACTCCAACCAACTTCAGCCAATCACAGACCAGGACAGAGTGAAGGCAGCAGAGCAAAAAAAACAATTCAGCTGTGAGAATAAGAGTGAGAAGGAAAGAGAGTTGATTTGTAGACAAGGAACTGAGCAAAATGAAGCTTGGTTTTTGGTTATCATTTCCTGTGTCATTTGCGTCGGTATGTCGATTAAACATAATTAGTTCTTAATGGTGAAAAGATTAAACTGGTTAGATATGTGATAAAAAGATATGTGAAATACAGAGCGATTCTGCAACTTTACCTTACTTCTTTGTTTACATTGCTTCTATCAAAACCATTTTCGCTCTATTCGTTTAGTTCCGTTTAAAATCTGCCCAGCATATTACAACACATAATTAACAGCAAACTCATTAAAATTATTTCTGGGCGTGGAATTTCCCTGCCAACCACCGGCTTTGACCGCCATTCTGTCGTACCACCAACCGCCGTACATCAAAGATGGTGAGAGGAGACCAGCTGAATGTCGTAAGGAGGGTAAACAAGTCCCAAGCTGGGCGTGGAGAAGGACTTTGCATTAGTGCACAACCCTAATTAAATTCCTTCCTAAAAAGTCTTAACTTTTCTTACCTAACATTCTCCCGTCCCAACTCACTGGTGTGCCTTCGAAAGGAAAAAATGTGTGAATCTGCTGAGCGTTTTTCTGACACTTAGACATGTGAGTCCCCTGACTCAGTTGTTGCCAGTCCTTGTGAAAAATGATCCCTGTGATTAAAGACCCTTAAGTAATACGAGTATATCAAACTCTAGCAACAAATGATCTAGAATTAAATGCCTATATTCTTGCCCATACACCCATAGAGAATTGATGAGGCTGTCACTGAGAGACAGACACCGAGAGGCTCACAGGCTCCGCCCCTTTTCTGATACCCAATGGACAAACCTTTTTCCATTGTCTAAAAATGAATATAGCTCAACACTCTTTAGGCCCCCAGCCTGAACACTAGAAATGACAATGATGCTAATGCTACCAGAGATGTCCTGGAGAGATCATCATTAACATTTTAGCAACTGCATGATAGTTCTGCACTGTGAGCAAAGGAAGCCCCGGGGGCATCGGAGGGCTCAAAGTCCTCCCCGGGGGACAGCACAGCTCCTTCTCTGTCCCCTGAAGGAAAAGTCATCAAATCCATTCGTGTCTGAATGTGATGGTTTTAAAACTAAAAAAAAAGAAAAAAGGAAAAGACTTCACTAGACCATCCTTCAAAGCTTTGTCTTTGGTGTTGCCTTTTTTCTCTCCGTTTCCTTGTGAACTGCCTAGTTTTTTTCTTTGTGCAATCGCTTCCTGTGTCTCAATCACTTTCACTGTGTCTTTTGAAGTCTGGTGTGTTTGTTGCTACCACCTGACAGGTAGGAATAATAAGGAGGTTGCTGTTTACCGCGCCACCGCCGCCGTCCTTTGAGATTCCTGCATGAAAGACGTCTCCCCTTCTCTTTCTGTCCAGCACTCTTCCGTTTCTGCCATTATCGCACATATCTTTTAACCTCTCACCCAGCCTCTCCTCTGCTTTGCCTTTTACCCTCGTTAGTCAGTGGCTCTCACCTCAGTTGGCTTCTGTGAAAGTCTGTCTTGCGGCTGAATAATTCCTCTCTTAGACAAATCCGTCTGAGTCACCCTCTATTTGCCTCGTCCATCTCCTTTGTCCTCACCGTCCTCTTTTCTTTTTGTCTTCCAGGGGGTATGCAGATGACCACATTGAGCCAGAAATGATCGATGAGCGCCATCCTTACATCCATGGCATATATTCAGCACCGCTGGCCCAGCCAGAGAGGGGTAGCATGGCCAGTCTGGATCGCATGGGTGGCCGACGCTCACCCTCCATCGACAGCATCCGCAAGGACCCGCGCTGGCGTGACCCGGACCTCCCCGAGGTCATCGCCATGCTGGGCCACCCCATCGATCCGGTCAAGTCTAATGCCGCCGCCTACCTGCAGCACCTGTGTTATGAAAATGACAAGATCAAAAAGGATGTGCGTCAGCTGAAGGGGATTCCTGTTTTGGTGGGGCTTCTGGACCACCCGAAATCCGAAGTCCACCGCAAAGCTTGCGGAGCCTTGCGCAACCTCTCCTACGGCAAGGACAATGACAACAAGGTGGCCATCAAGAACTGCGACGGCATCCCCGCGCTCGTCCGCCTGCTGAGGAAGACCAATGACATGGAGGTCCGAGAGCTCATCACCGGTAAGAATCAACACCTTTTTTCCTCTGTGCATTAAAAAATAGTCACGCTAAAAACCTGGGATGAGGTGAAGCGGGAAATCTTGCTGAAAAGTAGAGATGGCTTGGGGCCAATTCCAATTCCTATCTCAACTCATAATCTTAACTGGCCCTCAAAACTAAGTGTTGAGGGTTATTTTGTCACTTAGAAATGGGACACCCCTTAAATGCAGATATGTCTTCACACTGTAGGGGGCAGAATAACGCGAAAGCTGTGTCCAGTCTGTCAACTCCAAAAAAGAAGAAGAAGAAGAACACATATTTACCTTAAGATTTATTTATTACGATCCGTTTGTCAGTCAAGTTATTAGGTTGTCAGTTAGTTATAAGATGATACTCATACAAATACCACAACCACGGACATATTCAGCTGACAGTTACCACACACCACGGCTTATTGAAGGGTAAACCATAGCGAACGATCACGTGTCCCCACCGTCTGGCTATTGACAAAAGATCGTAAAATAAAAAATAAATTTTACGCAACAATGACGTCAGTAATCCATAATATGGGCCTAAACTAAGATAATAAAATGGTTTTCATCATTTTTTATATCTCTATTACCAAAGAAAATACTTAATTTGTAGCGTACTCGTTTCGCTGCTTTTGGCGCCATATTTGTTGTGTCAAAACACGCAATGCATTCTGGGTAGCCCTTGCTCCCAAAGGTGGTCTCGGAAAATCTCAATATTGAGGGCGATGCAGCCCTTAAACTCACCCCTCAACTTAATTTTTCTGAGAATTGCGACAGCACTTGCACTAGAGGGAGAGCACATTTTTGAGATTGAGGGTTAAGCAAAGAATTGGAATTCACCCTTGGTGCCTCTTATTTGTAGCTGATTCAGTACTTTCGCAACCATGAGAATCTAGAAATACCAATATTAATCTGACAATGTTTATACCCTTTTTGAAAGACTTCTGCCAAGCTTTAATCAGACTTTTGAAAATATGCTTTTGCAATCAATCACATTCTTGTCAAATGACAGTCATGAAGGATATCTCTCTTTACAGCATAGTGAAGCATTTAACTCCTTCAAGATTTTACTTTCTCTTCTAATGAATTTTTTAGCCAGCATCGCAAAAATACTCATACAATCAGTATTGGCTCATCAAGTTTTTTGATGGTATTATTTTTTAAATACATACACTGCATTTTCTTGCACAGTTTTTGTCCAGCTAATTTGACTCAAATGTGTATTTCACACAGATAATTATGAAAGTACTGCTTCTGTATCACAATCCTATACTCTCCGTGGTAATTACCCACGACTGTGAGTCATACGAGATTAAGGAGAATACGTCTTAATCCACACCAGATAGGTTTTCACAATACATAAGGATCAGATGATTTATACTAATCTTAGACTTGACCACATTATGGGATACGTTTGTATCTCGGTCATCAACAAAGGGCAGCAAATGTTAATGAGATAATTAAGCTGCCATGAAGCCATATTGTTTCAATAAATGGTCACAAACATCATATTATAGTGCATCCAAGTACTATTCCCATACTATACTTTACCTGAAACTCTTTTTTAAACTAACTAGTCTAATTTCATTCAAAACTGTATTATTTATTCAGTATTGCCTGGGCCGAACCTCTGTGGAAACTGTGAATATGAAAATGAACGTCTTGCATTATAATAATAAAAAGAAAATGGGCTATTTATAGGGAATATGTCCTTTAAAAGAAGCTATTGATTCAAACCCTTTAGTAGTTTCACTTTTTGACCTGGAAATGCCAAAACAGTGTGAGTGTGTGTGTGTGTGTGTGTACTATTTTGACCTGATACTTGGCTGTTATGCACACTTTGCAACCAGAGATAGGGCCTTTGTTTTCACTGAATGCGTGTGAAAAATAAGAAGCACATTTAAAGTGTTGTGATATTGAAGTTTCCAGCACCACCCAAGACCAAAAATAGGTTACATTTCACAGAAGTTCACTGTGTCAGCCGAGAAAATAGTTTTCAAGCTGTGCATTAGCTGTTTAAGGTTTCTCTCTGGATGATATGTTGGGGAAAAACTGTGGTTGTAAAGAATGGATACAAGATAATGGCTATTGACAGCTTCCATTCAAAGGTATTGACATTGATACAGATCCTTAAATCCCTGCGTTTGGTGACATGAAGTCTGCGCGCAAGCACGAGCGTCTGCGGATGCGTTTCCTTCGGTGTGACAAAGACGTCACGGTGAGCGATGACTCTGCCACAGCAGAAATGATTGCCTTTACAGCATCGTGTTGCTCCTCATCACAGCTAAAAATAACGCTGCACCATAAGACGAGGAGGACAGACCAGAGAGAGGCTTTTTATCCCCCCCTCGCCTGCTCATTATCTACCCTCTTTCACTCTATCAAAATGTTGTTTTCTCTCCTTGATTCATTATCTGCACTCTCGCTCCTTTTCCGCCTCTCCTCCCTCTCTCTCTCTCCCTTTAGGTTTCCACAGCCAGTGGCCCCAGTGAAAACAGGCCAGTCACAATGCGGGGCTCAGCTTACAGCCTCAGCTCGTGTGGCTAGAATTGGCCGTGTTTTTCTACAATTAAATATAATTGAGGGGGGTTTAAATAGAGGCCCCTTTTCCTCAGCCCATGTGTGTAAAACCACAGGGAGAGAAATGGGTGATGTGGAACTAGCAAATTTTTTTTTTTCCATCACACAAGACAGACGGACTACAAGTTCTTATTTTTAGAGCTCTGTCTGCGCTGTTTAGTGTAATTCTATTTTCCCTCCTGGTAAGCTCTGGGCTGTTTGTGCCCTCCAGCAATTACCTCCGTGGAAATCGAGATTATTAAGCAGATTTGTCTGCTGATTCTCCTGAAGGAGGCGTCTTAAGTCTGCCGGACTGCCACTCAGACAGGTGCTCGCTGCACCTGTGCTCGCACGCGTGTCATCCGGATGAAAAATGCATGAAGTGCAAGTTGGCGAGCCGGAAACAGTGCTTACAGCTGATCTGCCTGAAATCTAAGCAGTTATGGCTTTGAAACCAAAAGTGATATAAAAATGATCTGTAGAGCTGGATAACAAGTTCTATGTTTGATCCCTTTCAAGAGACACAATGCCATTGTATCCTTTATATGGATCAGTGCAGCTTTAAATGTTACTTAAATTTACAATATTTTAAGGTCCCATATTATGAAAAATCAACTTTTTAATCGTTTAAATCCTTATATTTGGGACTCTGGAGGTCCTATCAGTCTGCAAAGTGTGGAAAAAGATGACTCACTCATGTTTTTGTGGTCCTCCTCAGTCTAAGTACAGGAGATAAAACACGCGATGTTGACTTCCGCGCTCACTGGGACGTCACAATGCGCTAAATTCCTGGAATTGTTGTTTCGTGGAGCTCCGCTTTGTCCGTAAAACACGTGAGAGTGCTGGTGAGGGCAACAGTATCCGAAAACCGGAAGTCTCCGAAAAGTTCTATTCTTGGCTCCACAGTGCAGCACAGAGTTCTACACAAACTTCCAGCCTCACAGGATTTATCTGTCCAGTGGATACATGTTATCTGTGACGGAAATGTGCCTGCTAGAGCCTGCAAATGGTCACTTTTTCAAATGCTAACTGCTGTTAGCTCCCAGTAGCCTCTGTGGCAGATGTCATTTCCTGTCCGTTAAGTTTCGTTTTATTTTATTTTTTAAAGGTGGAACTAAAGAGATACTACTAAATAGAGCGTTCTGAACAGAGCTGTTTTGGCAGAGTGATTGAACTGCTGTGGTGCTTCATCCTTGCAAAAATAGGGTATAATATGGGACCTTTAAGAAATTGTTTCTCCACTGAGACTTAAAAATGTATATTTTAACAGCAGATCGAACCATCAACTTAATATGAACAGAAAATATTTATTTATATATGAATTATGAACTTTATTCAGTGATTACTTTAACCTTCCAGTGCAGAACCTCTATTGACCTCTGAGTAATCGGCACAACACTTCCACCCTGTTCCCTGATGACTTATGTGTGCACTGGGGGGAAATGTAAGTGCAAACACAACAACAAAGCTGTACTGAGTAACACACAGAGAGAGTTGTGTGGAGTTGATGGACTTAATCAGCATTGTGTGAACTCTTTTGACAGCTGTGTTTAAAAGTTACAAACTTTAAATGTCCTTATTCTGGACCTTGAATGTTTTGCCTATATCTTTACAGATAAAAGTGCCCGTTGTTGTCAATGTCAAGTTAAGTGGACTTAAATTAATTAGAGAACCACTCGACTGGACGCCTTTTGGACGTTGCTACATTTGTGGATGTGGAAGTTTGTTGCCAGTGTTGTCTTTAAAGGCATTTTAAGGACAATCGAGAACTGTTAATAATGTACTGGATTGGATTCGAATTTTGCGTCTGGGAATACTTGAGTCTGGACAATATACATAATTGAGTTATATTAAGTTTTTTTCCCCACCAATTCTTGCTCCTGCTACTTAATCTTGCAAACACAGGCACTGATGCATTACAAACGATTGTTCCTGTAAACAAGTGTAGCACTGATCAATGACTTTTCAGTCAAACAAACTGCGTCGTATCCATCATGTTCCTGACACGGACTGCACCCAATTACATTTTTAATGACTGGATTATTTGGGCTCAGTATTTTGGCCTCAGCTCTGTTTCAGCACATAGAGTAGAGTGTGTGTTCCTATCACACACACACACACACACACACTGGAACTGTGACTCATAGTTATGGACAGGGTTCCTATCATGGTGCAATATACGAAATAAAGCAGGCAATATAAGGGTTGTTGAATATAGCAACGATGATGATATGACACGCCGTAAATAAACACTGAAGTTGGGGAAGTTAATGTCTTTCTGCTTTGGATGAAGATGGATGAAGAATGAATGAGACGCATGTAAATGCAGTGGATCACCACTCCACATTATTGTTTTATTGTTTATTTTGTGCCGTGGTGAATGGTGAATAATACGATCACACAGTAAAATGTCTTTACTATTGTTACAAAAATGTTGATAGATTATTAGTTTGCAAGCACCGTAGAGCTGCAGCTACTCATTATTTTTATAATGGATTAATCTGTCGATCATTTTTGGGCCATTTTGGTCCATTAAATGTCAGAAAACGTTGATCAGTGTTTGTCAAACCTGGAAATGACGATGATCTCAAATGTCCAAAATTATTCACTTTTAATGATTTCTTTGTTAAAGGTTCCATATGTAAGAACGTGGCCAAAAACGGTTACTACATTCAGATTTCAGTTTTCTTTTCTGACGTAACTGGCAACCCGTGGTTGCTCGGCAGCTGAGACTCTACCGACTTTTAATGCAAATATTTTGTCTGTGCTGTTTTTGTTGGTGAGTTCAGTTTGTTATATGAACATTATTCCTGAGTCTCTGTGACATATTAGGAGGATTTTATGGCCAGTTGATTTAGATTTATCACATAATGCACCTTTAAGTGGAGCAAAAAAACGAAGAAAACATTTTAAGAAGCTGAAACAATCAGACAACTTCAAACGGTTAACCGGTTTTCAAAATAGGTGACGATTAATCTCATATTTGATTCGGCTCTAATGCACTGAAATCAGATAAAACCCTAATGCCAACTTGGTGCACTAGTTGCAGAAAGAGGCATAGAATTAAGTAGTGTAATTAAGTATGCTTGTCACCAATAATAATATATTTAAAACAATGATCTCTCTTTATGGTAATTTCTTGGTCAAATATGCCATAAACATATACTGCACATCTTTTGCAATATGCGCTCTATGTTGCACATGTCGACATAATGCGATCAAAGTGAACGTTTGATATATTGTGCCGATGTAATGCAGGATACGATAAGTAAATATCTGGGGGGCGTGTCTCGAGGTTCCCCACTGTGATCCCAAGGACACAGCGTTTCTTTGTACAAGTCGACATTTGCTTGATCAGAGTTACACACGGAGGAATCGTGTCCTTCTCTCTTCTGTCTGTCATGTTTCTCCAATGCACCATTTTTTTCCCCCCAAAGTCTCCCACTCTTTGTCTTTACCGCTGTGAGTGTGATGGATGGCATGGGAGGAGTGGAGAGAGGAGGAGGAGAACGGTAATGGGCAGAACTAAGTTAATAGCCTTGCTTGAAGAGCAACATGCCTGCCACTGCTGCCTGGAAAATTCAATTAGCTGGATTCAGTCCCATTCCCAGTCCCTGTCCCAGTCCCTCCAGCACTCACTTCCAGGTATTAGAGAGGGAGGGAGGGAGGGAGGGAGGAGATGTCACAGAAAGGCAAAGGCGTAAATATGGAAATGAGAAAAGCTCCCCGTTTACAGTGAGCTCACAGCTTTCCTGCTTTGCATCCACATTGTTTTATTTACACTGACAAATCCACACTCACACTTTTGACGGAAGCATCGTTGGCTCATGTCAGACACAATTCTGACAAATAACCGCCAACTGAAAAACTGCCAGTGAATGATTGAAGTGGCAGGTAATGGTGTACACGTTCAACGTACCCTGTGGCAAGATTGCACTGAAGATGAAGGAAACAGAAGCAAATCAAGTAAAAAGATTGCTGTGACATATATATCTGATCACAGTGTTTACCTCTTATGCCCTCTCTCCTGAGAAGGGAAATTCAAGCATGGAAGATATATATTTTTTCTCAGCTGAGTGGCTTCTGTTTACAAGAATATATCACAATTTATTTCTTCACTTGTTTTCGCACATTTATTTCATTTCACGCAGCATTTTTTTTTTTTTACATGGTTTTCCTCACGACCAGACTGTTTACCCCTTTACAGTGTTTCCATGGCAGATAAACAACATTAATAAACCAGATGCTGGAAAAAGTTTGACTTAGTTATGAAAGGTCACGGTAAAGCTTTGGAATTTGATATTATGACCCTGCTGGGATTTTATTAGATACCAAACTTTGGAGAAATCCACCCCCACAGGTTGAAATAAAACAACGGCACAATTTGGAGCATTCTTTCTTTATTCTTATTCTTTCTAGTCTAGGTTTGTAGGCCACCTTAATTAAATGTATTGATCAATTTCCTAGTAGTCACATCATCTCTGAAGTTTAAGTTTAAAGCTCCCATAGAGTGGTTCTATCGCACATATATGTTAGTTATGGAGGTCTATTTACATACATTAACTTGTTTTTATGGTCAAAAACCTCCTAGTTGCTGTAAACGAGCCGATAAAAATCTCTCCTCACTGAAGCTCTCGTCAGTCGCGCTGTTTCAGACTGAAATATCACCCCCAGAAGACAGACTGTGTTGTGATTGGCCAGCTAGCGAGGGCTTTCCCAACTGTCTTGTGATTGGCCGATACCTGGAAGTGACGTAATTAGCACACCAGCTCTCAGAAGCGCAGCTCCCCCCTCTGGAACGGTGGATGCACTGCTCCTCATTATCAAAACATTGTTTTAACAGTGTTTAAAAATAGCTTCTTCACGTCAGTCCCTTTTATGACTTTGACCCGGAGTCAGACCCAGAGTCAGAAGACACTGTCGCTCGTGAAACACCTCCACAACGGACGTTATTCTTCTTCTGTGGTTCAACGTACGCAACCAAATGTGCCCGGACTAGTGCGCGGAGCAGGAGGATCTGCTGTTCAGGAGAAATGCTGTTTACGTAACCGGACCGGGTTTTATCAGAGATCTCGCTGAGCCCGAGATTACAATAAAACACAGCGTTCTCAGCAATGGCTGAACTGTTTGTTTAGAACCTTCAGGGCTTCATAAACGAGTTAATGGCGCAGATACACACCAAAAAAAACCCAGCGTTAATTGGTAATTCCGATTCTATGGGAGCTTTAAGACACAAATGAAAAAAGGTTCGTGAAAAAGAAAGAAAAGAAGCAAAGGACACACACAGACACGAGAATCAAGAAAGAGTAGAAATGGGTCAGTGAGTCACCCTACGTTAGTTTTTCCTTCCTTGCATGTGTCCCAGTTTCAGTCCAGTTTGTCGTTTTGTGAAGTGTCTCCTCATGTTAGATCCTACACATGTAATAAATGTATACATTTGAATTACAATGTACTTATTTCTCTCAAAAATCAAAAGGGTGCTTCCACTGTGAGGGACAGTCACTGCTGTTGTGTGTTGTGCTACTCCTATTACTACAACTACTGCTGGATCTTATTGAATTAGCTGTTCTAAACTGAAGTCCAGAGTCCACTCGTGACACTCTGTGCTTCTAACTTCCGAGGTTTTCTTTTCAACTCGGCCGTTGCTCGATAAATCTGCCAGGTCCAGCTGAGGACAGCAAAAGGACTAATGAAGTCGCTGCTCTGAGACATGTGGCATGTGGCAGGACGTGGGATGGAGATCGTCACCTGCGCATCGCTATATGCCGTCTCTAATGACGTCTCTGTCTATGGCGCTGTATGCCTGTCACTCCTGATGGACCGCAGCCACAGCAAAGACGTGGTTTTTCCTCCCCCTCCGGCATGTGTGATCAGTGACAAGCTGAGTAATTCCACCAGGCTGAGCAGTGTTTCAGCCGAAGTACTGGGGGTAATGGTGGGTAATGGTGGAGCGCCAGAGGGCGTTGTTGGGCATCACATCCATACTAGTCTGTTTAAAAGAAACACACCAATTCTGCTTCAGGCTGTCATCCACACTACCCTGGTGCTTTAGAGCACCCACAAAGAACTTGTTAAAAAAAAGCTGCCGGCTCAATTTTTGTTTGAAAAATCCGGGGCTGCATTTCAGTGTCAATGAGCAATAAGTGAGACCTTTTAAGAAGATGATGCTGTCACCTACAAGAATCTTAACTCCTGTTTTTGAAGCCTCCAGTATCTTGATTTGACATCACCTGCAACGTATGCTTTATCATCTATTTTCCTTTAAGTAGGAACATGATTAACAAAACTGACATTGTGCTATTGAAGAAGAGCTGAAACTAGCGATTCAGACGATTAAGTCCTCATTTTCCCACAGATTTCCATTCAAAATGACTTCTTTTTGAAACCAGCGCAGTGGTCCCCTGGTGGCTATTCAGTATATTATAACCTTTTACGCATTGGCGTCCTCAGGAGAACTGGAAGACTTTCACTTTTATTATCCTGTCTATGGCTATATCCTGTCTATATACTCTCAAAGTGAGACTAACACACCTAGATAGTGTGGTTGTTGTACAGTATATTGTTCAACTGGACCAAAACGGGCCTCATCACAACAGAAAGAAAACTGGTACATTTTTGGACAAAGAGGAGGAGACTTTATTTAAATAATGAAATATTTAGAACTTAACGGTTGGTAGAAAGACGAAACGACTAAATTAGCTGCCAGATGACATTGTTCCCAATCAGTTCCCAATTCTAACAAGCTGAAAGGAGGCATATTGCCACCTTGAGGTGGAGGTGGACCCACTTAATTTAATGAAAAGATTCCCCGCTCGTGCTTGTATACAGGGACAAGGACAGTAGTCCAATTTAACCTTTAGAACAGAGCATTTCAGCTGCTGTTATTCCATTACTGTGTTTAAACGTACAGTTTATACAGAGGCTATAAGAGTGTGCTATATAGAGTGTCTTATATCCTTTAAAATGCCCTTTAAAATTTAAAATTTTGGATAGAATTTGTGAAATTTGGAAATACGTTCAAAGTTCTTTTCATTTGTTTTATGAACAAAAAGAAATTTAAAGGTGCATTATGTAATAATTCTAAAGCAACTGGCCATAAAATCCTCCTAATATGTCACAGAGACTCAGGAATAATGTTCATATAACAAATTGAACTCACCAACAACAACAGTACAGACAAAATATTTGTATTTAAAAAAATCTTTTGCAGACTGCAAATCATGTTTATGTTTTGAAATCATGTTTTGGCATGTGGCGCCACCTACCGCCATCTACCAATCATTGCAGTCAGTAGAGTCTCAGCTGCCGAGCAACCACGGGTTGCCAGTTATGTCAGAAAATGAAACCTAAAAGACCTACTTTATATCACGACTAAAAACGGGATATAAAATGAATCATAACTTTGACTCAACAACACAAAAGAAGATGAAAAAAATGCATTGTTAAAAGGATGTCCATATAAGGAGTTGTGTGTTATTCCCATGGCAATTTACCATGGGTGCACCTGCGGCACAGATCCATGCCACGTGAGCACTAACGGTTAAAGTTTAATGGCAAGTTGTATAAATCTTTATCACACTACAATATTATGCAAATGAATGAGTTGTTATTCTGTGATTTATTAATGTGCTGTTTTGTCTCTTCTTCCCCTGCAAAAAAATAAAAAATCAGCAGCCCATAAATGCTCTAAAGCTCATAAATTATTTCCTCTGAGCTGAGTACTTGCACACTACAGTGTGTGAGAAACACATTTCAGTGAGACGGTTTTCTTTATGCATCACCTGTCTTTAAGCTCACATTACTAATTTCCTCCTTATGTGTTGACTACATGCTCGGAGGTTGCTTGTCACATCCAAAAGTGACGCCAGTGACACAACGATGGGGGTAATCGAGCTGTCAGCCCGGCAGCAGTCGCGGATGTTGGCTCACTGTCATCGCACCAGAGTACACACACACACACACACACACACACACACACACACACACACACCACGAGAGCACGTTTGTTGTTAATGAGATTCATGATCCTTACTCTCGCTCACACACACACACACACACACACACACACACATGGATTAGGTTGGACTGAATGACAAAACTGACCTTGTGAATGAGGCGAGTGGAGGAAATTATTCAAAAAATACTACTTTGTGAGATTTAAAAAAAAAAAATCTTTAAAATGTATTTGGGTTTCATTGTGTTGGGTACGTTATTTGCACTAATTAATTAAAGCACATATTTAATGTATGTGCATTAAATGGGCTACTGATATGTTTTCACACATTAGTTCACTGCTATCAGAAGTAACATCTTTTTAAAGTGTATTGTAGCCAAATTAAAAAGAAAATTAGCTGTTGATACAGTTACCATTAAAGGCAGAGTTCCCACGGATCCTTAAAAATTCTTAAAAGGCATTGAATTATCTGAAAACAAGGCCTTAATTAGTATTTACATGTCTTAAATCCCTCTTTCAAATGTCTTGAAAATGTGAAGTAAGTACACTGTAACATCACAAGGATAAGGACAGCGGAACCAGGAAGTCACAATATCAACACCAGGAAGTAGATATTCTAACTTTTGCACTGGACCAAAAAGTCATGTTTTAAGTTGAAATAAACATTTGGGCAAAGTTGTCTCTAATGTGACAAAGATATTCTTAAACATTGTTAAAACCATTTTTTGATAATCAGTAGCAGTGCATCCACCGTTCCAGAGGGGGGAGCTGCGCTTCTCAGAGCTGGTGTGCTAATTAGGTCACTTCCAGGCATTGGCCAATCGCAAGACAGTTGGGAAAGCCCTCGCTAGCTGGCCAATCACAACACAGTCTGTCTTCTGGGGGTGAGATTTCAGTCTTAAACAGCGCGGCTGATGAGAGCTTCAGTAAGGAGAGATTTCTATCGGCTCATTTACAGCAACTAGGAGGTTTTTGACCATAAAAACAAGTTAATGTATGTAAGTAGACCTCCATAACTAACATATATGTGCGATAGGAGCTTTAAGCTGCATGAACCCTGTAAGAGCAATAATTGTATGTGACTGCATTCAGTGACTATAAATCACAGAGAAAACATGTTAGTTAATAGATCCGAGACTGTGACAATATGCAATACAGGCACACAAAAAAAACAAAAAAAAAACATTGAATAATACTGGCGTTATTTCTTCAGTCAGAGCTCTAGTTGTGCTGACAAAGGAACATCCATATTCAAATCATACCTTTGCTTGTTTCACTTAAATTTTAAATTGCTTGAAAATGAAGAAATCAATTTCTTATTTGTTGAGAATGTTGGAGTAAACACAGGAAGCACAAAATGAAAACAGCCTTTTGTGTAGCAGTGCAATTACTTTTTTTGGGCTTTAGGGACATTTCACTGTGAAAGTAGATGGTGTATCTGTCAGTCAGTGTTTACTCTCAGAGCATGTGCTACACCCAGTGAACTCTGGGAGTCCAGTGGATTAGGTTTGAGGTTGGTTGTGATGTTATTGATGGTCACACAAGATATTTTTTGCTAAAGTAATATTACAGCAAATCATCTACACCAGACGTCTCAAACTCGCGGCCCCCCCAATCAATTTCATGTGGCCCACCAATTAATATCAAGTTATTTTATAATATTGAGTTATTTCTGTATTGTTTTCTTATTAATAGATTCATTTTGCATCATAAATACGGTTATATTTTGAACTATTTATCATTCCATATCAAAAAATTTTTTTAAAGTAGCATAAATATGATGATTCGAGCCAAAGCTTTGGAGTTTGTTGAACATCTTGGTTCACATTGAGAGTTTGTGGGATAATGGCTACGTCCATACGACTATATTTTCAATTAATAACAGTATTTTCAGTTAAAAACTATTTGATTATATATTATATATGTTATATTATATTCCTTTATTATGTACATAGGTGTATAGAGGCCCATTTCCAGTGTTCTAATGGTACATTAGAACACTGGAAATGGAAAGTAAAATTGGAAATGGAAAGTTATTCTTATTATTATTATTATTATTATTATTATTCCTGGAAGTAAATTGCTTATTTCAAGGCCTGAATGGATTTCTGCGACCACATCAGACCTGGTGTAAATTTATGTCTGAAAGTAGTTCGGGGAAAGTAGGTATAAAATTGGAAATGGGAGGGGCTTATGAAAATGACAAACAGCTTTCATCAGGTGACTTTTTGTTGTGTTTCACGTACATGAACAAAACTTTTATTGTGTATTTTGAGTAAACTGAAACTGAAAGTAACTGTTTTGAAGGAAACTTTAGTCACTGCTGACGGTAGATTCCCAGTCAGGAGGTGATTGTTGCCGCTGGTCTCAGTTTTCGCTCGTCGTGACTGAAACGCAGCCCTAGACTTTACAAATAAAAAGTCAGCAGCGTTTTTTCTATATTTTTTTTTGTCAATGCCTGGAGCAGGAACACAGCAAAGGGCCTGGAGCTATTTTTAGTGCAGACCTGTCGACTGAGACTGTTTGTGTGCACAGAGCGTGATTCAACAAAAGGAAATATTGACCGTCTGGAAAATGTACAGAAACCGTTTCAGAGAACAGGGCAGGGAGCTTTGACAGTTTGACTGTTCTGCTAATGGTCTGTTATTGTTAGGCAAGAGGGAATCACAGACTGCGGGGTTTCTGCGCACGTGCATGCACACGAGTGCGTTTCTGTAATGTGCACACACAAACGCACGCTCCTTTAAGCACTTCTATGTGAGTCTCTGTGAGTGTGTGCAATGTTTCTCTCGCTCGGAGCAGAGGTTTTCAAACGCACTGAGAGTGCGTCTGAGTCGAAGTAAGCGAGCGAAATGAAGCGAAGACATCGGCGGTGAGTGACTCTGTCAGCAGTTACAGGCAGCATTTGCAGCAATCGGAGGCAATTAAGGAATTTTAAAATCCTTACACCGATTAAAAAGCACCCATTACGACAATTTGCCTCAAAAATCAGGCAGGTTTTAACCAGAGTTCACAGACATGATGTGTACATTTTTAAACTCAGTCGGACACGTTCTGGCGATTCATGATTTAGTCAAGTGTGTGTTAAGTCAAGCAGAGTCTACCCTGCCTTGCCCCCCATGACAGCTTCCTCCAGTGAATGGAAAAAAAAGTGGTATATGAGATGAGTGAGTGAGTGATCCATAAATTAGCATAAATGTTTAATAAAATGCCTTTTCATTTTAGAACGGGCATGAGGATCGATCCATCTTTAAGTTTTCTCCTGCATCAAAATAATCAATTGCAAGCGTCCAATTCAATGTGCTTTTAATGGAGCCATGGAGCCAAGAAGTACATTTAACAACCAGCACTCGTGTTGGAGTAACTTACTGAAGTATCCACAGATATACTTGAATGAAACCCTACTGCCCCAATGAAATGGATCCAAGACAATTATTAGTAAAGGGTAACTAATGTTTTAAAGCAGCAGGAGGCAGGATTGTTTAGTTTCAGCAACAGATTATTAAGATGCTCACATTCTAGTATCACAACTCTATGTCCTGTGATTCTCTCATCAGATGGGCACCTGATTTCAGCTTCTTAAAGGTGCATTATGTAATAAATCTGAAGCAACTGGCCATAAAATCCTCCTCATATGTCACAGAGACTCAGGAATAATGTTCATATAACAAACTGTTGTATAATTGTATCATGACAATAAAGGTCCAATATACAAAGGCGTTAAAGTGGGAGAAAGTAGAGTTAATAAAGATTTTTGACTATTGTATTATTTATTTATGTATTGCTTCACTCTGCAGCTTCCACGTGTCTGATCTTTCGATGCTGATGCCTCAGCGCAGCATTTTATTTTTCGCTTGGTTTTGGCAGCCTCGCTGTGCTGCCACAAATGGCCTCCTCTCTGCTTTGTCTGTGTGCCTCTCTTTGTGAAACCTCAAGGTGCACATTACCAGCTCAGTTTGATTCACCAGGTTTTCTTTTTTTTTCTTTGCACGAGTGTAAAATAGAAATGTGTCGGCAAATAGAAAATGTTTCTTCTTTCTTCTGCTTGGATTGTTTGGGAGAGAAGAGAGTGGTCTGTTATGTGTCACAGCACAAAAGCTGTAATAGTTAATATACATAGATTCCATACACACAACACTGCAGTAGTTTAGAAATGACATAAAGCAGCATAAGATTAATGTTACCTCACTTTCCCTCCAGTGATATTATTCTCACAGTCATATATGGCTGATGTTATAGTGAGTATTGATTTAACCATTGTGGTAATCAGTTGAGCTCTCAGGGGAGAATAATAGAAGCATTGCACTGATATTCAAATACATTTTAGTTTGTGTTTCGCAACAACCAAGTTTCATTTAAAGGTCCCATATTATGCAAAATCAACTTTTTAATCATTTAAATCCTTGTATTTGGGACTCTGGAGGTCCTATAAGTGTGAAAAATGATGACTCACTCATGTTTTTGTGGTCCTCCTCAGTCTAAGTACAGGAGATTAAACATGCAATGTTGACTTCCACGCTCACTGGGACGTCACAATGCGCTAAATTCCTGGAATTGTTGTCTTGCGGAGCTCCGCTTTGTCCATAAAACATGTGAGAGTGTTGGTGAGGGCAACGGTATCCGAAAACCAGGAGTCTGTGAAAGGTTCTTTTCTTGGCTCCACAGTGCAGCACAGAGTTCTACACAAACTTCCAGCCTCAGAGGATTTATCTGTCCAGTGGATACATGTTATATATGACGGCAATGTGCCTGCTAGAGCCTGCAAATGATCCCTTTTCCAAATGCTAACTGCTGTTAGCTCCCAGTAGCCTCTGTGGCTGATGTCATTTCCTGTCCCTTAAGTTTAACAGGGCTGTTTTGGCAGGTGATTGAACTGCTGTGGTGCTTCATCCTTAAGGTATTTTGACCAAAGCATGTCACAGACATGTTCATTAGGACACCAGGGAACTAGGTTAACTTGGAGAAATAGGAAATAATATGAGACATTTATGTTTTTAGAATGTGGTTATCATCAGAAAGTCAGAAAGTCAGTGTCATGCCTCATGAGCCGTACCTACTGTATTTCTTTCTTTCTTCTTATCACCATCATCTGAATGAGTCCCTTCTTCTGCTCCCCCTGACAGGAACCCTGTGGAATCTCTCATCCTACGAACCCCTGAAGATGGTGATCATCAACCACGGCCTGCAGACGGTCACCAACGAGGTCATCATCCCCCACTCAGGATGGGAGCACGAACCCAACGAGGACTCGAAGCCCCGTGATGCAGAGTGGACCACGGTCTTCAAGAACACGTCCGGCTGCCTCAGGTTCGTTTGACTCGGCCATTTCCAAACTGAGGAATTCTTTAAACTCAAAAACTTAACAATGTGCAAGACTATAAGATGAGACATTTGAATGCTTGATTTCATTCATAAACAGGCAGAAGATAGGCTCTGCATAACTAAAACACAAAAAAAAGCACTTCATTAATTATCCATGAACAGTTTAAATAATCACAATTTGCACGGCATCTTCTTAACTTGGTCATTAATATTTAATGTTAGCTGGAGCATAATTACATTACAAAACTGAAAAACATAAATGTATTTGTTTTATTTTATGATCTCTCATGGTCCATCATGATCCACTGGTTGATGTCCACGCTTTGGAATCTCTGGTCTATAGTCCAAAAGTGCTTCATACACATACGTTTTTATAAGTTTGTTAACTTTTAGAACACAGAGGATGTTTAAACACACAGTGTACAGAGGCTATAAGAATGTGCAGAGTGTCGTATATCCTATTTTTCAGCACAACCTAGGCAATCTGATCTGATTTTTTCATTTATACCGACAAAAACAAAAAATACTGTAAAATGTTTAAAATCAGATTGAATTTGTGAAATTTGGCAATATGTCACAGTTCAAAGATCACTTGGCTGTTTTTTGTTCACAAAAACAAACTTTGACTCAACAACACATAACAAGTCGAAAAAAAAAAATTAAAGCCAGAATATGTGACCTATAAACACACACACCCAGTATGTCCATATAAGGAGTTGTGTATTATTCCAACAGAAACACAGATCCGTGCCGCGTGAGCACTAAGGGTTAAGGCCTTTATTATTTATTTCTCAGACTGTATTGTTTACATAATGATGGATAGATGATTGTTTTACAAGAATTTGATTTTAGTGCCAGATGTCCGTGGTCCATGGTAAATGGTCATGTGACAAACTGTAAAGGTTTAATTTGTAGATTTCAGGGTTCATCTTAGGTTTCTTTACTTTTCTTTTCCAGCCAAGTTGAGTTAATGATGAATTGAAGCAGTTGGGTTCCTCTACACGATATTCTCGAGTCTTGTTTTTACTCTGCATCTGGAGATAATGAATGGTATGATTTGAAAAGCTCAATTTATCTCCACGGCATACCGACGTACTTCTTTCTTCCACTCTATTATTACCAAAGTGGTGTTGATTGCTTCCTCAGGAGCAGGTTTTATGGCATGAGAAGCACCCCTCTGTGAAAAATACCATGTCATGGGAACATATATTACAGCCATTACAGTGTCACAATGTCTGTGATCCGATCTAAAAGGACTAAAAAGACTATCGACAAGTGGTATATGAGATTGTGTATGTGCTCTTGTTTATGGCAGATAATAAGGGATAAAAAACTCAACATCACCAGACATTTTATTGACTCTATTTGGGGAATTTGTACATGTTTCTTCATGTGTCCCTCACTGCATTTAAATATATTTTTTTATATTCATTTATTCTAATATGAGCTGTGTAACTTTTAGTCAACTCCACCCTGGGGCCAATGAGCAGCATTAGATTCAAACTAAGCTACAATTAAATAATCACACAAATGAATTCAGGTCTCAGGGAACAGGAATAATGAAGAACTGAACTATTACAAACCACTGACATAAATATGCATCAAATCTAAACACTTTTTTATCTATCTAAGCACTACAAATACATGCATTACATCCACTCCTGTATACATAATGGACATTCCTTTGTGTGAGCAGTCAAAATACAAAAAAAAAACCCGACCCTGACATGTTGTAGCTCTGTTAAAAGTGAATATTTTATCAGAAAATGGATCAGAATCTATTTCATAATTGAAGCAACAATAACTAGTTTTACCCTTTTAGCTTCTTAATCCTGAGGATGTGCTTCTTTTTGTTGTACGTGAGAAAAACTAGAAATCATAAGAGATATTTCTCACTTTTTTTCTGGCATTTTATCAACCGAGTGATTAACTGATGAGCTCAAGAACATATTGGTAGATTAACCGCTACTACAAACGGTTCTTAGCGTAAGCTTTACATCAGATCCCTTGAAGCCTCAGAGTATTTAAAATTAATGCGCGCTGCATGTTTTTCGTGAAAAAGGAGCATCGGCAAAACTCCTGATAGTCAATTTAGGTGTCAGGTAAAGAAAAATCAAGTGCAAAATCAAACAAATATAAAACTTCAAACAGAAAAAAGTAACAGAAAGCTGTCTCCAGCCGAGTATGACAACTTGAGTGCAACAATGTTGAATTCCTGTTATTAACTTCCGAGTAGTTTTTCCTCCTCTGCGTATCTCTTTTCTTTTTCTTTCCCTCTCTCAATCTGTCATTTTGCTTTCAGCTCCGAACGACACACGGTTGCCGTAAGGTGTAAATCTGGGAGTGTGAATGTGGGTAATCATCTCATTGTCCCCCCCCCCCCTTCCACCCCCCAGACTGTAATCCAGGGAAGAACATCTCCTGCAGTGGATGATGGTTGAAAACCCAAATCAATGCAACATTCAAATCTGGCTCAGACAGAAAGAAGCAGAGCACATTTCACACATCTCTTCATTGCATTAGATCAGTTCCAGCAAAAAAAAAAAGGAAACATTTTCTGCTGAGTTGAAAAGCATCATTAATGAACCAAGAGGGGAAAGATGAATATGCTGTGATGTACTGTAGCTGTGGAAAGTCAAACAGTCATTGACATCAACATCAGGGGGCGACTGATTCTTTCTCATTGACTTTTTTTCATCTATTTCCTCAAACACTATCCACCCTCACCTCTGATGCCACACACTTATCCCATCGCTGTCACACCTCACAGAGTCTCCTTGTCGTTCTCATTCCCTTGACCCCCTGATGCAGGCACTGCTGCTTATGAGAGTCCATCTCCATGGTAACGGTAACCAAGCCCCCTGCTGTTGCCTAGACGCAGGGTTTGTGAGCTGGGGAGAATGCGCTGATGCCAGGGAGAATCTGTTTACTTGTGCCAACGGAGACACAGCTTACACCTCAATAAAGTGCAGGGTAGTTTTATTATAATGGTCCCCTCTGTCGATAGATGCCATCTTATTTACAGTGTTTACCCTGTGGGCTCAGTCAGGGGGGAAGTGTGTTTGTGTGTGTGTGTGTGTTTCCTTTCCTCTTATCAGCTGCTCAGATTTCCCGGTTGCACACGTGTCATGTGTCTAAAAAAAATACAATAAAAACCAAATTATGTCATTTGTACTTTAAATAACCTTTACTGAACAGACAACTGGTACTGTAATTTAGGTGCACGTAATACTTAAAGGTGCCATATGTAAGAATGTGGCCAAAAACGGTTACGACATTCAAATTCAAAATACTGTGGTCTTTTAGGTTTCTTTTTTGACATAACTGGCAACCCGTGGTTGCTCGGCAGCTGAGACTCTACTGGCTGCAATGATTGGTAGACGGCGGTAGGTGGCGCCACATGCCAAAACATGATTTCAAAACATAAACATGATTTGCAGTTTGCAAAAGATTTTTTTTAATGTAAATATTTTGTCTGTACTGTTGTTGTTGGTGAGTTCAGTTTGTTATATGAACATTATTCCTGAGTCTCTGTGACATATTAGGAGGATTTTATGGCCAGTTGCATTAGATTTATTACATAATGCACCTTTAAACAATGAAGATTTTATGAAATGTCAAACATAGTTTGTGTGTGCTTCAGAATCACATATTAATACATCCAGTTCATGCAAAATAAATTAATAAACTAATGTCCAAACGTGCATAGATGTGACATTTGACACACAAATCCAGACTACTGTGTAATCCTCTGACTCATCAGATTTATATACTACACCAGAAGGTTCATTTTTACGCGATAATTGGAGAAGACTCGGAACAATGAAGCGGAATCCGACAGCCACCCCTCAGGCGCACATATGGTCTTTCAGTGTTGCTGTTGACCTTGCTCTGTGATAGCAGAGGTCAGCCGCATCTCCATCCGTCTCCATCAGTCTCCGTCAGTCCTGCTCCAGTCCATTTCTCCCAGCTGCTCTATTGTCCTGTGATGGCCACGCGACTCTTGAGTGACCTTCACACCCACACTCAATCTGATAAAGCGGGCGCACGTTGTCCAGATCGCAGTGACGGCCCCCGTCAGCATCCGTGCAGATACAGAGACAGTGCTCTGAATGCACACACCCACTCAGTCTCGCTGCCTTTTAATGATAAAATGCTCCTCGTAGTCACCGTTAGCCAGAAATAATGAGACAATGTAAGTAAATATGAGCGATTATTTTCCCTCTCTGCTGTTGGAGAGCACATCACAATAAAAAAAAACAATAATTTCAAAGTATTTCCTGGATAATAATGAATTCCTGCTGTTTTGGAGCTGCAGTGCCATGCCATTATGGTATTGTGTCGTATTTCTTCACACCAGAATAGCATTTTGACATTTTCACCCTGGGCAGAAAATGCGTCAACTGTTGAATGGGAAATTTCTGGAAATTCTCACTATTTAAAATGATAAATGACTCAGTAGATGTGATACTTGGTGCCTTTGTCACAGTACTGACAAAACATAATCAATTCTGCACCACGTCCTGCTTTGACACACAGTGAAATCATCACATTTCACTCATTTGCACTCCAATTTTGGCTTATCTTCACAACGTCATTACCCAATGCCACAGAGTGCTTTACTTATTACTTATTACTTATTATGACAATAACATTGTCAGATATAACCAGTGCATGGACAACATACATCTTCCAGGTGGTCTGCACATCCATAAACCCACCACTAAGACAACTGCTCCCTGGAAAAGAAACAGCTGACTGTAAAACTCTTTTGTGTGTCAGCCCCTGAACTCTCTCCTGTCAAATAAACCCAAGGCGGGAGCTGCTCCTCTGGATCGGTTTAAAGGGAAGTTGGTTTGGTTTATGTGTGGGGTCCAGATGTCCGGTGCCGTCTGCCCGCTCTTTGTTTCGAGATGAGTTTTAATTAGCGTGAGTTGTGGGTCACCACTGGACAAGAAGATGGCTTGTTGTTGTTGAGCAGGTGATGTGTTTGTTGTGTGTGTTCTGTGTGAATGAATAATTAAGGATAGCTCTGGAACCTTTTTCAGTATAGTGCTGGTTAGCTGCACAGTTGTGTCCTTTGTCGTGAAAGTGAAACATGCTCATGGGTCAAAGTGCTGGCTGTGATATATGTTTCAGTCCGCACAGCAATATAAAGCACTGCTTGCCTCCACAAGGCTGCCACTCTTCTACAGGGCTAACTGGGGGTCGGCTAATGGGATTATGTGGGTTGGAAGCCTCATAAATGAAGTCCCTGGTGAGGAGCAGGGAGGCACAGCTATCCCTTAACCCTCTTTAAAGCCCTGCCTTTCACAGTCTGTCATACAGCTGCACTAAGACTGCAGCAGCTCTGCTTCTATGAGCTGTGCTCTGGGTGCTAGCTGATGTAACACGGATGGCATATCCCTCCATAGCAAAAAAAAAAGATATTTAGACACATTGTTTTTCTCATTCCTAATGGAGCCGTGATTTCTTACACTGCACCTTTGAGGCTCACAGACCATGCGGGTCGCATGCTAAACCACAAAATCACATCATTACCAGACTGTCAATCACACAGGCGTCCACTCATATGTGCCGTGCTTTGTCGTCTGTTTTCCTCTAAATGAGAAAACTGATACAAAACCATGTTCTTTTGAAGACCTGAAACTAGCTCTAGTTTTCTAGTGTTAAAGGTGCATTATGTAATAAATCTAAAGCAACTGGCCATAAAATCCTCCTAATATGTCACAGAGACTCAGGAATAATGTTCATATAACAAACTGAACTCACCAACAACAACAGTACAGACAAAATATTTGCATTTAAAAAAATCTTTTCACGACTGCAAATCATGTTTTGGCATGTGGCGCCACCTACCGCCGTCTACTTATCATTGCATTCAGTAGAGTCTCAGCTGCCAAGCAACCACGGGTTACCAGTAACGTCAGAAAACAGAACCTAAAAGACCTTGTTATTTTGAATTTGAATGTAGTAACCGTTTTTTGGCCACATTCTTACATATGGCACCTTTAAATGTAATAATTTAATTAAGATAATGTTTCAAATGCTGTTTATTTGTCCACAGTAATTGAAAATAAGCAGTCGATGCCCCTCGTGCTCACGTGTCGTCGCATGTGTCTGACATCTTTTCCTTTAGAAATGTGAGCTCAGACGGAGCAGAGGCCCGACGCAGACTGAGGGAGTGCGAGGGATTGGTGGACGCCCTGCTGCACGCTCTCCAATCAGCTGTAGGAAAGAAGGACATGGACAATAAGGTCTGACTTAAACAGATACTATTCAATACAAATGTCATCTGCAGACGTTTTCACGCGGCTCCTAAACAGAAGCCCTTGATCCCAATCCCGTGTCCTCTTTTGTTCTAGTCGGTGGAGAACTGTGTTTGCATCATGAGGAATCTGTCTTACCACGTCCACAAAGAGGTGCCTGGAGCGGAAATGTTCCAGGACCCTTCAGCACCACCGACCCCCGGCTCAGCAGGACCACAGAGGAAGAAGAAGGATGACGCCGGCTGCTTCGGAGGGAAGAAAGCCAAAGGTGAGAGACAAGGACGTAAAAAACAGACATAATCATTTATTTCGTGAACACGCCTCTTTAATAAAACCCATGCACTTAGTTAGTTGAAAATTATTTTCTCTTTTGGTAGCAGATGTGTGTTTTCAGTGTCTTTGAAATGCTGATTGTACTGATTGTAGAGTAATACTGAAACAGTTAAACCACACAGATACTATCCTCTTTCTTTTTTTTTTTAAGAAATATGAATGTTCTCAAGATTCCACATTCTAGCCAAAAACAAATATTTGAGTCAATTTTTGAAGGTCTTTTCTTCGTTTTCTATATAATTGCATTTAGTCATCAACTGTACGATATTACCCTGGTTAACATACGACTGACAAAAGCCAGTACACAGAGACAGTAGAACAAGAGGATAACTCACAACAATAATAATACACTTAAATAAGATTTAACTCTTGTGTGTTGTGGAACTTTTCTGCTGAATAATATAGAGACTTCTGCCGGCCAACAAGGTTTTATTTTCTATGCAAAGAAAAGGTCATTCAACACGCCAATGTTCAAAGATGAAGAAACACCCAGAGCATAGCGAGAGCTAAACGTTTAAACCTAAGAAACACCCCTCTCAAATCCATTTTGTCTGTTGCAGGGGTCTGCCCCTCCAGGCCGTGCTTTCACACCACTTTGTCTATTGTATCGGGGCCGACCCCCCCAGAGGTATCCTGCAGGATGCTGTATTTAGGTGCAAAATTGAGTCTGGACGTCCTAATTTGAATATACAAAAGTACCTGGTGTCTTGTGTTAGGAAAGGGGTGTTGGGCAGCTCTAGCTCTGAGCCCCCACTGTCAGGAAACGTGAAGTGCAGGCATTATATATATAGAAATAAAAAGGCACTTTACTGTGTAACTGCAACCTTTTGCCTTCAGTGTGTTGTTAATTTACTGACATCATCGATGTCTGTCGAGACGCTGTCTGCTGCGTCAGGAGGTTTTGTCGTCGCTGACGGATGTGCCGTGTACGTACGTGTGCCGTTAGCTACGTCTTAATCGGCGTCCTCCTCGGCTGTTAGCTAAACGACACTGTTATCTCTCTGCTGTAAAACAATAATGGCTGCTATTAATCAGTCAGCCAATGAGGTGTGACTACCAGCCACTGACCTTTGACTTCTAGCGTCTCGCTGGAGGATCCTTCAGATTCGTGGTTCACAGACAACGCAGAAGCTTAAATGTATACAGATTTATTAAAGAAGCCCATTAACCGCTTGGATACTTTCACGCACGTATACACACACACATGCAGCGAGAGAAAATACGAGATGTGTTTAGCTGCTGCTGCACACCCTGAAGCTGTTGTCTGAGGAAAGAGGCTCAGGTACAGAAACATTAAATGCAGCCATAAAAGAGCGCGCGTGGAGGCAGGCTGTTTAACAACACTGTCGGCAATAGGCTGGGGTAATTTGTCACCTTAAGTAGGCCATGTTTGTCCTGCTCTTTAGTTTAATGTCACTTTCCCTATAAAGCATAACATTATGATCAACACACGCTCAGCAGCCCATGCTTTGTTTCGGCTAATAAACACTCACAGACTCTTGGCTGTTTGCTCTCCGTCTTTGGGCACATTTTCTGCACAGCAATTTTAACGAAGCACTAATTCAAATGCAGGCAGTTTTTTGTGGTTTCTGTGTATATACTATATGTTTCACTGTTAGTCCCTGTGCTGCCCTAATATTTTATTTTTTTTGCTCTTTTTTCATTCTCTATATAAAAAAACACTCTAAATAATGTCAGTTCTTTGCACTTTTCATAAGAAAATACCTGTCTTTTCTGTCTGGCTTTTTTGCACTTAACTTTTTCTCCCCTCTCTTCAGTAAAAGCTGATCCTCTTTTGTAGAAAACAGTTCATGTGTATTGCAAAGCTTCGTCACACGCGCATTTTTTCATCATGCCTTTTCTCTCTTTCCCCCGCTTTGTTTATTTTTTTTTTTTTGTTGGCATTGCTGCTGCTTCCTTGGCTAACTATAGAGGAATGGTTTAATCAAGGTGAGTGTACCCCCTTCAACCCTTCTCACTTCAGCCATCTTCGTCCTCCACATCCTCCTCCTCTTGCTTGTAGAATAGGTAGAAGTAGGTTTGGGTGTCCTCCAAAAAAACGGAGAAACTTGCAAGGACTTTCGAGAATCTGGGGATTTCACTCATTTTACATGCATTAGAGTCCCCATCCCCAGTCTTCACCATGTATTAGTTCATCCCAGCTCTTCTAAAACACGGTAGATTAACACTAAAGTGAGTGGTTGGTGAAACAGGTAAGTCAAAATTCCATTTTGTCAGGATGTAAGTAGAGCTTGACCAATTCTCCATAACCTGAAACACAGATGACAAACACATTTCTGTGTGAATGTGTGTGTGTGACTGAACTGAGACTTTAAGATTCGAGATAAAAACCAATCGCAAACTGATTTGGAAAAAGTGCCAAACTGACTTTCTCCGACCTCTGTGATGTATTTTAGTGTGAATGTCAAGCTCTGCTGCAGGCCCTGCTCATGTGTGTGTGTGAGTGTATGTGTCACTAGTGGGAACAATCCTTGAGTAAAATAGTTTGACATTTTGCTACATAGACTTATTCACATTCTTGTCAAGCGCTGATTGAAATGATTCTCACTCTTTCACAGCTTTACAGGTTGAAATTAGAGGTTAAAGTCAAAGAACTTAGTCAACCTGAAGCCCAGTGAAAAGGCTTATTCGAGGGCTCCTGTGTGACCTTTCAACAGAGTCGGACTAAGTGTTCCCTCCTGTGTCCATGCTTTCAGCTTTTATACTCACTGGAAAAAAAGAGAACAAATCAGTGTGTGGCACTAGCCTTCTTGGTCTGGTGCCACACTGGAGGCGTTTTGCAAAAAAAAACATATTTTCATTTAGTCAGATTTATCACCTATTTATTGCAAAGCAAATCTGTGTTGCATGTTATCTGTTGCAACAACCTTTATTGTGTAATATTTGCAGTGCCCACTGATGCACAGCAGTCGTTGCATTTAATTGAATTGAGAGGGCTGTTTATTTTGTAATGTTTTTCATGTTAAACAGCTGCAGCTTCACAGCAGACTCTCTTTTGTTTGCACTCAACATTGATCCTTTATATCAGGGGTGTCAAACACCTAAAATGTCACATATTGCTAAATAACTTTCTGTATTTATCACTTATTCAATGTCACTCGATCGCATGATGCATATACAATGACACACTCAGATCTAGCGGCGGTGCCGTCACTTTTCGGGTAACGCAATCGCCATGCATTGTGGGAAATGTAGTTTATGGTCCACGCGCGCCTTATTAAAGCAGCATAGACCCCTTTTTAAGGCCAATTAATCACTCGCAGTGTGTTTTTGTACATACCATACTTCACGCTTCCTGTGTTTCGTGCGCATTCATGCTTTATATTGTCAGTGGGTTTGGAATGGATTTTGATCTTGGATTAGATGGATTGTGTCATTTGTACAAATTCAGTCAGTGTAAAAAAAAAAGAAAAGCTATGATCCAAAAACATTAGCCTTCCAAACCCATATTGGTGGAATCCTAGTATGTCATATAGTCATTAACAAACCAGTTGTATCATAACATGACACTGACATGGTCTTCCCTCCTCTCTCTCTCTCTTACTCAGGCAGAAAAAATTGTGAGAATGACAAAAACTACGACACACTGGATCTGCCCAAGCGCACAGAGCCATCAAAAGGTAGGTGCTCATGAGTCTGGGTGGAACAGAGAGCAGCCGGAGACACGAGTGTGATTTTTGTGGATAAAATCCCTGCACCTGTGTTGGTCAATAAAAGTGTGTGGAGGCCTTTGACAGAAAAATAATTAGTTTAATTTGCTTCTTGTTAAAATCATTGTGATATTTGGATACTATTTTGGCATTTTATGGACCAAACAGTTGCTTCATGAAGAAAATAAAGGAGACATTTTGTGAAATATTTCTTCATCTACATTTACATTTAAGCATTTAGCAGGCGCTTTTTATCCAAAGCGACTTACAAAAGAGGAATAAGCTGCATAGATGTAGTCTTGGAAAGAACTCTACCCTAGACACTAGATAGGAACAGTGGACTCATAGAGGGTGAGCGTGCAGAGGTGGATCCAAGTGCAGCAGGAGATAGGTCAGCATATTCTGCCACACTATGCTATCAAGTGGTGTAATACACTTTTTTTTTTTTTTGAATTTCCTCTTCAGCACCTTCATCATTGTCAAGTAGCAGACTCTCAAAGTCAATATCACTTCCTGGTTGCCTGATAATTAGCCGTATTAACACGGTAAAGTGAGTGATGAGCTCCAAGGTTGATCATTTGTATTTTCTACTCGCTGGCACGCAGATCTGTGGCGGTTACAAGTGTGCTGTGATTATGTTACACAATGTTGAAACTACACCCGTCTGAGGTTTGAATCCAGAGAAAGCAATTAGTGTTATAGACCTAAATGTCACAGTTGAAATGTGTGTGTGTGTGTGTGTGTGTGTGTGTGTTCGCAGTGCAGTGAGCATTTTGCTGCTCGCACGCTGACAAATCATACTCGACGTTTATGAGCTTGACGTGCAGCAGAAGATATTGCATGGATCACAAGCTCAATCACCACAGCAAAAAAAAAAAAAGCATATTTATTTATTTTTTCCTCTCATCATTGTGTGGGCTCAGCTCAGGCTTGTCCCTCCACCTTGCACAGCATCTTCCAGTCATCTGTGCAGAGATTTGCAGAGTGTGTGAGAGTGTGTGTGTGTGGGACTCTCATTCAGAGATGATGGCTAAGGAAGATACTGGGGATTACGTGTGTATCCTGGGCTTGATCTAATGTTGGACTGAGAGCGGTGAGGTGAACCCTGTCACCAGGCTGGACCTCGCAGTGGGCAGTGATTTATCTTGTTGTTTGTACTAGTGCAAGTGCCCGTAGGAAGTATGTATTCCTATAGCGGGAGCTGAAGAAGATTTTTCAGTTATGGTAATGCATGATAAGGAACGTGAAGGCAAACACTGTGCAACCTCATTAGGCACAATTACGCAAATCAAATACGCCTTGTAAAGAGATTCCAGCGTGGCTCGCTAGCTTACCCTTGGAAAGAGGTTCACCAAGGGTTTCCAAGCAAAATAGTAGCATGCTAATGTTAAATAAATAATTATGTGCTCTCGAATTGGTGAATGGACACCTCGTCGTTTCACTATAACACCATGTCACCCACCGTGAGGACAGCCTCTTCACTCCCACCTCCCCGCTCCAGACAGCGCAGCTACTGTTGATGAGCCGCTGCCTGCCTGGTGTAGCGTGATAAATCAGCGAAAAATTAAAATCAAGGATGCACACCATCGGGCGATGCTCAACCCATATCCATGTGAGATATGCCCGTATATACTTGCTTGATAGATAGATGTATGGATGGATAGATATGTGTGTTTATGACCTTGTCAGGGCCAGTATTTCTCATGGAGGCCAAAACTTGTTTTCTGAGGAAGAGGTTAAGTTTAGGGTTAAGATTTGATTGTTATTGTGAGGGTTTGTTTAAACGCATGGAAGTCAACGCAGTGTACGGAGACGAATCGCTGCACAAACCTGAGAGTGTGTGTTTGTAGAGAGGGAGTGCGAGAGACAGCAAGACAGGGGAGTATCTTAACATTTTTTTTTGTTCATCTTGTTTTTACCTGTGTGGGGCCAGAGAAACAGGTTGTAAACACATTTTTTGAAATATTGATTTATCACAAGTTGTTTAGTGAGCAGTAGATGCTGCCACATCCAGCAGACACAGGGCTTAGATTTTGTGGCCGAGAGTTGGGTTCAAAACATCGATTTTCCGATTCCTTTTGATCTCTATTTGAAAGCTCCATTATGGATTCACATAATCCATGGATCAGGTGTTTAATATCTGCCATTTCCTATGTCCTTTGCACGATATTGTTTGCTTTTGATGAGTGCATTTTTATAACTCTTGACGATGTCTTTACCTACTGATTTTGGACAATATGAAAAACACCAACAACATCAGTAACGTGGCCCACCTTAAAGAATTAAATAAAAAGAACATGATGGACGTTAAATTACCTTGAAAATGACAATAAAAGTGAGTAAAACTGAATAATTAACAAGAAAAAAAAAATATGACTAAAACATAAATGTTAATGATTATATAACAGGATTCAACAAAAATAGACGAAAAATTACAGACAAAAATCCATTAAAACAACAGTTTAGATTCACTCACCTCACTGACATCATAAAATGAAAGGGGAGAGGGAGGAGCCAATACAGTATTTATAACAAAAACCCACAAAGAAGAAATAAAAGGGAGGGGCAACACGTAATACTCACATAATAAAATCAGGTATAACAGATAAATGATATAAAATGAATATAAAAATAAATATGTTGAGCAATTATACTCAAAATAGGCTATATTTCAACATAATACTGCAGACACAATACTAGAGAGATCTACTGTATATGCAATGTGCAGATATAATTCCTTTTTCTTCTGTTCTTCTTACTAAAAACTGTTGACTGTGACTCAGAGAAAAATCTATTTTTTGACTCTGTAAACCTAAGTAATTATGCGTCCGGTTTGTCCAAAAATAATTAATGGAGTTACTTTGTTGGGGTGGAGTTGCACCAGGAGGGGGAACCTGTTGCAGTTCATACATCATTAGAGTAGTACAGGGTTACTGGCAGTGCATTATTCATTCCTACAACAAAGGCAGTGAAAAGAGCAAAGAATGGCTGAATTAAAACTAGCAAAGTGGTTCAAAAAGTTGCACTTGATTGCAGAATTTGTCATGGACATTTTCCACAGCCTACACCTTTAAACTGGAGAAAGGTCAGGTGATGGAAGGAAGGAAAGGAAGGAAGGAGAGAGAAGCTGTGATGTGTCACGACTGAATGTGTGCTCCTCATTTTTATGAGAGCAGAGGTAAAAACAGAACAAAACCCTGTTTAATTAAACTGGAGATAAGGAATTTTTGTTTTCACTGAGGATTCATTAAACCTGAGGAGGAAGAGGAGTTGTTGGCAAACCTCCCTGGTACCAGAGTGGCTAAGTATGAGTGCTCACATCCCTGCAAAACAAGACAAAAAGACGGCAATAATTATTTGCAATTCACAGATCTGACTAATGTTAAATAATTGTCACGGTGTCATAATGTCACTGTGAGCCTTTAATATCGACCTCATGGTGGTGTTCAGTCAGAAATCACATGATCCTCAGAGCAGCATTGGTCGTCAGGGGGACTGTTCATGTTCATGAGAGATTTCCTCAGGTCTACTCCACTCACATTCCCTGGTATATGCAGTAGAACAGTATTTCTGATTTTCCTGTGCCAGAGTTTGAGAACCATAGTCTCCAGTGTATATATAATAAAATCAGGAAATTATCCACTATTTCTATCAACAGAGCTTATTTCCATACGATGAATCAATGTGTCAAACTGCGCGTCGTTCACAATGAGCTCCCAATTGATCACAACCTCATCAGCGAGTACCAATTAGTTATATCTGACAATAATAGCGCTATGAAGAAGCAATAAAGACGACGTCAAGCCTCAGTGCTTTCCATGAGCTCGCCCTCTTCATTCCCCCTTCTGCCTCGCTTACTTAAGTCTCTTTCCTCTTGCTCTCTGCTTCTTGAGTACTCCCTCTCTCTCTCTCTCCATCCCCGGGAGATTTATTGTGCAGCCCTTCTTCTCACAAACACACGTTGAGATATTGAGAAAACAGCGGCATTTACCAAACGCGACAAAGCAAATCACATGTGCCACTGCTTTGTCTTGCAAGCGGCGCGTTCAATTTGCGGAGCAGAGTCAGTGTTGACAACAACAATAGTGCAAGCTGTTATGTCTTGCATTGTGTAACCCTCGTTGATATCGCGGAGATCTGTTCCTTGTATAATGAGTGTTTTGCTATAGGAGTTCTCTGCCTCTGATGCATCTGAGCTTTTGAAAACTCACTGCAATAAGAAAGAGAGAGATAGGCTTTCATTGTTTTTCTCTGCTGTTGCTGGTGCATAGACAGGAGAGCTATTTCACTTAATGGCTCTGTGGCACATGTCTGATTCTTTTAATCCCCCACAGTAATATCTCCGTGTCGTGGAAGCCTTGCCAAGAGAAGCCATTGTTTTCGTCTCGGAGGCACAATAAACGTCCTGCCACAGTGAGCAAATATGTTCAAGCAGATCCATTTTTCAAGATAAAGAGTTTTTGCATCAATAACTTCCAACTCTGCTCCACTGTAGCACAATTCCAATGGGGGGGTAAAGTTTTGGCCTGTCTGCTTCACAGCCAAAGTTGAAGCAGAATATGAAATAGTTTCTTCCATATTTCAAACCGAGCAGCGGCCTCATGCAGGTGCTCTCTGTTATTGTTGCCAAGGAATCTAACGCCCAGGTAGCGAGAGCTGAATCTTGGTAGCGTGCAGACGTGTTCTCACTGCACTCACTTTCACTCTCCTCACGCTGACTTCCTGCTGTCAAATTTCACATCAAGACGAGGCACCGAATGAGGATGAGTAGCAACCTCGTGGACGCACACACTCGCACATGGAATGTCACACATCAAGGACATTTGCAAGGATGAGGTTAAGTCTGAATAAATGGTGTGGCCCGTGATGAAAAGAAACTAAACCATTGAGATTTTCTGTGAATGAAATGCAGTGTTATCTGTTATAGACCCATATTCCCAAAAGCATGCTTAATTTTGAAGTACACTAATAACTTAATATGATGTACTAGTATGCAGAGCACAGCGTTAAAGGTGCCATATGTAAGAATGTGGCCAAAAAACGGTTACTACATTCAAATTCAAAACACGGAGGTCTTTTAGGTTCCGTTTTCTGACCTAACTGGCAACCCGTGGTTGCTCGGCAGCTGAGACTCTACTGACTGCAATGATTGGTAGACGGCGGTAGGTGGCGGCACATGCCAAAACATGATTTCAAAACATAAACATGATTTGCAGTCTGCAAAATATTTTTTTTAATGCAAATATTTTGTCTATACTGTTGTTGTTGGTGAGTTCAGTTTGTTATATGAACATTATTCCTGAGTCTTTGTGACATATTAGGAGGATTTTATGGCCAGTTGCTTTAGATTTATTACATAATGCACCTTTAACACTGGTATCTTTGCATAAGAGTGTTGTGAAGTGGGCTAACTCTAAAAGGTGCAATTGTGACAGCATTAAGAGCCTGGCGAACAAATAGAAAAGTAAACACATATTTTGATGATAATTTGTACAGTTAAACACCACTCTTAACATCGGTAGTTCTAGTCGTTAAAAATTGCAATAAGAGAAAAATTCTGGCAAACACAGCTGCAGGTTTAGTACTATCCTTAAAGAAAACTATTTATGGATATTTTTTTCAGAATACAGTTGTATTTTTACAATTTAGATTGCTGTACATACATGAAAACCTTTTGTATTTCATGGCAAAGACGATCAGACACGATGTTTTCCTGTTAATTTGAGGAAAACCTGTGTTGTTGTTTTTTTTTTACTGTAAATTAAAAAATAGACTAAAGGCTAAATGCTGACAACTATTATGTATAAGAAATCCCAGGTGATATTTTACAAAAGCTCTGTATTCTCGCATATATTTTTACACGCAGCACTCTGTCATTGTTGCGGAATCATTGATTCAAATCACTGTTGCAGCGAGAGATAAAAAAAACAAAAAAAAACGATGATTCACTCTGAGACTTGGAGAGCACAGAGTGAATGAGAGAGAGCGCTGAGCCTCCGGAGACACATCAGACAGGTACATAATACATGAGGACAGTAATGGTCCTCTGCACATTCCCGTCACACAAAAACACGCAGCACAGACACACGTTTACGCACATCGACACGTGCCGTCTCACTCTCAGCTCCTGACAACACAGGGTCACACACATGGATGAATCCAGACTGTCTGGCACTTTTTTATTGCTCTCAAACCTTTTGTAGCCTCATCGCATTTCCCTTGACAATACACCGTCATAACGCCAAATATTCAGTGTTACGTACAATACTACTGTTTGCTGTCACATCAGAGCATCACTTGTTCGAAAAAGAAGTCAGTGATTTATAAAGTTTATTGATCAGTGATTGAATAGTTTCATACTTCTGTTGTCTCTCAGTGTTAGCCTTTTAAAACGGAAAGAGAGCTAAATGGGCGAATAAAGCCTTATATCTTCTTCTTAAAGCGGACCTAGACCGGAAGTTCCAATTAACGCTGTTTCTTAGTGTGTATCTGCGTCATTACCTTGTTTAAGAAGCCCTGAAGGTTCAAAACAAACAGTTCAGCCACTGCTGAGAACGCTGTGTTTTATTGTAATCTCGGGCTCAGCGAGATCTCTGAAAAAACCCGGTCTGGTTACGTAAACACCGGTTCTCCGGAACAGCAGATCCTCCTGCTCCGGGCACTAGTCTGAGATATCGCGGCTGGGCAACAGCTGGGCAACAGCGTCAGAAAAGAGGATTTCTATCGGCTCGTTTACAGCCACTAGGAGGTTCTTGACCATAAAAACAAGTGAATGTATGTAAGTAGACCTCCATAACTAACATATATGTTAGGGACCACTCTGTGTGAGCTTTAATCACATAAAAGAAAATAAGCAAAACCAAGAAATAAACTTCAAAATTAATAATTCTTCACTGCGCCACCAAAAGCTATTCTATTATCATTTTTTTCTGCTCTAAACAATTCACCCAAGAGGCAGCATTAGATAAGTGTTTTCGACGAGTGGAAATGTTGTATTCCCTTATTTGTACTTCACACTGTATGCGTCTTGGATAGAGTGGTTGTTATCTGATATTAAATAAGCCAAGTGCAAATCCAGCCAAAAGCATTTTGAGACTGAGACGCTGTCCAACTGTTGCTATGGCAGGAGGCGATCTGTGTTTTCAGGGTCTCGTGGTAATGACACTAAATCAGACAGTTACTGGTCATGCAGTGGTGCAACTTCTAGTTACCTGTTATTAAGCGAGTTGGTCTGTTTTAGTTATTTTGTTGTTGTTGTTGTTGTTGTTGTTTTGGCACCGGCCACTTTTGGCAGCTTCAGGTGTTAGCACCCTCTGGGCCAACTGAGATCTGCAGCAGGTGGTGGGATAAGTGGGTGAGATAAGTTGGAGACAATTAAATCTGATAATTGGAGACACATGAGGATACGTGTGAGGAGAAATGTGTATGATCTGGTAATTGGTTTTGGAAAAGTGAACGTTAATCAAATGTTATTTGAAGTAACTGGACCTAAGTGTTCTCAAATGGAGCTTTCACGCTGGCAAGCACTGGCACATCTCCTGTTCAGGCTCAGGGAAACATGGCCGATCACAGTGAGCTTGCGTTCTCTTGGTATATTTTGTATATTGAATATATAATATATATATAAAAAAGTATTTTCTTTTTCAGGTTCCGAATCAATGTTTTCATCCTTTTTAATACCAAATTAAATGTACAGAAAAATAAACAGAAACTGAGTTGGAACTGTGCCTCAAAACCTGGATATAGCACTAATATTATAAAATAAAATGATACTGATGGCTGGTGCAGTGCTGGCTATCCAGGAAAATAGAAATTGATACTAAAGATAAAGAATATATACTAAACTTGACTTCAAATGACCTAACTTGAAATTAATGACACAATTAATCTGGAAGTGTATGGCAAGTTTAAACAGCAAATGACCTTCAGTGAAAGAATTTAACCTAATATTATAATATCTATGTTGTTAAGTTGAATTAACTCTCTCAACCACCTTGACATTTACCTGAAGTGTGAAAATGAAATCCATTCTCAGCTTCTAATGTATTCTAAAAACGTTATATTGGATGGGACACTCATTTGCAAAGGTGCAGTTAGATGCTAATGGATTTTTTACAGTATTGTTGTCACTGATGTTACTTTGTTTTATTTTATTCCTTATTTAAAAAAGTATTGCGATAATTCCTATCCAGACAGAGAACAACATGCCGCAGATTCACAGCAGTGCAATGTAGACTTATGATGTCATGTCTAATAGTAGTCCAAAAACTCAGTCCAGATGTGAACTTTTCCACTCACCCCTCTGCCCCTCACTCCCTCCCTCCCTCAATCACCTGAGATTAAAACTGAATCCTGTTCTGCCTCAACCAGCCTCTGTTTAGCTCGGCCCAGTACTCCTCAGTTGCCTCCTCTTTTGTTGAAAATAGAACTAAGCCCTACACAGAAAAAATAAACAAGTAGTTATGGGAAAAGCGGTGGTGAAATTTTGGCTCTATGAATAGGCAAAGTGTCCAAGTACAAGCGATGTTGACTTCCGCACTCATTGCTACGTCACAATGATAAATTCCTGGAATTGTTGTCTCGCGGAGCTCTGCTTTGTCCCTAAAAAACACTAGAGTGCAGGCGAGGGCAATAGTATCCGGAAGAGCAGAAGTCCACAAAGTGTTCTTTTCTTGGCTGCACAGAGCAGCACAGAGTTCTACACAAACTTTCAGCCTCAGAGGATTTACGTGTCCAGTGGATACATGTCATATAGAGGATAGAGTCGGCAAATGATGGCTTTTCCAAATGCTAACTGCTGTTAGCGACCGGAGCCTCAGTGACACTGACGTAGATTCCTGTGTCTCATTTGCATTTAAAGAGACAGACACTCAAAAGCGAGCGTTCTGAACAGGGCTGTTTTGTCAGGGTGATTGAACTGCTGTGGTGCTTTAAGGTATTTTGACCAAAGCATGTCACAGACATGTTCATTTGGACACCAGGGAACTAGGTTAACTTGGAGAAATAGGGTATAATATGAGTCCTTTAAACTTTTCTTACTCCACCACAAGAACTCACTGCCCTCGATCAGTATTCCTCGTCCTATGATGCTCTGTTGGATTCTTTAAAAAAGTGCTGCAAAGTAGCTGTCAGCATCTGGCTCTTCACATGATTCACCGTGTCTTTGTTCTCTCCCATCTCCCCGGTCATGAGCAAAGCGATAATTACGGTTCGAGACTGATTCTAGGAAAGTAGGGAGAAAGTACAGTGAGATTTACTCACCGGCTGAAACCTTTGTTTGGCCCCTTTTGAGGCACAAGTTCACTGTTTCTTTCTTGTTTCTACAGGAGATGTTTTAATCTAATTAAACGCAGATTAATGTTAGTCTGACCGTCACTGCTGAATACACAAGACAAAAGACTCCCCCCCCCCCGCAGCACCCCTGTCCTGTTACTGCTAAACAGTACTTGAAATATTGGTCGTAAACAGTCTAGACTGTTGTAAACTGGAGCACCTAAATGCACCCTAAGGACTGCTGTCCTTGCATACAATCGAAGGAGAGGGTCAGACGGGGCAGAGGGGAGTCGAGCATTGGCAGTCGTCCAATCAAACGGTCCATCCTTTACTCTGAGCAGAGCTGCGCTGCAGGTGCTCTGCTCTATATAACAACTTTAGGTGCATAACTGACGTTTATTTGTCTGTGCTACAAAACATTTTGTGCACTGCGAGCAAACAAACAAGTGGAAGAGTAGGAAAAACCCAAGGTCTCAGCTCAGTGTAACATTTCGGTGGTGTATGAGGAGGGAGATGTAGACATCAATTTGTGTCAGAGAGCGAGAGGAGTGAGTGGAGAGAAGCTGACATGAAGCACTCTTTGATGGTGAGGGTTTCAGCCAATCTTTTTGATTGGTCTATAATGAGAAGTATTTTGGAGTTTAATGTGCGTTTCATTCGACACTGGGTTCATTTAAGCCAGCGGGGGGAAGCTCATCTCATCTCATCCTCATTGCCTTTCATTTGACTATTATAAGCACACACACAAACACACACAAACACACACGCACCAGTTTAAATCCCCATTCAAACAGCTGTCCATACACAGTCTAGCCTCAGTCTTATTTTTTAACACTCACATTAAATGTTTTTACCTCACACATTAAATGTGTTTACCTCACACATTAAATGTTTTTACCTCACACATTAAATGTTTTTACCTCACACATTACATGTTTTTACACATTACATGTGAGAGGTAAAACAATTTTATGTGAGAGGTAAAATTGTGAATGTGAGAGGTAAAAAAAAGGAATTATGGCCTACACGGCCCCTCATAGTCTTAAGGCCACATTATACTTCTCCGACTGCGTATGCGTTATCCGTCTGCGTCACCACGGAGACGCCTCGAGCATTTATACTTCTGCGTCGTGGTGACGGACACTCGCTGCAATTTCTCGCCCGATCAGTAGGGGTCGCTGCGCAAGGTTGTTGTGCTTCTGGCTACAGTGAGCAATGGCGTCCGAGAAAGAAAGAGAGAGAAAGACTGTTGTTGTTGAAAAAGTGGCCGTTTCTCACTTTTCTGTGTCACGGAACGCAGTTTTAAGATAATTTGAGGCGAGAAATTGGCCATTTAGAGTCTAAACATGTGCTGTGTGTGTTAAGATATGACGTATTTATAGTTCGGCAGCGGCGTTATCGGCGGGGATCAGCTCCGCCTCTGTCAGGACGCCCGGAGCGCACTGAGAGCCGGCACAGAGCAGCTTAGCTCGGCCTGTCCTGAGGACCAATCACAGCTCTTGCCGTCTCCGTAGTCCCTTGACGGAGTGACGGACACTTAAAAAATATTTCGTGCAGACGGAGACTACGCAGAGGCTCTTCGACAGTCTCTGCGTCGACGCAGAGTCTCTACGTAGCCTACGCAGAGCACTTTACGCAGAAGTATAAATTGGGCTTTACATGCTCATTCACACACTCTGTCAAACTCTGCACACACATAGTCAGTTTTTGTTTTTTTTTTGCATTGACTTACATTCATGTCCTGGAAACTTACCTTATGGGGTCTTGCTTTTTGTCCCCATAAGGTAGTATAAACTAATTTAGGTCCTCACTACATGAGTAATCCCTGCAGCACATAAAGGACAATGCACTGTGCCCTTGACCATGAGGGGTGGTATTATGTGGCTATTAGAGGGGGTGTTGTTTGTCAGGGTGATGCAGTGACAGAGAGAGAGAGAGAATATTACCTTGGAAAATTGACCACCACTACGTGTGTAGATGAATGTGTGTGTGTGTGTTTGTCATACGAGGAGAGGAAAGCATAGACTGCCGTCCTCCAGGGTGAGAGTTAATCCGGAGTATCCATCACACTTCAGCGTGCCGTTCCCGCGGAGGGGAGGGCGGGTGAAATGCTAAATGAGAAATGGCTGCTGACACCGACAGAGACACAGGAAATCCCTCCGCTGTCGAACAGCATCACAGTCGACATCCCGCATTCCTGATGAAGAGCCGAGCCCGAGACAGAAGAGGGCGCTCCCGGTGCCCCGCCTTCCTCTATTCCATTAGTCGGAAATAAAGTTGAAATAAAGGCAACAAGAAAACCAGGAGCCATATTCATTTACTCGTATTTCATTATATTTTATTGCAGGGAGGAGAATATACGTCCCCCCCCCTTCAGCATCTTGTCACCTCTTCCTCAATTTGTCTTTTAAGGACATGGATGTTTTGCTCCATTGCTGCTGGATTACAGACGTTATTATTGCCTTTAAAACAGCCTCGCATTCTCTGGATGCAGGTTATTAAAAAAACTGAATGGGACGTGGTCACCCACGAGCACGCCGCTCTACTAAGCCGCTTTATCTCAATATGCCTGTAATTGTGGAAGAGCGAGACAATGACAAGCTTCTCGTTTCACAGTGCAGTTATTTCATTCTGTCATAAAACCTGTGTGTTTGGCTGCTTAGCTTAAGCAACTGTTCATATTTTCTAGAGGTCGATCCATATTGGATTTTGAAAGGCCAGTAGAATAACGATAGTTTGACGCGTGGTTTGAAACCAAAGAGCCACTTAAATGTCAGTCACTGTCATGGGTTAGCACGCAATAATTATAATGATATAATATTAAAAAAGATTAAAAACAATGGAAACACTGTTTTTATAAATGATATTTCCATGCTTCTCTGATGAGTACCCGATGAGTAGTGCCCCAATTATCACAAGATGGCAGCAACAGTAAGTTTGTCCTGAGTAGATCGCGCGTGTGTGTGTGTTTGCAGAAGTGATGAGGATTGCGAGGTTCATTGAACACGAGCTCAGTGCGGTGTGGACATTACTTTCACTCGCTCTCCTGCACTGGAGAGGAGTGGAGTGGAGTGGAGATATTTCATCTGACAGTAAAAAACAGAATTTAAAGCTGCAGGGTGTAATTTCTCTCACCAAATCACTGCTCGTGTCGCAATCCCCACAGACTCACCCCCCACACCTCAGGCGAGCCTGCAGAGTTTTCTCAAAGCACCAAATCCATATTCCACCTGTTCTCTTTCAACATTCACATCTCACTACCTCGCTCTTGTTTCAGAGAACTGGGGTTTACTCCTTAACCTGAAGTTAACCTGAAGAACACACACAGAGTTGTGCGGAGCTGATTCTGACAATATTTTGAACGTTTCTAATGTTTTTTTGGGAGTAATCATGAAGTGAACACAGCAAAAATGGCCCTAAAATTACTTGGTTAACTTGGTTAACTTGGCGAAATAGGGTATAATAAAGTCCTTTAAATGTGTTTTATACTGTTCATATTTTAAATTTAACTGCCAGATATTGAAAGTTATTCTGGACTAAAGCACATTTTCTGGCCATTTTCTGGTTAAAATAAGTCTAAAAGTCCAGGCAGACAGTTTGTTACCATGGCTGTGGAGCCTCTCTGCAATTATCTGTGTCTCCACATCCATCGGGCACTATCAGAACTATCAGAACCAGTGTCTGTGATGCCGATAAGTTGTCAAATGTGCTGAGGGAGTAGATGAACTGGCAAAAACGATTAATCCATCAATCTCTTGTGTTTTAAAACTCTTCATCTTCAAGACAATGGCTTTTTGGACCAAGACAAACAACTTTTTTCTCTGATAGGATCCATGCATATATTTACTGACGTGGTGTCCCATCCACCGTGCAACATTTATAGCTCCCATCCACTCAGTCACGACTTCATCTTTCACTCCATCTGTCCTTCCCCCCTCTCTCCATTTTACCCACCCTGATCACTTGCTTTCCTTTCCTCTGTAACTCTTGTTTTTCCTCCCCTCCCCCCCACTTACCATCCCATCTCCATCTCTCCCTTTATTGTCTCTACATTTCATGTTCTCCCTCTCCTCCCCTCCTCCTGCAAGACACGTAGAAATGTGGTGTTTTAGGAATCACCTATAAGTTGGAATTTGTGGGGCTCGACATCCTCGCTGCAGCTTAAGCGTGTTATTTTATTCTTTTTAGGCTCAGGTGAGTAAATAAACTGCCAAACGGGAAATAGGAAACATTGTCCACTGCACAACGCCGCTTTTCGCTGGTCCCGTCGTTTCTATCTTTATCGTTCTCTCTCTCTCTCTCTGCCTACTTCTTTTCCTTCTATATGTTTCTCTCTGGCAGCCTCGTGCTGATGCTTGAGTTTTTTGTTCTGTTTGTGTCTGGGTGAGGACGTGACTTGCCTGGGTAAAGAGAACACGCACTCAAGGTGATGCTGAAACACTCCCCCCTCTCTTTCTCTCAATCTCTCTCTTGAACACACACACACACACCGATCCACTCTAAAGTACTTGAGTATCCCTGAAAGCTGCTGCTAAACACAAACTTAGATGGAGCACTGAGATTTCAGACGAGCATCGGCCAGTTGCTGAGGGATTATGGGAATTATAGGTAAGGATACAAAGTTATCTATTCACACTGACGGTTATTCAGAAGGAAAAAAAATGATATTACATAACGTGCACACGGATAAATCACTTCCTTGTCCTCGTTTTCTTGTTGTTGGCCCAACCGTCTCACATGAACATTGAATGAGAGGTGATGGAGAGTGGGTTTCCATAGCAACCCCGAGTACCACCATCATGTACTCTTTCATCTCTTTATATTGTCTACATCAGTGGGCAGAGCTGTTTTAGTGGGAATATGGGAGGATGTGAGAGGGACAAAAAAAGAGAGATTAAGAACAATAGATGGTATCTATAGATGCATGTCTCCATCTGCAGCCAGATGAATAGCGTCTCCAGAAGCATCATGGCTGTGCGTGTAAACAGTTGACCAGTTTGCTGTAGATTGTGTTGTAGGGGTGGCAGCAATGTAAAAAAGATCCCCCCATGTTTATGACTTGATGTGAGGCTCACATCAGCAGACAGCTGGAGATGACAGCTGCCAGTCTCAAGCCCATTCACGTGAGACAAGACCTCACGGGACGTTTCCGTAACTGTCACTGAAAGCAGCGCGCGTCACCTGCAGCGGAGTCTCACACACGACTGATAAAGCAGAGACTTAGTCCAACAGAAGTCCCCGTCTGTTGTATTTAGTTGATTAAATTAGATTTGGGTTCAACTTTGGTGTCTGCCATGTAGAAAAGTATCTTTTTTCTACATGACAACAGACAACATACAATTATGTACACATACAATGCAAAGAGATCGCATTATACTTGTTACTGTATATACACAGTTATCTACCTGTTCATACATGCTGCTACAGTATATCCCATGTTTCCCATAAAGATGAATTAAATTGCAGCCTTATTGCGGCTATTGGTGTTGTTTGGAATTCCAATTTAAAAATTGTTCCCCATTTGTTCCCCAAGTAATTGGCGATACTATGCTGTACTTAATAGTATTTTCCATGGTGTTAATACAATAGCATGAAGGCTGGTTCTTAACCACATGCTTTGACTTCCCATTGTCTTATCTGCTTGAACCAGAGTCAAACCAATTAGCATGAAGCCAAAACACGCTTCTAAACAACACAACAGTGGTAATAGTGAGTAAGCGCTGTCACCAGGTGTCATCACTCAGAGTTGAGTACACAAGAGACATGAACATGGTTTCCTCCACCCGCTGCTTGTCCAAGTTGTTTTTATTGTCAACTAAGAGCAATTGGATTCGTGACATTTGGCTTTTACCTGTCAGACATGAAAGCAGCAGCACCTGGTTACAGTATAAACTGAGACGGAGAACATCACAAGTCCCCCCGTGTGGCTTCGTGCACAGACAGTTGAGAGGCTCTGTCTGACAACAGCGTCTGAACATGAGCTGACATTAACTTTGAAAAAGCTATTTGTTCAATAGTGGCAAATATGAAAGGCACAACTTTTTCCCGAACTCGGCACAAGTGGAAATGTGACATATCTTGTCAATATGTTTTTCATCCAAAGGGAAATAAAATCTTCACCTGGCAGAGACCCTAATATAAACACCTCCACCTCAGGCCCTGGAACACTATTACATTAGCAGGAGGAACATTGGAAACAAACAACCAGAACATTATCCCTGTTGATCTGCTGAGAGGCCACAGAGCTGTGAGGCACAGAAAATTTGGCTCAAGAGTGAAAGACATACTGACTCTGTGTTTCTGTCCAAAGGACTTTATTAAAAGACTTCTTGGATGTTTCAGACAACTTGGTGTCATTTTTTTTCTGTTGATTTGTCCTGTGTGGACTAAAAGCTCGCAGCAGGACTTTGCTGGCAAGTCAGCACAGGAAAGAGGAAGTTCACCCCGTCGCTGCAGAAGCAGCTTGATGAAAAGGGCCCTATTGTGCTCAACGGTAGGAAACAAAGATTCTTGGAACAGACTTTGCTATTGCTGGAGCAGGGACCCCTGTTGCGAAAATGGCAAAGACGGAAGGATAGATGGACTGAAGCATGCTGCATATTCACTCTGTGCCATTTCTAGTGTCTTGCCTTTGGATCTGCAACTGTCTCTTTCAACATCTCCTTCTATCTCTCTCTGCCACCCATCCAACCCATCACACCAGGACATCTCTGTGGCACAAAGGTGATTCTGTTTGCTGTCCAAAAGAAGAGCTGCACGGTTGCTACCTTCTGCCTCTCTTTGTTAATATCCAACAAACTAAGGCCAATTCACCACAAGGGTATGCTAATGTGTTGTGTCCATAGTGATGCCAATTTGAGGCAAGGCCCAACTGAGTACAGAGGAGAAAATTAAGCTTTGCCTCCTGAACTCTGTCAGTTTGACAGGGTGAGCCAGGGGTGAACAGTCTCTGCAGCTTGGCAGTTTTCTCCGCTTTAGCTCTGCTCAGCTCCAAATCTATCAGGAGAGCTGTGGAGAGGAAGGGGGGTGATGAGCCTCCAACGTGTTCTCCCTCTGCTTCAGGAGCAGGATATTTTAAACCAAACCAACCAGTCCATTTCAAATGGTATTTTTCAAAAGCATCTTTGTCTCCAGTGGGCTCACGGAGGAGCAGGCACTAAAACAAGAGACCTGAACTCAAAATGCATCTCCAGCATCATGTGAATAGACTCAAACTCAAAACAAAAACTTTTTTATATGCATTATTCCGTATACCGCAAGATATGAAAAGTGAAATATTCAGCTAAGGACTAAGCTGAAGAAGTAATAATAGCAACAATACGAGCACACACTCATCTGTGCCTCGGTCTCTCGCTGGAACACTCGCTCACTCCAGCGAAATAATAATAATAAAAATAATAATACCACTGTGAAAGCGAAATTTTGAAAAATATAATATACAAGATATAATCTTTTGGTCATACCGCCCAGCACTAGCTGATAACCAATTTTTTTAGCACTACTTACAATTTAAATTGGACAACAAACATCAGTTGCACCTTGCATTGCATACATTGTCTGCTCCTCAAAATAAATGCACATTTTATCTATTTGTTTCCCCAAAAAGGAAAGTAACAAAAGGGGGAAAAAAATCTCATATGTCTAGATCATCCATCCATTTTCTACTGCTTTATTCTCTACATGAGGGTCGCTGTGCCAATCTCAGCTGACATAGGGCAAAAGGCAGGGTCACACCCTGGACACAGTGCCGTTTCTAGCTGTGTGGGGGGCTATGCGAGATACTATTTTGGGGGCCCCTATTTTTTTCAAACTCGAGGTAGAGATTCCTAACTTTTTCTGATTACCCCACAAACACTTACATGCTTTGCAAATATATGCAGAATGCATGCATCCAATACATGCAAATAAAGACAGGTACTTTTAATTCTCAAAAATATAATAAAATATGAGTCTTGAACTTGCAGTTTGGGGGCCCCCTGGTGGCTGTGGGGCCCTATGCAGCTGCATAGTCCGCATATAGCAAGAAACGGCTCTGCCTGGACAGTTCCCCAGTCCATTGCAGGGACACATGTACAGTAGAGACAAACAACCATTCACTGTCACTCTCACACCTACGGTCAATTTAGAGTGACCAATATACCTAATCCCCATATTGTATGTTTTTGGACTGTGGGAGGAAGCCCATGTAGAAAGGCTCTTGTTGTTCCGACCAGGTCTCAAACCCGGGTCTTCTTGCTGCAAAGGCAAGAGTGCTAACCACTGCACCGACCGTGTGGTCCATATCTAGATCAGTTTGTGTCCTGCCTTTATCAGAGCACTCACTCTGTGGCTTTGGAAACACATTGTGACCCAACAAGTGCCTCCGGAGTGACGTGTGCGTACTGTGAACTCCATCCACAGACTGTGAACTCCATCCACAGACTGTGAACTCCACCCACAGACCGGGGACTTCATCATCTGTTATTCTTCCAAACAGCATTAACTCTCCCACAGACAGGGAACCACACTAACCCCTGCCAATTAGCGTGTTTTGTTTATGTGGCTCCATTGCTCACCTTGTGGTTTTTAATGAACCTGTAAGAGTCCCCCACCATTATTTCACTGGTAGCATGCTACTTTAAATTACGTGTGCCATCAAACCTGCTGTGGCTGTGCCCTGCAAAAGTCTTCATTAGTGCCGTATGCTCCTGTGTGAATGTGTGCACTTGTGTAAAAGACACTCTAACATGAAAATAATGGCGGCAGGGTTAAATGTGCATGAGTTTCAGATGTGGAATGAGACTGGGGGACTTAACGACTTCAGGCTCTTCCAGTGGAAATGTCTCATTTAGCTTTTATTTAGTGTGACCCTGTGGTCAGTGTTGCTCTGAAAGTTTTCTCCTACTTTTTTCCATGTCTGTGTGAAACTTACCTGTAAAGAATTATTTATTTTTTTTACTTGCTGGAATAGTTTTTGCCCATATTTCAAGAAAGACAATACTTCCATGAAGCTCTTAATGGGGCAACAGGAATATTCCTGTTCATGTGCAGCCGTGCATACTTCAACAAAATATATAAAAGCATTTTGTTGTCTATTGATAGAACAAACTAAGTGTGAGAGATGGAGATAAAGGGCGCTCGACACGCAACAAAAGCTCCACAAACCAGAATTGAACTTGTGCTTCTGCAGAAAAGTCGCAGCCTCCTAAGGCTTGTGTCTCTGATCCAGTTTAGTGAACTGCTGTGTTGTTGCTTTGCATACAAAACACCTTTAGGCTGTGTGTCACAAACTAAGTGTAACCACCTCACAACTATGTTCTCTATTATGTCAAGCGAATGATCTTAATTTGAAATCACCAAACCGAATACATGATCCATATCATATCTTCCCCCGTCTTTCTCCAGTATTTTATTGACTCCGTCGAGTAAATCCTTGTGTAGCTCTGATTTGATGGACGTGCTGTGTCATGTAAGTGGGTCTGGGCAAGATGGGTTATGAATAATATCTGAATATTTTTAGGTTTTGTCCTCTGATGAGATAGATCTCAATATGGAGCTGGACACAGGCTGTTTTTCTCTGAGCTCAAGAGAGAAATTCTTTTAAGTGTTTTTGTGCTTCTCACCGAACAATACATACTTCTACTCTGCATTACATTATCTAAATATAACAAGGCCATTGTGATGTATATATTTTTTGAATCGTGCACTGTGCTCGCATCGTTCCAACAATTTCCAACGTTCTTTCAATCCATAGAAATCTATGTTTATATTCACAGAATGTATTTCTCCCTTTTAATGACATCTTCCACTTTACCCATCTCTGCTATTGTGAAATGATCATGAAAACCTTATGGAACTTGGAATGAAATTAAATGAGCACCACATGTACATTGTGTGCACACTGTGCTCTCCTTCACACTCCTGTGTGTAGCATTTCTGGGGTTATCTGAGTTTAATGTTTGTATTATCATCGTATAAAGTGTTGTTTGTTTATTTCTGTAACCTTAGAAACTTTTATAATGCTATAACTGTGGGCTACTACAGGAGCCTGAGGCAGACAAACTACAGTATATAGCTGTCGACCTTACTCGCTGTTCGGGTTATCTGAGAGGAGAACGTTGTATTGTGTTGGAGCGAGAGATAGTGATTGTGTTGCTGAAGAAAGAGCACAGGTGTTGTGGCAAAAAAAAGAGATTAATTTGGTTTTTAGGTTCACTTTGAGGCAATGCTGGTCTGTACATTATTATGTACATTATAAAGGTTACAGGTAAGGGAAGAGAGTAAGCTCAGAGGGAGACTGCACCCACACACCTTGAAGACAATGGGTTAGGGTTAGAAACCTCTGTATGTTACCATATATGACACCATAATTCTAGGTCAAACCACTCATGAAACACGAAATAAATGATATATTCATTAACTAGTAGTTAGCCAATGTGTTTTTGTTTTATGTTTTTGTCACTCGTGGATCACTGTGACATTTGCTGCTAATTGCCACACCTCTCCCTGGAAAGCATGATTTCCATGACTGCCACGTTGCTTCATGACGTCATCAAACTTAGGCCTGCTGTTGTTGTTGTTGTGTCGATTGACATTACATCTGGGGCTCATCCCGAGAGCTGTTCCACATCTGAAAGAGAGGCTTTTAATTTGACGCGAATGTAAACAACACTGACAGTGCATTTTGACACTCGGATCACAGCAGCAGTAAAAATACAAGTCAGAGTTTGAGGTTAATATCCAGGTTAGGCTTAGTGGATATAGCAGTGACTGCTTAGTATTGGCTGAATGCTGACAGCAATGGTTTGGATGGACACGATTATTTAGCAGGGACAAAATGCATTATTAATTTTCCATCCATCCATCTTCTACCGCTTTATCCTCCACATGAGGTTCGCGGGGGGGGGGGGATCTGGTGCCAATCCCAGCTGACACAGGGCGTTAGGCGGTGTGCGCCCTGGACAGATTGCCAGTCCATCACAGGGACACAGAGACAAAATCATAATCTGCAAATCTGCATGTTTTTGGACTGTGTTATAAACAGTACAGCAACAACAGAGACAGAAACACAGGAAGCTAAATTTGTACAATCGTATGTGAAAGTCAATGTGAAGTTAGGGCAGCTGCTCTGAGCGTCTCAATGCACAACCCGCCGCGTCTCTATCACAAGAGTGAAACCCTGTGTTTCTGTAAAGGCGACGCCATGGGACGTTAAAGAGCGCGTGGCACTCTTGGAATGAGAACAGGCTGGAGAGACAGTGACTATAAATATGGTCAAATTCTACTGTAACACAATCGAGCTTAATAATTAAGAATAGTAATAATAGAGTTTTCTTATATCATTTAATGTTGATACCATGTATTTTTAATTAATATGTAAATGACCAAATGTCACAATATCAGTACTGCAACAGCCTATATGAACATATCCAAAATCTAAGGCAATATAATATAGTAGTATTGTTAAAGGTGCATTATGTAATAAATCTAAAGCAACTGGCCATAAAATCCTCCTAATATGTCACAGAGACTCAGGAATAATGTTCATATAACAAACTGAACTCACAAACAACAACAGTGCAGACAAAATATTTGCATTAAAAAGAATATTTTGCAGATTGCAAATCATGTTTATGATTTGAAATCATGTTTTGAAACATGTGGCGCCACCTACCGCTGTCTACCAATCATTGCAGTCAGTAGAGTCTCAGCTGCTGCACAACCACGGGTTGCCAGTTACGTCAGAAAGTGAAACCTAAAAGACCTCGGTATTTTGAATTTGAATGTAGTAACCGTTTTTGGCCACATTCTTACATATGGCACCTTTAACAAACAAGAAGAAACACAAAGAGGCCCAGTATTGTGATGTAGGCACAATGGATCAATTAACTTTTTATCTTTTTTTGCTTTGAGCTCAGGTGACATCTTGGCGTGTTTGTAAATGTGTGTGTGTGTGTGTGTGTGTGTGCATGTGTTTATCTAGTTCTACACAATTGAAGGTAACTATCCTAGAGCAAGGCAGGTGGCCCTGAGAAATGAATCAGTGAGCGTGCATGTGTGTGTGTGTGAGTGTCCCCGCCTCACCCATCAGTTAATCCACTATCATTTATCAGCCTGTCACACTGCCACACGCTGGCTTTAATTGCAGTCAATATAGTGAGAACCGCTTCAAGCGTAGTAATGCTGTTGCTCTGCGCCGAGGTTCGCTCAATCACTTCAGCTTAACTTTGTTTCTATCCCGGTTTTCATGCGCCGCAGCATGACAAAGCCTCTTCTCTTCAGTGCCCAGGCACTAATTGAACTGCACCTCAATTGCAGGAGTTGTCTTGTGCTTTGAAAAAATCCCCCCCCTCCCCCCCCCGACTGCTCCTCCCCTCTCACCTCATTTAGAGACGAACTTAGATCTCCTGGGAATTTTGTGCATACGTTACGGCATGTGCCCATTTTGTATTTGTGTGTGCGTCGAGGCAAAGCTGCGCGTCTGTGTCCGTGTGTGTGTGTGTGTCTGTGAGTTATGAAGCAGAGCGCAGCAGGAGACTTGGAAAGAGGCCACAGTTGTGTGTGACGTGTGCCAGAGCCACACCAAAAAGACACACTGGGCTGAGCTCAGTGCGGTGTTGGCACCGATGTCGTTCTTTGTGTCTTTTTGGTGGTTGGACGTGATCGTGTGGTGATTCCTCTACTAAACGTCGTATTTTTTATTAGAATCTTGCTTACATTTAACCCTAGAACACCATTGCCGGGTGGTTGCATCACATACACAAATAAATGTATGTGATTTTCATGAAAAGTTTTCATCTTCATTATTAGTTTTTTTTTAGAAATTTTTTGTTCCCAATTTCTATCTATCTATCTATCTATCTATCTATCTATCTATCTATCTATCTATCTATCTATCTATCTATCTATCTATCTATCTATCTATCTATCTATCTATCTATCTATCTATCTATCTATCTATCTATCTATCTATCTATCTATCTATCTATCTATCTAGTTAGCTGTCTGTCTGTCCTATAACATTTGAAACAGACTTTTAATACCAAATTTTTCATGTTTACTTTGGTTTGAGACCATAACTAATTACTATCTGTTTGAATCCATGTGAGCTGTGCTCTCATTTGGCCCAAGCCGTGTATCCACTCTAATCCTTTTTTTTTCTATATCTCTATAATCTCATCATGTGTCAGAGAATAGTAATACTCAAAAGCAGAGGCCGTGTCACACTGACAATTCGTCTGTCCCTCTGAGTCATATTACCGTCAAACGAGAAAACTAGAAATGAACGGGTCCAAATTCTTGCATTCTTGACGATGATAATGGCAGCAACAGTGCTACAGTAGATGGATGCTCACAGAGCTCTACCTGCCTGCTGCTGTTTGACTTAATCTCAGTGCTGAACAAAAGCCTCAGCTGTGGACGCTGAGCGAAAGCTTTTGCAGAGCTATTCTTCGGCTTTCCAGTGAGACTATCTTATTAGATAAAGGAATAAGCTTTACACTCCGTGGATTCCTCGCCATTATCGTCCTTCTTTGTGAAGCACTATTTGTTTTCATTTTGTCATATGGCAGTTTCATAACTTGCTGCAGTTGGTTACCAGACCAGAACCCCAGAGTTTCAAGGGCGAAATGGATTCATAGCAAAAAGAAACAGGCACCATCTTTGTGTGCAGGCAAACTTGGCAACAAAGGTTCAACATGGCTGACGTTGTGTGTGCAGAGAGAATCTGCCTTGGAGATGAAGTGTATGTCAACAGGACTCCGGTTTGCTGAGTGTGCACCCAGTGGACTCAGAAATACGAGGAGCGTGCAGAAAGCTGCTGAACGCCCTGCTTTGCAAACTTTAGCCCTCTTGTGTCACCGCTGAGAAAAACCCATTGATGTGATTCATGTTTTAGCACATGGTTACAAGTAGGATCTTATGCGTGACGGCCGCTGCTTCTTTGGAAATAGAAGACTTTTTTGAAGCGGCAACATCCTCCTGAACCTGGCAGCTCCTCCCACACACATTCTGGTGCAGACTTGGCATGGTCCTGAGGGGAGACGCCACAGGGATGAAAAAACACTTTCTTTTTGGAGCGCTAACAACTATGTTGCTGCTGTGTCTGACTCTGGCAAATCGCAGTGTGCTGAAGTTTCCACTCTCTCCCGCAAATTGTTGGTGTGCGATGTGGATTTAGAGACACACAACTGTCAGGTTTTGTGAGTCAGTGGTATATTTCTCAAGCACTAAAAACGGCACTCTTTGTGAGTCGATAAAGAAAATGAGAGCTGACCTTAGGATAACCTCCAAGGAGTTTTTCTACAATGTTGAGGTCTTGACAGCCATTGTGCATCAGTCAACCAGGGCTACTTTACATCCCAGTCCACTTTTCATACTGGGGTTTTGGTAGCACAGGCCTCAGAAAATAAGACAAGAGACAGTGGTTTACATTTACTGTAATTTGATGGATAGGAAATGGATTTGAAATTCATTGGGTCCTGTTGTAAAGGATGTAGAGGAAACTGCTGGGAGATTATGGAGATATGTTTTGATCCAGGCAGCACAAGTTTGTCCCGTGTTGAAGCCCTATGTCTGACTCTGATTAGATACTTAAAGGTGCATTATGTAATAATTCTAAAGAAATTGGCCATAAAATCCTCCTATGTCACAGAGACTCAGGAATAATGTTCATATAACAAACTGAACTCACCAACAACAACAGTACAGACAAAATATTTGCATTAAAAAAAACATTTTGCAGACTGCAAATCATGTTTATGTTTTGAAATCATGTTTTGGCATGTGGCGCCACCTACCGCCGTCTACCAATCATTGCATTCAGTAGAGTCCCAGCTGCCGAGCAACCACGGGTTGCCAGTTACGTCAGAAAACGAAACCTAAAAGACCTCTGGGTTTTGAATTTGAATGTAGTAACCGTTTTTGGCCACATTCTTACATATGGCACCTTTAAACCTGTGTCAGGGCGCTTTCACACCAATAGTTCGACTGCTTTGGTCTGCACCAGTCAGAAAAATTTTACAATGTAGCAAACGGACGTGGGTACGGTTTGCTTTCAGATATGCAATGTGTGACTCCCTCCAGAGAGGTGACCAGCTCAAACTGACCTTGAACGTCTTACGATGTACTGATCTTTTAATTGGATTCTTGAGTTAAATTTGTTAAACCAAAAGTAAGACAAATGATAAAGGAAAAAAACAACACATGAATGAAGTTGATGTGATTTGACGCTTCCGCCTTTCCCTGTGTCGTAAGGCAGCTGATAATGCAGTTATGTTTCCGTTAGAGGTTGGAGGGAGGCCTAACGATTGGCTGTAGTGGAATTTGCCATGTGTCAGTGAGATAAACCTCCGAAAATACTCCGGTCAGGGCTGACGGCTCAAACACAGCTCCTCATGTATAATTCTGAAGGGTTTTAAAATGCCTCCTCAGTATTTGTATCCGCACACTTTTCCAGAATTTTCTTTTGAAGCTGTTTACTGCTGCTGCTACCTGGACAGTGCCTGTTTACCATACTACAGTATATGCCACGGAATTCCATATATTATTTCCTCTCAAACTTAAATGGATGCTCAAGGTTGTCTGTAGTTATCAGACCTAAGCTCCTTCTTCTTCCTGCCCGTGCCTTCATACAGCTTAATGGCCCTGTCTGTTTTGTCAGGGACTCTAACCAGTATGTGTGTGTGTTTCTCTGTATTTCCCTGCAGGCTTCGAGTTGCTGTATCAGCCCGAAGTGGTGAGGCTCTACCTGTCTCTGCTGACGGAGAGCCAGAACTACAACACCTTAGAGGCTGCAGCTGGTGCTCTGCAAAACCTCAGTGCTGGACAGTGGACCGTAAGTCCAGGGATGGGGAACGTATGTATACACAGTCTGTCTGTTTTTTGTTTTTTTTGCAGCTCATCTCTTCATCATTGTCCCTCAAGTAGCAGATAGTTCAGTTTGCGATTGGTAGTCAAGTAGGATTAACAAGGACAAGAACTGCCTGCAGAGATGACCAGAGTCACATTAACAAGGTGTAAATCCACCGTGTCTCCATAAACCACCAGAGTTTGAGTAGAGGTACATTTCAAGACAGTCGGTCGTTCACACAGTAAAGGCCACATTATACTTCTCTGAGTGCGTAATGCGTTATCCGACTGCGTAACCATGGAGACACCTCGAGCCTTCATACTTCTGCGTCATGGACGGATATGCGCTGCAATTTCCTGTCAGTAGGGGTCGCTGTGCAAGATTGTTGTGCTTTTGGCTACAGTGAGCAATGGCGTCCGAGAGAGAAAGAGAGAGTAAGACTGTTGTTGTTGAAACAGTTGCCGTTTCTCACTTTTCTGTGTCACGGAACGCGGTTTTAAGATAATTTGAGGCAAGAAATTGGCCATTTAGAGTCTAAACATGTGGTTTGTGTGTTAAGATATGACGTATTTATAGTTTGGCAACGACGTTTTCGGCGGTGATCGGCTCCGCCTCTGTGGACACTCGGTGCGCACTGTGAGCCGGCACAGAGCAGCTTCGCTCGGCCTGTCCTGAGGACCAATCACAGCTCTTAATAAGCTGACGGACACTTAAATAATATGTTGTGCAGTCGGAGACGAGACACAGAGGCTCTACTTTACGCAGGACTATAAATTGGGCTTAACATCTATCAACAATTGATTGCTAGTGTGAGACTGAAAACAAGAAAAATGAGCACTGTAAAGCCAATGTTTAAAAATACAGCAAACAATACTTATTGTGTTAATACTGATTGTGGATTTCTATAACTAAAATATGGCTTGATAACTAATGGTCAATGTGTGCCTCCTATGATGGATGACGTGAGAACCTCTTAAGCCAGCTTTAAGCGTTTATTCCAATTAGAGACTCTGTGTGTGGAGCCGCAACAGTGAATTATCAACAGGGAAAGTCAGCTGTCAGACGTGAGTTTACTCGCAGCACTTTAGACGAGAGCGATCACTTATGCTTTTCAGCGGGCTTTGCTGCATTCAGCCCACGGCAGCATTATCACAGCAGTGTTTCACTTAACACCCATGTGTCAGACTGTAAACACATCTCTCATTCCTCTGAATCTGCGAGTAGTGCCATGGAAAATATATATATATATATATATATACCTGGACTCTTACAAGTACAATATTTTTTTTTGAATTTCATGAGATACCATCCAGCCCTGAGTCTCATATTTAGTGATCTGAATAATTCAGCAGTAGTGATTTTCAGCTAAGGTGAGCACTTTGAGCAGATGTTTTTTTTTTTTTTTTCATTTCAAAGCTGATCAGAAGTGGCCAGACTTGAGTTCCTGCAGAGCTGCAAACGGTCACACTGTCACATGTGATGTGGAAAGCTGGACAAATGATGTCCCTGCTCCTTGAGAGGATATCAGAGCTTCTTCATTTAATCCTCATTCTTTGCTGTCACTCCGATCAGTGGATTGACCTGTTTTGGGAGGCTCTCTACTGCCACCTGGTGGTTAAACTGTGCCTCTCCTCTGCCTAATGACATCCCTGGGGGGCATCTGTACTTAGAAAAGACACCCTTTTATGTAGATCCTGATCTTTTATGTTCCAAAAACATCAATTTAATTTAAATTATATGGAATTCCAGTTTAGAGCGCCACTGTGGAATGGTTTAGAATTTTGCTCAGACCAAGGAGTAGTGCTGAGCTGTCTGTAGTTCCTGAGTAAATGATTAAAAAGTCATAAAGGAGTTGGATTCGCGGCTCTTAAGTGAGAATCTTTAATTCCACATGAGCATCAGAGAGGATACTGTGCATTAACTCAGCCTACTCTACAGGATAAAGGTACAAAGACGTAACAACGTGCCCTCTGTCTGCTTTTCCAGTGGTCCAACTACATCCGAGCCACGGTGCGTAAGGAGAAAGGCCTTCCCATCCTGGTGGAGCTGCTACGCTCTGACTCTGACAAGGTGGTCCGAGCTGTGGCCATCGCCCTGCGTAACCTGTCCATCGACCGCCGTAACAAGGACCTGATCGGTACGAACCATCAGCCATGAACACCACACATTCATGTTATAGTGGAAAAGAATTGTAAATAAACTTCAGCAATCCAAACGTTTATTTTATATTTTGTTAATTGCTCTTGGGGGCCCTCTAGTGGTCACGGGGCCCTAAGCAGCGGCTTAGTCCGCTTATGCCTTGGGCCGGCCGTGGAACCATCATTTACATAATTGTCACCGATTCTATTGAAGAACACCTGAAAGTGTAGCAGGCTCATTTTCCCATAGACTTCCATTCAAACTGTTTTTTGCAACCAGTGGCGCCCCCACCTGGTGACTGACTGCTACTTCTGTCCTTATCACTTTTCAAATGGGACAACTGGATCCAATTTGTATATACAGTCTCTCCAGTAATTAACTTTGAAAATGTAACTATCATCACGATCCCTTTTCACCTTATAGGAAGTTACGCCATGCGGGACTTGGTGAGCAACCTGCCCAGTGGTCAGCAGCGACCAGCGAAGAACCTGGAGGAGGACACTGTGGTCGCCATCCTCAACACCATCCACGAGATCGTCACCGACAGCTCCGAAAATGCCCGCTCACTCATCCAGGCCCAAGCCATCGAGAAGCTGGTCGCCATCAACAGGACCAGGTAAGACTTGACGTCTTCAGTACATCACACGTTGTTTGTTTGGATTTAAATAGACATGTGAATTGTTATAGTTCAGTCCATCTATTGTCAGCCTCCTTATCCTCCACATGAGGGTCACTGGGCTGCTGGTGCCAATCCCAGCTGACAAAGGGCGAAGGATACACCTGGGAAAGGTTGTCAGTCTATCACAGGTTCAACGTATAGAGAGGAACAACAGTTATTAATTTAGTTCAATATATAATGTAATAATTTACACATGAGAAAAAAAGAAAAAAAAATTTGACAGAAAAACAGAAAAAAGATTATTCAAAAAATCAAACCGAAAATTAATTACTGAGAAAAACAGGATTTTTTTTTAGTTTTTTTCAAGTGAATGCAATACGCTTCCGTATGAATGAACCCAGTTAAATAATGAATGCACATACAACTGTTGGTTCGGTGGCTGGTGTTGTATAACAATAATACAATATAGGCCTTTTAACTTTAAAACCATCTGTTAGTGCCTTAACTTTGATCAAAAAACAGAATATACCAGACTGTTGTTCTTCTGTAAGGGAATAACTATGAATAATGTAAGTATTCAAGAAACCGCTGCAGCGGTCTCGGTTGTAAACAAAGATGTTTCTGCTGCTTTTTTCTTCTTCTGTCAGACATCGTTGTTCGTAAATAAAGGGCAGTTCAGACACGACATAAAAATCAGTCTAAATAAAACAGCGTTAGAGGGAATAAACCTGTGATAATTGCGCTGGTTTTCCAGGCTTCTTTTTCCCTTTTATGTGTGGTTTTGCATGTACTACAGGCCACACAGTTTATATGCAGCAGCCAATGAATCAAAGAGAAACAAAAATGCCCACATTCATGTTCGCCACAGCCGAGTGTGAGTATTCCATCAATATACTGTATAATACAGAGATACAGTACAGCTACTTACAACATGACCTTGAATGCTATATTATGCGTTGTGGGCCTAATAAATTAGTATTCACGGAGGATAATGTAATGTGTCTCAAATGGCCTGAGCTTGGCTACCACAATACTATACTCTAACAAGGCTGAGCCCACACACACACACACACACATACACATACCACTCAGCCTACCACACATTAATTAACAGGCTTTCAGGACTGGAGGGCATTGTTATATAGCGGTGCCTCTGAAGCCGCTGCTTGTACAAGTAAGTGATTAGTCATTTTCGCTCAAAGTTCTCCTCAACAACTTGATAATGAAGGCGAACAGACATTATGGCCAGTCGTATTTAAAGAGGTACTTTAAATACCTGCCAAATTGAAATTGGTTTGCACAACAACAGCACGTGATGCATTCAGTTCAGTGATGGTCGTACACACACAGAGTCAGGTCAACTCAGCTGGAATTTACTCAACATGTACACTTGGAGACCAAAAAGCTGAGATTGAACATCTTTCTTTGAAGTGAGCCCCCACACCCTCATGTAATTAATGCTGGTGGCTCAGAGGAAGCTAATGAAGGGAAATGTGCGCTCATCAGGCAACGAATTAAAAACTAGACCCTGGAGCCTCCCGGGGGAATTGAATTCTTTGAATAAAGAGATTGATAGCAGCAGCAGTAGTGACGACGCGGCGACTATCACACACACACACACACACACAGTGTTTCCAAAGAATTAGATCTGGTGTCAGATTTTGAATTTGCTCGAGTACTATCGTCATACATTCATTCGTGTTCTTCTTTTTTTACCTTCTTGTGCTTCTTTCAGCCAATCGGGACGCGAAACAAAGGCGGCATCTCACGTGCTGCAGTCGGTGTGGGGTTATAAGGAGCTAAGAACCGCTTTGACCAAGGACGGCTGGAACAAGAGCCACTTCCAGGTACACAGCCGTGCTCGGGTTGGAAGATTTTTTTAATTTGCCTCGATGGAAATTGTCGATCTCAAGTGTTTTATTGTGATTTTAGCCCCTGACAATATTATTTAAAGCTCCCATAGTACCAATTAACACTTTTATTTGGTGTGTATCTGCACCATTACCTCGTTTATGAAGCCCTGAAGGTTCTAAACAAACAGTTCAGCCACTGCTGAGAACGCTGTGTTGTATTGTAATCTCGGGCTCAGCGTGTTCTGGTTACATAAACAGCGGTTCTCCTGAACAGCAGATCCTCCTGCTCCGGGCACTAGTCCGGGCACATCCGGTTGCGTACATTGAACCGCAGAAGAAGAAGAACGTCCGTTGTGGAGGTGATTCACATTAAGTCACTTCCAGGTAGACAGTTGGGAAATCCCTCGCTGGCTGGCCAATCACAACACAGTCTGTCTTCTGGGGGTGAGATTTTGGTCTGAAACAACTCGGCTGATGAGAGCTTCAGTGAAGAGAGATTTCTATCGGCTCATTTACAGCAACTAGGAGATTTTTTTTTTTACCATAAAAAACAAGTTAATGTATGTAAGTAGACCTCCATAACTAACATATATGTGCAACAGGACCACTCTATGGGAGCTTTAAACAATAAGAGATTCACAGTTTTCAGTAGAACCACGGTTCTATCAATAAAGTTTCTTACAAAGACAAAAATATTACTGTCTGAGGCATCGATTGATAAAACTAAATCGACATAAACCTCCATTGATGCACAGTAAATATCGTAATGTTTTATTCTGATGTGTTAAAATGCTGCGTGTTTAGCCCACTGTGACTGTCACCCCTAAATCTACCAAGAATGGCAAGCCCGGCTATGATGACACCACTCTACCCCTGATGGAAAAGAACCAAGGTCAGTGAAAGTGCTGTGCGTGTGGCCATTTTTACCTGTTTAAAGGAGAACGAGGTGACACATGATTAAAAAAAACGTTTTGTTTTTATTGGATAAGGCTAATAACTTTTGACTCATCATTCTCTGTGAAGCTGAATATCCCAAAAATTGTCCTGAAGCTTTCATTTACAAAAAGTTTTGGTTGGACTATTTCATACTTATTTACTGCAGGAGTGTGTGTGTGTGTGTGTGTGTGTGTGTGTGTGTGTGTGTGTGTGTGTGTGTGTGTGTGTGTGTGTGTGTGTGTGTGTGTGTGTGTGTGTGTGTGTGTGTGTGTGTGTGTGTGTGTGTGTGTGTGTGTGTGTGTGTGATTAACATTTAACTACAGTGCCTATGTTTACATTAATAATGGAACAGCGCTGCAGCATTGCCTCAGTGTTGCAGCTTCATATCAGAGACAAATAAAATATAAGAGACTGGCTTCACACACACACACACACAATACTTGTATGTGAAGGATCGATTTGTTTTTTTTTTGGTTTTCTATAACATAAACTACTTGTTATTTCTGATTCCTGACATGGTATATCCCTCTTATTGTCCTTTAAACATTTTTTTTAAATACTGTCTCACTGTGTGTCCACTTGCTGGTGTTTTCCTCATGATTACATTAAAGCACCATGCTTACCACATTATAATTATTGTCTGGGAAAGCTGTGGTGTGTCATATGTTACAACTGTACGATTCAGAATGAACGGTGGAGCTTTGAACAGCGTACTGCTGCTGTTGAACCGAAACCACTGACACTCTCAAAGTGTGCTTTTTAGTACTTTGAGTAGATGATGAAAATTCCTCCACCCATGTGGTTCTGCAAGAGCCAAAAAGAGGATTTCTATAGCAGCAGCAGCAGTATGTGCGTGGGAGGGAGGGACTACTTTGGCCCAACAGCAAACATCTCATTGACAGAGGAGTCAATCGCATAGCAACAGATTTCACGTATTCTTTGGCTGCCATGTTTTTTATTTGCATCCATACATGCACTCGGCGCTCATGCCTGCCCGCTCTCAGTTTGCATTACGCAATCACTACTTGATTAAAAAAAAACAAAAAAAAAAACATTATACCCGAGAAGCAGCAGCAGTTTTGGCTCAGTGACTCCGTTTGTGCTGCCTTTGTACAAATGGTATATGAATGCTTTTCAGGCACCAGGAATTGTGGCAGTGGTGATATGACACCTATGGATGAGCTGGGTCCAGGTAAGAGTCAGACTGCATGATTGTCCTCAGCCAAAGAAGAGCTGGCGCTTCTCTTATCTGTCCCATAGTGTCTTATGTGATTCCACACGTTCACGTGTTTTAAAATCTGAAAATTTGAAACCTCTGAACATTCTAATCTGGTTACTTTTCTAATCTTTGGAGCGAGCTTAACACACGACGCACTTTTTTTGATGCTGCGTGCGTGTGCAAGACCCCTCTCTTGACCAGATGTTTGTACAAAGCTGGGCCTTCATTAGAAGCTTCACCCAAAAGATGGTGGTGGTTCTTTTCTTATACTGTAACATATGCACTGAGGTATATAACACATGCACTCACTTTGAAGGTTAACACGTTTTTGTTGTGTTCTAAAAACCACACTGTACTGGTTTCTTCAACTTTTACTCAAGAGCAGTTCAGTCTTTAATCATCTGATTATCATCCAACACTAAAACAACAGACTGAATTAACCCTTTAACACCTATTTTGCTTATTTTAACCATAAAAAGGGGCCATAAAATGTAAGTTCTTTTGTCCATTTTTCCAGAATAATGCATGTTACAATAGTGTATTAACAATTTAAAATGAAGAAAAACTAACTGTAGTTTGTACATGAACATCAGGTTTTCATAAACGGACGCGTCGTCGGCGATACGCTCTGTGTTAAAGGGTTAATCTATTGGAAACACTAAGAAAGAACCCAGTTAATTGCAGGACTCCAGCTGAGTCTCAGTTATCTGATCTCAAATTTACCCGCAGCGCATTTTGGACATTGTGTTGACACCTGAACTCCTCGCTGCCCACTTGAGACACGAACACTCTGGGCTGATGTTAACACCACACCGTGTGAATATAGTAGTGTCTTTGAGTTTATCAAGGACGAGGAGGAACTAAGTGACCTTTGTTCTCTGACCTCATTAGACGGTTACACCACCATCGACCAGAGGGACAAGGACTGCAAATACAAGAGCGGCGACGGCTCGGTGGACCTGACTGAACGGGAGCCACTAAAGGTACAAACAAAGCTCATTTTGGGGACGAGGGCAGGAAATAATGACGTCTCACTGAAATGTTATCATGGTCCAACCCCCTGTGGTGGTCCTCATTATCGATCGTTAATCCTATAGATTCTTAGTCCTTCTCTGTGAACATTCCTTGCAGCAGCACAGCGCTCAGAGGAGCCTCAGATGTCCGAGCCACCAGTTAATGGAGCTTTTGGCATCTGTGAAGTAATTAATCTGCGCTCTGATTAAAAGAACCACCAACAAGCGCTCCTCGTGGAGATGACCTTTGTCTTGGCAGTGAACCGACTGCTGCATTATCAGGTGTCGTCCTCTGATTATACGGTCGTCTCACAATAAGCAGCCAAATTCTGCTTATTGTGACGCTGATTGGCCATCGAGCCTCAGCACAGGAGGACGTCTGACATGACAGATGACTATTAACTACTTTATGTGATGTACTTAAATGCTTGATGATGGGATTGAAAAGTGACTACAGTGAAGAGATAATTGCAGTTAAATTGGCACATATCTCTTTGGATAAATGATGATGTACGGCAGTCATTCCCAAAAACTGGGTCGGGAGCCACAGATGATTTGTGTGAGATTTTTTGCGGGAGGGGATTTCTTTTGAACTAAAGGTCCTGTCTGTAAAAAGCATTAGTGATTAGGAACTTTTGTGGAACTTTACACACCACAAAGGATGATAACTCTCTGTCACAACTCTCTCCATATTCTTACACTCTCTCGTTTTCCTCGTTCTTTATTGGTTATTAGCATCAGCTTCATGCGAGTGAAACTGAGCTTCATTTACGGAGTAAGCGCCCACTTCAAAATGCCAAACATGATTGTTTTCAGTCTGTAAGTTTCCCCTTAACGATAACTGACTGGAAATAAAGGAGCTGGCTTATATTTTTGTGGAAGTGACGCTCTGTGCATATCGTCAATTGTATGCTTGGACAGACTGGGATGGAAGAAGCAAACAGGCCCACACAGGTATCAACAGAGGTGGAAAAAGTACAAAAATATTGTACTCAAGAAAAAGTACCAATACTTTGATGAAATATTACTCAAGTTGAAGTAAAAAGTAGTTAATTTGATATATTAGTAATATGTACTTTAAGTAAAAGTTACTTAGTTAGTAGTAGTGCTTGGAAATGGTTGGTTTGCGGATGAACATGTTCTAGAAATGGCCTTAAAATAGTTAGAGGTGTTTGTTATACGGTATTTTGCACAGATTGTTGTTTGGATTGTTGTGAATTGGGTCGAAATCATTTGTCGTCTTTAAAAAAAAAAATTATAGAAAAAGTTTGGTAGTACGCTTCTACGCTAAAACAGGTTAAATCACAGGAGGTTTTTGACTTGAACTGATGTTTTCTTCCTCAGTCAGTACAGGTGTTCATGTTTAGCAAAAACTTGAACTGCAATTCATATATTACAGCAACTCAACCCTTTTACTTTACTCGTATCTTAGTCAATTGTAATTATCCAGTTACATCTTCAGAGGCCAGAGTTTTTCCAGCACTAACAGAATACTCACAGCATGTTTGACCTCAGCGTGAACAGGCTGTGAAGCAGTCGTCCAAAGGTGTCTATTTTTTTTTTTTTTTTAAATCTACCGTCTGTACTTCCCCGAGGTGTTCCTCCTGCTTTGACTGCAACTTGGCTGTGAAACTGCTCTCCTCCTCTTTCATTTGCATGTTTTGTTCTGCTGTTTTGTAATCACTTCTTTGACTTCTTTCCCAGCTTACCTGAAGGCAGGGAACTAACACTGGCTTCTCTGATCCTGGATGACTTTTTGTGTGTATGTGTGTGTGTGAGAGAGAGAGAGAGAGAGAATGTTTCTCTGAAAATGTATTGACCTCTTTTTTGTTTTGCTCTTTGTGTTTTTTGTTTTTTAACCCATCCTCCCGTGGCCCTCGCAGAATGACACAAATAGGAAACACTATATCAGGAGTAACAGGCCTGCGGTCAGTCTGGTGGACGCTTGTGATGTTAAGCCCCAGCCTGTTGACTCCTGGGTCTAAATGCATGCATGGTAGGTCTGACATTTTAAAAAAAAAAAGCACAGCAAAAAAAATAACAACGATTACCTTCTGAGCTGGATCGTCGCACCCTTTTTCCATTCCCTGTACGTTCATCCTTTCCGCCTGTTTTCCTTTCATCCTCACTCTGTGTCATTAGACGTTAGATGTTGTCACTTTAGTCTTCTTTAAATTCAAACCATTCACCCAGCTTCAATTGAAGGGTATGTGTAGGCTTTAAAATGTATTCATTTATGCGTTTGCAGTGTATTTGCACTCTAACCCTCAACCGTGTTGCACGCACTTGGAAAGATGGTGCTCCGGGAAAAAATAAATCACATTAATGACAAAAGAAAAACATTGAAAGAGCATCTATTGCAGCTGCAACTGATGTTTGTTTCTTTTTGTTATAGTTCAACATGTCCCAAACCCCTCAGTCAAACTGTAATTGTTCAGCTGTAGCTTAGCAACCGCAGCCAGGCACTGAGGACCTGTTCATGCATTAGTGTTCTCCGTGTTGTTGAAGAAAAATCCTAAAATGAGGATGAGAATCTCATTTCTAAGGAACAGGTTAAGTTTAGTGTTAAGATTTCAAACGTGGTTATGGTTAAAATTAGGACGGAGGCTTTGTTTTCAATGTCCAAATGGATTTCTAATAGGATTATGGCATGCACATTCAATGTTGCCGCTGCTCTTATTATCACAGGGACATTGTGGTCACAACATGGTAATTATTCAGCACATTTGGTGCTGCTAGGCAACAAAAACATGGATGCTGCAGAGGCAGGTGGGTCAAATGAAAGACATACAAAGGCATAATGTTAGAAGGAGAATGTCCTTCCACATATGACGACATTTAAAAGTATTAGAGAAGGACAAAATGCTGTACAATTGAATTTATTCAGCATTTTCAGCAATGGCAAATGAAATGCCATGGCCTCAGTTACTTCTGCAAAAAATAATATGATCAAACACGTCACAGTTTGTGAACTCAGAGAATTCCAAGGTCACGTACAAAAGAAATGGACAAAGTCTTTAAACAAACTGGAAATTCATAGTCAATCTGGTCACTCACACTCGTGTCCGCTCATACTTTATTGGCTATTTTCCTCGAAATGGGAGCATAACTTACAAAACTGACATCAGTGTTTCTCAATCGTGGTCCTCGTCCATGTTTTAGATGCTGCCCTGCTCCAGCACACCTGATAAAACATGCAGGATCAGTGGGTCCTGAAGACCAGGATTGAGAAACACTGTTCTAGAAGACCTGGAATCAGTGATTGAGACCAATCAACGCCCCCAGGAAAAAGTTTACAGATGTTATAAATAAAAAGTGAGAAGTAGACTCATTTTCCCATAGACTTTATTTCAAAACGAGTTCTTTTTTGCAACCAGTGGAATCAGCCCCTGGTGAATAACTGTGACTTCTATCCTCGGTAAGGTTCACTTTTCAAACTAGAAGGCAACGTTCATTTCTTATATATGGTCCATGGTTGTGAATAACATAAGAGGCAGAATTTCTATGAGAGGAAAAACTCAAGGAGTTTATATTCTTTATCTAGTTCAACCTTAATCAAAAACCTGTTTTTTTTGCACCTCAAAACATTCTGAATTGTAAATCTGTCCCTGAGCTGCACATCTGTCTGTGTGAGAACGGAAGAGCAACAGTAACTGACGGTGGAGGCTGCCGTAATTATTTTTTTTGCCATTAAATTATCAACCTGCCATTTTTTTAAAAGCCAATCCCTGCGTCTGTTCTCTCCTCTGTAATACATGAGCCAAAGCACTTCGGTGTGTGTTTACAACTTGCCACCACCTGTCTGATTAAAACGTACCCTGAGCCTCACTCTGCTCCTTGCTGACAGCCTTTGCTGAATCTGGTGGGAAATGATGAAGGGGAATCATTCTCCTGCACTCGAGATAGATCCTGCAGAGACTCAGTTATGCCTTAATGAAAAGCTGCACTGGAAACACACACACACATATACAACACTCTACTATACGCATAAATACACAACCTTGCCTCTACACTGTTGTAGACACCCTTTCTTCTTTCCTTGGGTCAAAGTGAAATGATCTCGGATAAATAATTCATGTAGGCTGATAAGTTTATGATGGAAGCCAAGTCGTTCTGTATAATGAGAGCATACGCGGTTTTCAACTCGCTTATAATATGGTGGAAGGCAGAGATTCATATAATGTGAATTCATGTGGAGGGAGGGAGAGCGTACATGAATTTAATTTACATACATTTCGAGGTCTGTAGTACTCGATTTGAATATTTCATATTTGAATTCACGGTATAAATGATTGCTGAGTGCTTTCTTATGTAACTTAGACGTCCGTTTTTCAAATTAAGCCACGAGGAGAGAAAAAAAGAAAAGTAGCATTGTTGTGCAGGGACTAGCATTGTTGCCGCACAACGAGAAGGTCACCGGTTCAGATCCTGCTTTGTGTGAAGTTTGCATGTTCTCCCCATGTGCATTGGTTAAGGGTACTGAAAACATGCAGATTAGGTGAATTAAAGCTGCATAATGTAATAAATCTAAAGCAACTGACCATAAAATCCTCCTAATATGTCACAGAGACTCAGGAATAATGTTCATATAACAAACTGAACTCACCAACAACAACAGTACAGACAAAATATTTGCATTAAAAACAATATATTTTGCAGACTGCAAATCATGTTTATGTTTTGAAATCATGTTTTGGCATGTGGCGCCACCTACCGCCGTCTACCAAGCATTGCAGTCAGTAGAGTCTCAGCTGCCGAACAACCACAGGTTGCCAGTTATGTCAGAAAACGAAACCTAAAAGACATCGGTATTTTGAATTTGGATGTAGTAACTGTTTTTGGGCACATTCTTACATATGGCACCTCTAAAGGTGAAGTAAGTAGTTTATAGTGCCATCTAGAGGAGAGGCTGAAATCTACAACAAAGAACTGCTCCTCTGCTCACCCCCTCCCTTGCTGAGCGCTATGGTGTCCGCGACCATGTTATTTTACATGACTTTTTGAAACACTACGAAAATGAAACAAAAACTATTATACAGCGACTAGACAATACAGGAGCACATAATATGTATACAAAAGTGGATTTTGGGTCATATAAACCCATAAATACTACACAGTGTCCCTTTAAATACTAATGTACACACTGCAATTGTATTTATTTACATTGCAGCACAACTGTGTGACTTCTAGTGCTTGAGGGAAAAACACCGACCAACTATTTAATGTCAACTAAATAGCTTTCACAAGGCTGCCAAATGATCTGGGTGAGATTCAGTAGTTGTCACTGTTGCACCGCAGCATTTCTGTCTCTTCATGCCTCCTCCTCCTCCTCCTCCTCCTCCTCCTCCTCCTCCTCCTCACTGCTGTTGTCCTCTCCTGTGCCAGAGGCTTCCTCCTGTCTTCCTCCTAGCGCAGTCATCTTTGTCAGTGGCCATCTGTGCAGCTCTTCTCCATCTACTGCATTATCACTGAAAACCGCATCACACAATGACTCTTGATAAGTCGCATGACCTTTGGTGTGTTATTGTGATTGTCGCCACTTCAGTGAAAAGGTTGTCAGGGACTCGTCAGGTAAGTCGTTTTTCCACCGATCTGAGCACATGCACAGGATTCCATCTCGCGCGCGAAGCATCTGTTTTCGCCGTCTCTTGCCTCCATTTGCCATCTGCGCTGTCGTGATTGAAACGTTTGTTGACAGTGACGAGATTTGTGAAGTGCCGTGATCACGCCAAGTGACTGTCTAGCTGTCTGAGACAAAGTGGGATTAAAAACAGGAGCGTTTCATTCCAAATCCAGTCGAGGCAAAAATGTGGCTCCAACTCGGAGCTTAAGTTTTATTTGACACTTCAACGGAGAAAGCTGATTTTCTCTTATTGGAGACAAATTCCACGAAAAGACTAATGGAAACTAAAAACAAGTGATGTCTGTGTAGAGCAACTTCACTAGTGTGTTTAAGTTTTGAATGGTGACTTGCAAGAGAAGAGTTTTACTTAGCGTTGCTTGTAAAAGAAAACTAACAATGCTGAAAATACCAAGTATAAGAACAGCCATTTTGTTCATGTAGCACTTTTCAAACTAAAAAATAATGGAAAGCAGATCAAAATCAGGAGAAACCCTGAGCCCATATTCTAACAGATATTAAGAATAAGTTTAAAAACAAGCATGTTAAGTTAAAATGAAAGTCAGGTGGTACTAAAAAGACTGCAATAACTATAGAATACTGATGAAATACGTCTCTTGGTGTACGCCATGTTATAAAAGGTTTTTTTTGTTGTGCATTATGTAATACAGTAACTAGGAGGTTTTTGACCATAAAAACAAGTTAATATATGTAAGTAGACCTCCATAACTAACATATATGTGCAACAGGACCACTCTATGTGAGCTTTAAAGGTGCATTATTTAATAAATCTAAAGCAACTGGCCATAAAATCCTCCTAATATGTCACAGAGACTCAGGAATAATGTTCATATAACAAACTGAACTCACCAACAACAACAGTACAGACAAAATATTTGCATTAAAAAAACATATTTTGCAGACTGCAAATCACGTTTATGTTTTGAAATCATGTTTTGGCATGTGGCGCCACCTACCGCCGTCCCCCAATCATTGCAGTCAGTACAGTCTCAGCTGCCGAGCGACCACGGGTTGCGAATTACGTCAGAAAACGAAACCTAAAAGACTTGGCCACATTCTTACATATGGCACCTTTAATGTAAGTTCACCTGTAAAGGTTATAGTGCATTTTAGGTGCTTTCTGAAATGTAATCCAAAAGCCAAACATCTCTAACGTTGTGTGAGTAGTGTATTTTGTATTGTTTTTATCACTTTATGCAGATAACAATACAATAAAATGTGCCTTTAAGGATGAATAACAGTTATTTTATATATTGGTCTTTTCATGAAATTTGTTGAAAGTGTTTTCCTTTACAAGTACAATATTTTGCTTAATACTGGCCATCAACAAGGTCATTTTTAGGGGACATTTAGATTGTTTTTTGGGGGGGGGGGGTGTTAACTCATGAATTGTTGCTGTAAACCCAGGAGAGGCTTCTTCTAATATTGTCCTCTCTTGTCCATGTGTTCAGGCTTAACGTAAGAACAGAGCGACGCCCCAGCTCGAGGAGGATCCCTCATGTCACCACTGCCATTTCACACGGAAGCTTACCTTTGAAGTTGGACTTTGTACAGAAAAGAAGATTTAAGAAAAAAAAAAAAAAAAAGATAATAAAAAAAAATAATGATCACAACAGCGACTACCCAGCAGCAGCCAGCATTCTCATGCTTTTCAGAGAATATTTTAAAAAAAGAATAAGAAGTAACCACTCCTACTACTTACTCATATCTACATTCCCACTGGACACCTTGTGATTTTTTTTACAGTGTTGATTCTTGTTGAGCTCTGCCGGTGAAGGAATGGACAGAGGCCGGTGTTGGAAGGAATGGAAATGTGGCATTTTGGCAAAGTGAAGTGAAACCCAAACGTGGGGTTGGATGGAAACCAGCAGGAGAAGAAACGGGGAATCAATGCGATTGATTTCAGTTTGTTTCACGGGGGAAAGAAGATTGTTTCTTCGATGTTTCTTCGATGGTTTGAGGAAAGTTTGGATTCGGTGCATTTGAAGGTCGCTGTGGGATTGGACACAAGAACGTAAAAACGTGAAAGGAGAGAAGAATACCGAGCCTAAAAAGGAGATGTAGCATAGTGGAGAAACCTGCTCGCGTAGATTTACAGTCCATTTGGTTCACTGTGTTTTTTTTATCAACAAACAACAACAACAACAACAACAACAAAAAAGTGCACTGAGATGCTTTGAAATCAAATGTGAGTAAATGGTGATCGATCGATTTTATATATAAAAGAAAAAGAGTCAAAAATGAAAGGGACAACGTGTGTACACAACTGGTGGGAAAACTGTTTCTGTCAACACTGCATTACAAACTAAGCTCAAACGGAAAAAGACTTTGTTTCATTGGTGGTTCGACATGTACGAGCCAATGGGCATGTTGACCTGTGGTCATGTGATGACGTGGTACCTTGCATTTCCTGGTTGCTCTTTGTCAATGATGTGTATTAAAGAGGATATAAGGCTTTTTTTTTTTGTTTATAAATGATTTGTGCTTTTTTTTTTGGAAACAGAGGCAGTTGGGATTATTCTCTTGTTAAAAGCATAGATCTAAAAAAAACATGTTTTTTTTATTTTTGTTGGTTTTATATAAATGTATATTAGGTTCAAAATGAAAAAAAAAAACACGAAGGAAAAAGCAAACAAAAAAAATCACAGACTTCTTAGTTGTATATTAAAATCACATTATTTGGAAAGCACATCTCATTTAATAAAGGGTCACCATGTTTGTAAACAAGAAATAACCACGTAACTTAAGTGTGTGTCAAATGTTACGCCGACGATCACCTATTTATATTTTGTATCTGTCAAAAAAAAGGTTACCTTAAAAAAAAACGAGTTTATCTGCAGAGTTCTTTCTAAAGGCGATAAATACATAAATGTCACAAACACAGCAGAGGGATCAGATAGAGTTAGTGGGACAGACGCGCGGTGGCAGTGTTAATAAAAGTCATTTTTCTTGCAGATGCATTTCGACCAGTTTGCCCTGAATCCTCTTTCACAGGCTGCATCTTAAAGAGAGACGTTCAGTTGTAAGCATGAGGAGAATCTGTACAGATGTTTATATTTTATTCTTTCCAAGTGCCAGTTTGTTTGTGGTGTTATTTGGATATTAACTAATTCATTTTTTTTTGTGTGCAGGAAGAGAGTATATGTGTACGAGTGGATCTGGGATATTCAAGGCAAAGTGAAAGAGTTTTTGCATTACACTGTAAAAAAAAAAAATCAAAACAAAGGAGTTGGGTCATATAGTATATATTTTTACAAAGTCCTAGGGGGAGCAGTTTGAGGTGTAGAGAAAAAACCACGGAAAGAATCTTATTTGCCATTTTTGCTCTTGCTTGTTGAGACTCCAATCGTAAATCAAGTGTACAGTCTCCTTCCTGTCTCCTAATCCAGCCGGAGTAGGAGACAGAAACAGAGAGTCCAATCCCAGTTGGTAACACTCATGCGTCATCAAGTCGAACAGCATGTGCCTGCATTGAAGTCTGATTTTTTTCTTTGCAAACGTATGTGACTTTATAAAGCTTGCATATTTTACACAGTGTTTACAAAAAGTGTATGTTGTGGTTAAAAAAATCAATAAACACAAAAAAAACACACAAAAAAACAACAACTTACTGTATAAATTTTAATTTCAGAGGATAATATAGTTATCACAAGACCCAGCGTCCCTACTGTGTGCCCTCAGAAGTCTGTGCTGTCATTGGACGAATACTGACCCCTCACAACAACAACCACATACATAGACCCATACGACTGTCTATTTCCTGGCTGCACTGTGCAACGCCACAACCAAAGGATTTGGAGGTGCATTTGCATGTCGTCATACATTGTGGACGTGCAGCGCGTTGTACATTTTTACGACATACGATAAGCCCCCCCGGCGACGCGTATTGAATCGAACAAACCTACCTGTGTAGATAAAAAAAACTGATCTGAAGACCGTCAAAATAAAGTAACTGTACTACTCAGTAGCAGATGTGTTTGTACCTATCACGTGCCTTAACCTTTTCCATGATATATAGAGATAAGTGTGTTTTATATAACGTTGTCCCTCCCTTTCAACTGTCATCGCTCCATCTCTCCTCCTTCCTCCACCCGTGTCAGCCCTCCTCCCTCTTTCCTCCACTCAAATCATTCATTCATCATTTGTCCTGCACCACCCCCCCCCCCCCCCCCACACACACACACACACCCCCCAGCCCCTCCTCCCAACCAAGTAGTTGAGACTGTCGGTGGGTTTCTGCCTTGTGTTACGTTGTATGATAAACTTTGAAAAGAGATTGAAAAGAGTCATTTTGAAAACAAACAAAAAAAATGGTTCCCATTTCTTAGAGGAGTGACGTTGTCGATGCTTTCGTAGCGAGCAGGAGCTATGCCACAGTGACAGAATGTAATATGTTAATTTTACTAATACCCAGAGGCAAATATTACGCTTGTTAAACATAATGGAAAAAAAAAATACTGGTTTGTAGAGTATAAATTTGGTGTGTTTTCAATAAACCATGCCTGGAAAGAAACTGTCGCCTGTCCTTGTGTCTTATTACTGTATAGTTAGGTGATGTTTTCCTCCATGTTTGTCCGTCTGTCTGTTTGTCAGCATCACGCTAAAGCAATTTCCTGGAAATGGATGTCATGGCCCAAGGAAGAAATTATTAGATTTAGTTTATTGTATTGACGCTATGGGGAGCAAAGTGGCCTTGGCATGAGATTGCATTCTCTGAGTGCTTTCTCTCTTATTCAAGAGAACATTTTTCTTTAGTTTAACCCTTTAAGGTACTACTCAACCATTTGGTGGACCACACTTTATCACAATGAAAAAATGCATCAAACTGAACTCTACTGTTTATTATGAACAGACATCTCAACCGTTTGGTAGAGGCCTGTATCTAAAATACTGTGGGGTCTAATACAAAAAAATATATATATATATTTATATTTTTTATATATATATATATATATATATATATATATATATATATATATTTATATATATGTTGATTGCACTATTGTTATCATAAGTAAATAAAATAAAATAATAACAAATGCAAAGAAATTATTTTTCCTTTGATTTTTTTCTTGGTGCGTACCTTGAAGGGTTAAAAGTAGTCATGTACAACATATAGAAACCGCATAAGAACAAGGAAAGGAAGTCAGAGAGAAGATATCAACTGTCTTTGGATTGTTATATGGATATGGTATGGATGTAGTGTTCAATATATTCTACAAAAACAAGACATTTTGGTTTTCTATTTCCAAACTTGCACTTAAGTTTAAAATATTTTTCCATTAAAATCAATAGATTTATAATAATTAATTTATAAAAAAAATTGTTTGTTTTGTAATTGTAACTTTGAATTACAATGAATTATTATTATTAATAATAATAACAATTCATTGTAATTACAGTCAAAACGAGAGACACTACATTTAGTTACTGTTGCAGTGTTCAAAGTTACAATTACATTTTAAAACAAACACATTTTTTTATATAATTAATACTTAACTTATGCATGACAATTTCCATAATATTATAATAATCCTCGACTGTGAATAACGACCGTTGTATGGCTGAAGGATGTCATTTCTTTTCAGGCAATTCTCTGGCCACTCCAAACCCGGTCAGGGGTCCTTTCATAACAACAACATGGCTGCCTTGTGTAGAGGCAGGCACCGGTGGAAAAGGATTCACAGTTTGTTTGTTTTAACAAGAAACCTGTCAGGTAAAAACTATCATGGTTTTCAAATGTTTTATTTAGAGAAAGATAGTGACAGACTTTGGTTATAGTTGAAGGTGTTGTGAGTACACATGTGATTCGTTCGTGTAATTTCCGTCAGTCTTTTCACAGCAGACACACTGTCACCTCTCACATCACATATTACAGGTGTTCATTACGTTAATTAATACCGGCTGCGTTCTGTTTAGCTGCAGTTTCAGGGTCTATGTTGGCTCACTGTCGCACTGTCCTGACCTTCATGAACTGAACTGAGCCCTCGTTAATGTTATATCACTATCACCTGTGCTCTTTCTCCTAAAACATGACAAGTATGCTGTGAAAAAACTGATATCATTCACCTTTAAAACAAATGACACTTGTCAACATCTTTCTCCGCGGATTAGTTTTACGAAGAAGGAGCTAGTATTGCAACTATACGAATTAACTACCGTTAAAAGACGAAGATTCAGCTTGACTTGGCTACTAAAAATGACAGGAAATAGCGGATGAACGCCGCCTTAAAATACCAAAGAAGAAGAAGTAGGACATGGCTGTAGAAAAGGTGAAGATAAACAAAGGTTTACAGCCACATGAAGCTTAGGGTTAAGGAAAAAGAAAGGTAATGTGTTTAAATGAGGCACGACTGCAACATGGATGTCAAGTGCCATAAAACACCAAATAAGATGAAGAACAAACTAATGATAGACAACATGCTAACTGCTTTAAACTCAAAAGAGGATAAATAAGGACATGGGTGAGATCGAGGTTAACATACATGCAGGTTAATGTTAAGGAAAAGTAAGGTAAATTAAGCAATGTTACATCACTGAAAAATACTTTACAAAAGAATCAGCATCAGCAGGATTTTATGCTTTGAATTGCTGTCGCAAGATCGATTGTTTTTGGAGAACATTGTGATCAAATTGCTAATGTGTGTATAACAAGGCATGTTTTGTAATATCACATAAGTTAGCACACATTAAATTACCAAATGTTTGGACAATGTTCATTGTAAATTAAAACTTATATTATACACGTAAATCATATGAGAAATGTGAATCAGTTTGTACATAATTTTGGTCATCAGTGAATCATGCAGTATTCTTGTGCAGGGAAGTACGACTATGACCTGGTAGTTATTGGTGGTGGTTCAGGAGGGCTTGCCTGCTCCAAAGAAGGTGAGATCTTTTTTCTTTTTCTTTTTTTTTTCAAGCAACTAAATGCTTTTGATATGTGTGTTCATATGCACTGTGATCTCAAGCTAACATTACCATGATCCACTATCTACAGCTGCACAGTTGGGACAGAAGGTTGCTGTTTTAGATTATGTGGAGCCGTCCGTCAAAGGTAAAATAGATCTCATTGATTGCAATTGATGGCAAAATAATATAGCAATTGCTTTTTGTAGATTTGATCATGCCATTGTTAAGTCCTTTTGAAAATGCTTTTCCACACAGGTACCAAGTGGGGGCTCGGTGGTACGTGTGTCAATGTCGGCTGCATTCCTAAGAAGCTCATGCACCAGGCTGCTCTACTTGGCACTGCAGTCAAAGATGCTAAGAAGTTCGGCTGGCAGATCCCAGGGCCTGTCTGCCATGATTGGTGAGTGGAATCCAAGCACAACATGGTTTGTCATGTGTCTTCATGCTGAGAATTAGTAGCTGAACAGCACCATCTAGTGATATACTTGCAGTATGACAGCATCAAGGTGATTAATGAATGTGAATAAGTGGATGGGAGTTGTGTCTATGTCTGGCCATTCAGACATCCTTGCTTATTACATTTATAAACTTGGATGTATATATTCTAATAGTTTAAATGACGATGATAAGTGTTTGTGGTTTTGTGGGTAAGTTTTGCCTTATTAAGAGAAGGAGTTGTCTTTGCTTTGTTTGGGTTTCTTTTCCTTTTTAATATCCTTTTGGACTGTACTTTACACATGCATATTTTGAAGAGCCTCTTTAGTTCAGGACTGCCGGGGTCTGTTGTTTTTAAATGAATACCTGTGCTGTGTTCAGGGCCACCATGTCAGATGCTATTCAAAACCACATCAGGTCACTGAATTGGGGTCACAGAGTTCAGCTCCAGGACAAGTAAGTGACTCCACATCAGCTTGCTTCATTCACCCTTGTTTCTTTCTGGGATTAAAGTCTTAATTAAGTAATTAATTGATTGAAAGTTGGTAATAAGAGATCAGTAAGCTTATATAATTTAATATGTAGGTAGGTTCAGCTGGTCTTACAGAGTTTCATTAGAGAGATTCAGTTTCAGATTCAGAAACCCATAATGTTTGGGTTTTTTTCTCAGCTGTTAAGCAGATATGATGTATGACGCGTCCACAGCTGAAGGACTCCTACTCAGTGACTACATGTTGATTGAGTGACTGCCCAGAGGGCAAACAGGTGTTAACCTCTCCGTGAAAGCTCCTAATATTATATGTTGTCTGTGCAATGAGGTTTTTGCCAGAATCCAGAATGTTAATAATTCTTTTAATATGATTTTGTTTTCTTTTAATGAACAAGTAGCTCTAGGCTGTGTTTTCTGACCAGCTTAGAAACCAATAACAAACAGCAGTAAAGGCAGTCCTTGATTATTTATCACAAGTATATTATATTGTTATATTTAATTATACTACTTAGTCTCCTGGTGTGAGATGTACAAAAGAGCTACCACATTAATTTGGTTTAATGTTTGTTTTTTTCTTTAATGAGAACCAAGGATGAAATTAGCAACACGTACAACATTTCTGCATCAACTGTGATGTTTTTCTCTGGAATTAACTTGATGTTTAAAAGTGAAGTGTAGAGTATGTCATTGAGAAATGATGAAGGGGTTATGAGTAAATGTGCAACAATCAGTGGTCTGTTCTCCTGCCGGTTCATGCACTAGTAGCAGTAATGTCTTAATTTTCTGTTTGGCAGGAAAGTAAAGTATCTCAACGTGAAAGGAAGTCTGGTGGACGAACACACTGTTAAAGGATTAACCAAAGGAGGAAAAGAGGTCAGCTGCTAATTCACATTTACTTGTTACTATAATTACTCTATAACTCTACTATAATTTACTAATTGTGTTAGTTTAACACATAGTTTAACACATTTTTTTTTTGTTGTTTGTTTTTAAATAGTGCTTTGTAACATATTTTGAAATTTGCTGCATAATTAAAGGTATTATTAATATTTTATTGTTTCAAATGACTTATCAGTCTTTTTTTTTAGCTTTCCCTATAACCTTTTATCAAAAGTTTTATATTTATAGTTTTTTCCTTTTGCTTTAAATTAAAGCACACAATCTAAATTCAATCAACTTATCGTATCATACTGTATATAGATAACAGTGTACGAGCCAAGTGCTGATGAAGTGCCATGTCAGTGATTTCACAGAGTGTTTCCATCAACACCTGAGTACACAATACTGTGGAGACCATTTGCTTTCATTGAACATTTCCTTGTTTTTAAAAGGATATGAACAAAGACTTTTTTCCACTCATTTCCCCTCCTCTGTCACACAGATGGTCGTCACTGCCAAGAACATCGTCATCGCTACAGGTGGACGTCCTAAGTACCCCACGGATGTAAGCATCAAAATTATTATTTGTCTCCGTCTTTGCTAGTATGTGCTGTTTGGTTGGTTGGATACATTGTAGACATGAACGCGTGTGAGGCAGTAAAATACCCCTCAGCAGCAGACAAAACAGCTGAAGTGAGTTTTGGAGACATTCCACTATGGCACATACAGATTACACAAGTCTCAACACACCAAAAATGGTAGGTTTTAGAGAGCAGACTGTTATTGATAGATACGGTGATAGCTCATTGATAGGTTGATGGTTATGTTCGCTACTTCATCTTTTATTACAGATCCCTGGAGCGATGGAGCATGGCATCACCAGTGATGACATATTCTGGTTGAAAAAATCGCCCGGAAAAACGTGAGGATGTATTTATTTTCTTAAAACGCATCCCCCTCGGCCCCTCCCTACATTAAACTGCAATGCTAAGTATTAGATCTTGATATAAAGGCACTTTTCTATATCTAAAATACTGATATCCCTGACATTCTCTTAACAAAGAGGTACAAGAGAAACGGAGCCTCTGACCTTTGCAGTATTAATGCCTTGCTGTACCAGGTTCTACCATGCTTGCTGACACAACGTGTCCTACTGTCACGCACTGTAATCACTCATCGGTGACATGCAGTTTGTTTTTCTCCTTTCCTGTCAGCCTGTCCTCGCCTCATGATTCAGATTAGCGGCGTGCATCCTGACCTTTACAGAACAAGCCCTTTAATCCAACCATTTAGCTCCTGTCATCACCTGGTTAATTGGTCTTTCCCTGACGTTTCCTCTTGGCACAACATGCGCACGGTGACAAGAGTTTGTGGTGTACCTGGGTTGCAGTGGTTTGTTTGGTGGAGACAGATAAGCGGAAATAATAACTTTCGATATTTAAGCTTTGTGTGTGTCTTGGCTGTCCATACCTTGGGAGCGGATATTTTAATTGTTTTTAAATTATAATTGTATTTCAATGTAGATTTTAATTGTTATACTATATGTATTTTGTGTAATCAACCTGCCGCATTTCAACAGTGATGCTGTCTTGTTCAGCATCACTGGTTTCTCCATTATTGTTCTTCTTATATTATGTTGTATGTACTCTGCTGTTTAACCACTTGGTGGCAACACGGAATCAGTTACAGTTCACACATCATCCTTACAGTTACCACGGTAGCATTCACCCATTCAGCAAAACACCTTTGTATAGGAAGCAGAATTATCCACTCAGAGAGAGCACTTGTGTTCAGGAAACCCTTTCATGTAAAAGTGCAGTGGTTCGAGGAGTCCTCTGCCTCCCTGCAGGCTGTAGGCTGTGGGTTAGCATTAGCTTCATTTATAGGGGCACCAGCTTTTGCTGGTGTAGAGCTGTCAGCTCTGTAGGAGAAGACCAAAAGATGTGTAAGTCCCAGCGAATGATGTGTGTCTAATGGGCCTTGGAGTTCACACAGAGCTAAATGACAGATTTGGCCTCAGGGACGAAGCCCAGAGCTGACGACCACCATCATGTTACTGGGAGAATGTGCTCAGCACGTGCCAACAGGACTCTGATATTGGTCGAGGTATAGGCTTGAGGGATACTTGAATGATATGGAGCAATTTTAAATTGTATGGATTCTACATTGACTATGAATGGGGGAAAAATAAAAATAGGAAAATATAATAATTTAAGCACTGTGCAAAAGTCCTTGGCCACCATTAGCTTTGTTTTTGGTCTTGCTGACATGTCCTGTATTATCCTGGGGTAATAGGATTTTTTTTACAGCAGCCATCTCGAACGTGATATAGTAGAACAAACACAGATGTTACCAATGACATTAAGTTCCAATTCAAGTTCAAGGAAGTCTGCTGTTGATCAAGTATAATGGAGGTCACACTCAGTACTTAACACTGAGTCTGTTTTGTTCATTAGTGGTTGGTTGAAAAATTGATTCTTTGAATTCTTGATACAGGTTTCCTGTATTTTTAGTTGTTTTCTAAGAAATAGATTGAGAAATGATTACATATCTCATTGTATTGCTAAAACAACAAATCTAATAATTGTGGCCTACTGTATGCAAAATTGTGCGTTTGACTACATACAGTTTAACATAGGTTTTTCATTATTACATTATACTTGGCACTGCTTTATAACTGGTCTGTTTTTGTCATTTTTTGTTTTTTTAAAAAGTCATCTGCTTCAGATGAATAATTGCATATGTTTTTGTGTTGTATCAATGATTATCATCTACGACAAATACATCTTACCCATCTCTGTAAGTGTTTCTGTCACATCTTATAATATTATTTTCTCACATGTCTGACTTGTCTAATTCCACTTCAGAAGTGTCAGCACTTTGATAAAAATTCAACTCAGGAACATTTATCATAGACTCTCAGTATTTCAGCACAGATATTTGAAGCATATTGTATGTCATCATGCTTCAAACAACTACTAATGGACAAAACAGTCTTATCGTTTACACAGGACAGTGTCTACAGTGTCCAGACTTTTTGTTTATTAATTTTTGAAGCTTCTGAGAAACACTCAAAGTCTTTCACAGGACCTGTGGGTTTAGTTGAAGCCTTATTTCTGAAACAACGTTGCCTCTCTACTGAAAGAGCCAAACGTGTAGAGTTTTCCGATGTTTGTCACCCCCAAATTCAAGTCCAGTGTAATATGAGACCACATGGGATTCTTTTTATCAAACACATTTACAGTTTAGACTGTTTGATGTCTGTCTGTGATAATTCCTTCAATCGAGTGTAGTAGATAGCAATCTGAGTGGGGAACAGGAAACGGATTCATGTTGCTACATTTTTGTGCAGCTGACCTCATTAGTATTTGCTGAACTGCTTTTCACTGCTCTTTAAAATCTCACTGCTGAGCTATGTCAGAGATTATGTTTTCCCTTAGGCCAACATCACCATTGATACGTCCACATTTATGTGGCTCAGAAGATGAAGATGTTGTACGTTTCTTTCCTTTTAGAACTCAGGGAGATTACTGGGTTTCTGTTGTTTCTGCACTGCAGCACGATGACATTGAATCTCAATGTGATCTTGAAATCTTGTAATCTCAATAGTCATTTACTTTAATAGTCAGTACTTTATTTGGCAGTTATTGACAGGAACCTAACTTAAATGCATTCTTCTGATTTGTCTTTGGTCCCCTTCACTAGATCCGTCACAGTGTTCCCATTAGAATAGCAGACAACTGAACAGATCACATGTTGCCAAAGTTCCGAAATCACTTAAACAAAGTAGACACTTTTTTAATGAAATGTATTTGTGTCTAATAATTGGAGAACATTGGCAGTACACTGATAGAAAAAAAACAAGGTATCTCCCATTATTTGGGGGGTGGGGGCAAGCAGGAATTATTCAAAATGCCCCAAAACAAAGGCAAAACAGCCCCCACGTGTTTCCCAAAATGTGCCTAAATGTACCATGATAGAAAAGGGTCAGATATGGTCGTAAAGATACGTTAGCATTGCCATTTAGTTGACATATGTAGTGTACCAGAGTAGACTTCAGACCAGTGGATGACACAGTCAGACTCAGTGAGTAAGAAGCAGGGTTAGGGGAAAGGACACAATTTCTAAGTGATGAAAGTGCAGAATCAAGCTAAAGCTCTTTGCCTAATCTTCTATAAGCCACTTGACAATACGTGCTAAGAGCAGCTGTGCGTTACACAGTCGTGGGGAAAATGGGCACTGGGGCTTTTAGTGGTTGGTGTTAGCAGGACAACTGCAGGAAGTGCTGCAGGCACCCAGAGCTGTCAGGTGGAGCAAACTCAAAGAGATGGGAGTACTGAGCTGAAGTGGTTAAAACAAGGCAGAGAGGGGCCTCATCCATGCGGGTGATGAGCTTCACTCAACGGACTGGTGTGTGGACTTGAGCCCTGAACATGGCACACCCCATCCGTGGGGATTAGCCTAAATGCTAGCAATTAGCCTTCCTCCACACTCAGATGTCAATGCTGGATTAGACTTGGGATTCACCTGGACCACACACACCCACACACAGCTTTTACTGTGCCCTTTTTGTTACATTTTCTTCACACCTCTTCACTTCCCCCCTCTCAGGTTATTAAGTTTTGTAATTCATCACCTCTCTAATTCTCGTATTTAAAGTAAACTTTTTCAATTTTGGACGTGCTTTTGTTTAATTTGGCCAGTGTGTGCTGCACAAAAGATGACATGTATTTTTACTGTAGTACCGGTTCAACTGAGAGCTTGTCTTTTATTTGTTTTTCACAGACTTGTGGTTGGAGCCAGCTGTATCCTTTGTCTACACAGAGCTTGTGAATGGAACCACTGCACATGTCTCCTGGTGATTAGATGTGAAATTGTTGACTTATTGACTCAATAGGACATAACTTTGATATCAGATTGTTTTGTTATTCAGAAAGTGTGTTTCTTAATAGCTCTAACTGCTTGTTTTAAACTCGGGTGTTATATTTGAATGTTCAACCTTTTTACTGATGCAATACCGTCTGTGCTGTTAATTTAGTGAACCAAGATTAATTTTTCCAAATATAGTTAATCTATTTTGTTAATTTGCTTTGCGACTTATTTTTACGAATTTATGATATCTGATGTTAAGAATATCAGTCGTTGCGTGTTATGACCGTACACCAGGTGTACATGCAAACCATGCACTTTAGTCTTAACCTGCTGTTGCCCCAGATGTGGCACTGGAGTGTGCAGGGTTCCTCACAGGCATCGGCTTGGACACCACAGTGATGGTTCGCAGTATCGCCCTCCGGGGGTTTGATCAGGTATTGCTCCCTCGACCCCAGTCTGGATTGTCTAAATGTTACGATTGTGTTTTTGTTATGTTTTTGAACGTATATATCTTTTTTTCTTCTGCAGCAAATGGCAGGTCTTGTGATGGACTACATGGAATCATATGGTACCAACATTGCATGGAAATGTGTCCCAAAGAGAGTGGATAAACTGTCCTCAGGAGCCTTCCAGGTTACCTGGACTGAAACCCAGACAGGCAGCGAGCACAAGGACACCTACGACACCGTGTTATGGGCAGTTGGTGAGTCTGAGAGATCTTTTGTGTGTGTCTTTGATGTAAACTAGAAACAAACTCCAATACATGTTATTTAGGCACTATGCTGGCTGAATGCCTCTCACTTTGTGCTCATGGAGGTAAAAGGGAGAATTAACACCCTGAAGTGGTAGAAGCTTATAGGTAGAAAAGTGGAAGTTTAAAAATGAGGCTAGTGAAGCAAAACTGAGGATACTTGATTGGTATGTTAGGTATTAGTGTCATGTTCAACTTTTAACTTTTACTTGTACATGTTTTTCGTTTACAAAGTGGTCACTGAGACTTATTTGACTTGAAAGTTGCTTTATTTTGATTTAATTAATTAACAAAATCTAGACTGATTTTTATACATTCCTGAATAATGGTATTTTTTGGGTACAAGAAAGGATGTAGAAATATGTCTTACTTATAAATGGTTGTAGCCATTTAAACAAATTATATTTTAAAATTATAAACTGATACAAGCATACTTGAAGAAAGCATATTCAATTGTGCCAATAAACCCTCCTAAATGCAACACCGTTGACCTTTAAGTTATTTTGGTTTATTCCTTTTAATTATGATACAACTTGGCCACACTGACTTCCCTATTTATCTCCTATTTTTAAAACCTATGTCGGGATTAGCTGTAAATCAGCACCTGCATTGTTCCCTCTAATAATAAAAGGTCCCTGAAATAAAACCGTGCTATGGCTGTGTTCTCCCTGCCACCATTAATTTAATTGTCATCCTCAATGGAGTGCAGTGTCAGCAAATACAGGAGAATCAAGGCTGAAAACAAAGTAATAAAGCCTGAGTGATGGGAATGGCCAGGGGAAGTGTTAATCACCCACTGCTGGTTCTCTGGTAGGAGAAGGGCAGGACAGGGCAGGATGCACCCAGGCACAGGGTCACTGTATTCCCCTCTTTGTTCTACTTCTTTGCGCTTTCCTGCCCATGCCAGCCGTGCGGAAACCAACCCTGCGTCTGTCTCTGCCATCCCTGCCCACAGCCCCTCTGCCTGCCACTACTACCAGCTCCCTGCCTCCTCTTTCTCAACTATACATTCTCCATTCCCCCATTTCACTTCTGCTTTTCCACCAGCAGCATCAGTAACAATGGAGGGAACATCCGTGAGAGTCACAACCGTCACTTTATTTGTGTTGGGCCTTTTCAAAGACAACGCTTTGTTTCCGAAACTCTGACTTCCAGGTTTTTGCTTTATGAGACTGTGTGTGTGTGTGTGTGTTTGTGTGTGTGTGAGGGAAACAAGGTCCTTTTGCTCCATGCGTGTGACAGTGACAAGGATGTGCGTGACCCTGCAGCTGAAATGACGTTCATACTTTCCCACATCATCTCAGCAGGAGACTGCTGGTGAGAATGAAATCAGCATAGAGTGTCTGTATCTGTAGGTATTTGTCATGACATGCGTGAGATGTTGCATCCCTCATGTTTCCGGTTCCTCGGTAGAGTGAGAGTTCACTGTCAGTGAAACTCAGCCAAGTGCTTGATATTTTTAACCAAAAAATATATAGTTTGGACTCTCAGTGATTGAAGTAGTCAGTATTGGTCAAAACACCAGCAGCAATGTCCTCTGTCAGTGCTACTACCCAAACATGTGTAAGGACACAGCTATATTCACTGTATATCCATAGCAACTTTAGTTCCCATATAGTTTACTGAGAACCCGTAACATGGTGGCCTCTGCTCTTTGATGTGTGCCAGCAGGAGTTATGAGTACAAGGCCACTTCCCCTTATGTGACCTTACACTAGGGGCCAGGCAGTGTCTCAGGCCTCTGTGGAGTTATTAAAGGCCAGAGGGGACCGGGGGACAGTATCACCACTGTCCGCTACATCCTTCTCGCCAGCCCTGCCCGCCACCACCTTTCCCCTGCTCTTTCCTGGCCTCATGGCCGCTCCCCTGTCCAGGTGTGCCCACAGAAACACACCAGGAAACAGAACATTTCCACACTTCCTGTCTGCATGCGGATAGTGGACACATTAGTCTTCTTCCTCGCTTTGCTCTGCTGTATGTAAGGACCTCATTTAAAAACATTCCCTGGTTAGACTCTCTTAGTTCAGTTCAGACAGCTCCTCTGTCTCATTTTTTTTTTTACATTTCCCTTTGGGTTAGCAAAATTTGCAAAAGGCAGTTGAGAAAACAGCATTTGTTAAAGTTTGAAACCAAATATGGCGAAGAGTCTTACTGTAGTGCTGTGAGTCATTCAATATCGGCTCAAAATCTAACACAAATATGACCAAATACCCTTAAATTAAAGTGGAACCATAAATGTGTGCTTTTAATTTTGGTTATTTAGTCCAAGTGAATGATTAAACATTGTGATCGACATAGAAAAGGAATCAGAACAAATGTCCTCTTTAAAAGCACTGTCACTGTTTCAAAATGATATCTAAATACATTTTCAACTTTGTGTTGTCTGTGGTCATCAATCAACAAATAGGCACTTCTAAGTTAACTTGGGTTCAAGATTACTGTATTAATTACTTTATCAAATAGCCAAATTGCCATCGCATGTAATTGTGAGTTTCCTGTGAATTTTTAGTTATTCACACAGACATTAACAGACTCTGTTTCCTGTGAGCTCTCTATCAATTTGCATCATAAACCCATGTAATCAGTCTGTGGCATCCTGTAAAATCTACGCTCCTTAGAATAACAGTCCCCACATATTTTGCTCTCCCTTTTGTCTTTGTTCATTTGATTGATCAGATAAGCGTCCAGCTCTCATTTCTGCTGTGTGCTGGTTTGTTGTGGCTAATTAGTCTCGCCATTTCGGGGCTTCCTTTTAATGTCACAACAGGCTTTGTTCAAAGTGACCACAGTCTGTGTGTGTGTGTGTGTGGTGTGTATCCCAGCTCCTACCATGTTCCTTATCAGAGCCAACTCACTGTTGTTGCGTCATCGCCTTACAATGGAGCCACGGTCACTGCCACAGAGCAGCACTGATCGGAATTACAGACAGGAATGCTTCATGTGTACAGAGAAAGTTTATACTCACCAGTCAGATTGTACTGATAGAGAGATTTGATGGCCTATACTAATACCTTTTGGATTTCCCGATGCTGAAACGTGATATTTTTACAGCAGAAATATGAAAATATGTAATACATTAGCTGCAACAGCTGTCGTGGTGGCAAATTCCCTACTCTCTATCAAGATTTATAGGCTATATACTATAAACACATATTCTGCACTGTAGTTGTCAGTGGAGATGAGAACAATTTGATTCACATATTTTTTCCTCATTCTCATATGAGACTACTTTATAAACATGTAATGCATAACTGATTACTGTAATTTTTTATTTGATTAAATATTAAATATTGATTCATATGATTAAATTATTTGATTAAATATCATAACCAAATTAGTTATAATGATCAGGGTATGGTGAAAAAACATTAGGACAAAAAAAATCCCAAATACATGGGGAATTACAGTTTTCCAACTTTTGGCCACAACTATTCAATATGTCTGTGAAATACTCCTAAACTGAATTAAAGCATGGGTGTTGAAATAGGAATATAATACCCATGTTTATTGTAAAACATTACTTTTTTTTTTCTTTTTTAGACATTAAGTCAAAAAAACACGTCTACATTTATAAATGGACTATTCCAGCAGTGTAGCAATCTAATATAAGAAAATATTTACAACTCCTGCGTTTGGGAAATGCTCATGACTGCCTAACTTCCCCTCTGTCCTCCACTGTGCTCTCTATCTCAGTCAGCCACCCATGCTGTGGAGCAGTAGACAGGTCCCTGTAGCCCCCCTGGTCTGAGAAGAGGGGGAGCACGTTGTTCTTTGGCTCCAGTCAGGAAAAAGGGTCTCGGGGGTTTGTTATTTTTGCTGTCCGATAGCATCTACATTGGTACCTCAGTGCCGGGTGTTTATTATGCTACCCAGGCAGGTTATGAGGAGCTATGGGGAGGGTCGGAGGAATGAGTGGTTCATGCTCCATCACCATGGAGACTCTGTGTCGACAGCGTCAGTCAACCATCTCCCAGGAAGTGTCAGAAATCGCACCTTAGTTTGTCCCATGGGATCGATGGGATAACCAGTGCCCAGCTGCTCATCTCCAGCTGACCAGATGTTCTTGACAGGGAAACTCTAAATGAATGTCTGTGCTTTGTTGGTCAACAGTGGTTCTTGCTGTTTTGTCCATGTGACAGTTACAGCATTTGATTTACAATGATTCAAAACTCGCTCTCTGGACTGTTGGACTATTACTTGTTTGAAGTGGTGCAATATTCTGTGTCCATAGTCATGGTTCCCAGATGCCCAGATGATGCATTGTAATGATTTGGTGATTTTTATATAAATAATTTGGCATCGTCGATACTTTTTAAAGGAGCTCTTACCCTTTTCTACTTTTGATGTTGGCATCCTGACCTCAGCATTTAGCATTTAGAGAGCTACTGTACCTATTGATATACCGTTTTATTTTCATTTCAGCAGTTTTTACTTGGCTGTCAACACTACAGATAACCTCCCTATTTGTTGCATCAAGGTTTTTAACTATTGTAATTCTGAATTATGGAACAGCTATTCTAATTCTAAACGGCATCTCCTCACCTTTCCATTTTTGTTTTTCATCTTCTTCTCACTGACCTCAGGTAGAGCCCCTGAAACCAAAGCCCTGGGCCTTGACAAGCTTGGTGTCCAAGTCAACAAGGAGACGGGGAAAATAGTTTTAGGCGCTGACGAATCCACATCGGTGCCAAACATATACGCTTTTGGTGACATTGGTGAGGTAAGTTCAATCGCTCATAGCAGAAACAGACCTCCTAACATTTGGAAACAAACACTTACAGATAACATTTTCAACCATTACAGAAAATACTGAAAGGTGATTGTGAATCAACGCTAAAAAAGATATATAAAGTCAATATATGTATAGAAAGTACTCTCTGAACAAATGTGAATGAGTTTATATTAATGTTTTATTAAAATATATCACATTCACATTGAATATTATATGACGCCATCAACAGATTCTGTGTTTCTTCAGTGTTAGGCATTTGAATCGTTGACTCAAAAGTAAATGAATTATGTCCAGGAATCATCTTTTTTATCACTTGGGAAATTTTATGTGAGGATAAATCAGTAGAAGATGAATGTACATGAATGAGTTGTGGGCAAGACAACATTTTTCATATTATTCTTTATATTATTGGCCTACTCTCAGTTTAAATCCTTATTTTTTGTGAAATGAATAGACACAAACAACTTAAAATGGATTAACTGCAAGATAAAAGTATAAACTTTAAATGGCAGCTATTAGGATACAGTTATGGTGGTGAATTTAATCAAAACGGTGATGAAATATCAGACTATCAAACAATCATTACCTCAAAGCTACAACATTTATTTCTGATCAGGAACAAAACATATTTTTCCAACAGTAAGTACTTGGCAGATGACTAATTATGGAGTGTAGCTTTTCCAGCCCATCATCACATAAAAATTGGCCATGTTAATACTAGTTATACCTGCTGAAGGTAATGTCAGTGTTGTTTTTTCATCGCAGCCAGCTGTGTGCTTCCTGTCTGCCTCCTAGGCCTAATGACACACACACACTTGCTGAGCATCTTTTTGATTGGCAGCTAGCTTTGATGAGTCGTGATTCACCACAATCTGTCTGTCAGCTCATCACAGTAGCTTTTTTTTTTTGTCTTTGTAAAAACCAAGATAGTTTATCTTTCTCACAATTCATCCGTTGCACTTTTTGTTTTTGTTGTTTGTTGTATTTTTTTTTGGTTTCAGGGAAGAGTGCTGCCAAGAACTGCATTATAATGACTCATGCTGCCTGATATATAAACAGTCACTGGAATGCAAGTGCACACATTCACACACACATGCAGAAGTGCAGGAGATGTTTTGGACAACAGGATGTGCAGTGGTAATTTAACAGGTTTATGTCATGCCTTTAGAATTGCCCTGCAGCCCTACTGCTTCCTGTACCACTCACCTTTCTGTGTGTGTGTGTGCACGTGTGTCCATGTGTCCATGACTATGTGCTTGTCTCTTTAGGCAGACTTCCAAATCAATAGTGAAAAACACCAAAGAGGTTGTTTTTTTGTTTTTTTTTAAGTGTGCGAGATGGTTTAGATATTTAACACTCACCACTGTCAGTCACTCATTCATGGTTCACTAATTGTTTGTATTTACATCTTTTTCCCAGTGTTCACCTTGAAAAAAGCAGGTCAAATATGTCTAAAAATGAATGTCAACCGTTTGTTTAATTCGTTTACAGTTTCTAATGTGATTAATACATTTTTCTCATTTTAGGGTCGTCCTGAATTGACTCCGACGGCCATAAAAGCGGGAAAGCTTCTCGCGCACAGACTGGCTGGTCAGAGCACTGAGCTCATGAACTATGACAATGTAAGACGATGTGTGTACACACGGTAGAGTTTTCACTCCATCGTTCAGAAAAATAGCATATCTGTGGCCCTTTCAGCTTCTTTTTTTATGTTGTTCTATGAATGGTAAATAATATATTTTCTGTTATTTTGTGGTCTGTTTTGGATTAATTTGTCTTCGTGTTCGTGTCACAGGTGCCCACCACAGTATTCACACCGCTGGAATACGGCTGTGTAGGTTTGTCAGAGGAGGAGGCGGAGAAGAGGCATGGTAAAGACGGCATAGAGGTAACAAAAATTATGAAAAAGGAAGTCAATAATATAATCTGGAAAAGGATCGTGACACACAAACCGAAACCAACTGTAAATATTGTAGTATTTAGAATAACAACCTTTCATACATCCTCATTTACACGTCAGTGAAAATATTGTTTCATACATCCCAGGTGCACATAGAGCTTTTAGCTTTTCCTGGTGATTTGTTCAAATAAAAACAAACGTTGACCCCTTATATAAAACATGACGCAAAAAAGTATATTGTTCATAGCTTAAAGCATAAGCCAGGATTAAAGTAGGCCACAGTTAGACATAAATCTTTAACTTGGCAGTGTTGCATTCATGTAACAACACTAAAGTGTTTTGTTTTGATCAAAAAAAGGGAAGGAATTTGTCCCAGTGTTTTACTACTAAACTCTGTTAAACTCCTCTAAACTACTCGTAAAATTGGGCTTTTAACTACTTTGTGTGCAATTGTGGCATGTAAAAAGAATTGTGTTTCTAATATTGCTGCACATTCCTAAAATTAAATAACTGGCTGCATGCCACACACGCACAAAAGTACAAAGTTACACAGTCGATGTTGGTGGCTTCACCTGCTGTCAATGCATGAAAAATAACTGTACCATAAGCCCTAAACACACACAGTGGTGCGCGTGCACACACACAATGCAAAATAGAGCAGCGATATGTCTTACCTGCTTGTGTACGTGCATGGTGAGCCCGATGCCCCGCCAACACCTGCACGAGGCCGCAGATAAACGGTTTAGCCGGTGAGGTGGGGCTCGCGGCTGTGACTGACGGGCAAGCAGAAGGCCTGATTGAGGTGTGTATGGGGTGATGACAGGAGCGCCGAGATCTGAGCAGGAGACGCAGCGCCAGGCCCCCCGACAGCTGCACGGCCGTCGACTTGTGTCGGCACGTTAGCCCCATAGAACAAAATGCACCAGACACACGTCTCCGTCAGGAAAATCTCTCAGCATCATAAACACTGAGATCTCCATGTAAATCTTGCAAAGACTGTAATTGTGTACAAGAATTGGTACAGTGGCATTTTTACTGAATCAGAGTCCTCACAGTCAGCAGGTGGAGACGATTGACACAAAATACAGTACGACTGATGGCACATCAATCTACCTTTTCTGATTCTCTTGTATAACTGTGTTTGTATTTGTTTGCATGCATTATGCATTAAGAGCACGACTTGCTTGTTTCAGGTTTACCCTCCTGTAGGGCTGGTGAACAGTTTAACAGTAGCCTGTGTATGTCGCAATGGAATTTACTGACAATATGTCTGTGTTTATCAACTGCTTATTGTTTTTGTCCATAAAGAAGTTTAAAAACACAATTAGTTTATTCCACTTTCAACTCGCTGGTTTAAGCTGTTGAAATCTACAAGATGCAGCTTCTCATGTTGTGTTCTGTGTTTGTCGGTGTAGGTCTACCATGCTTTCTACAAGCCTCTGGAATTCACCGTCTCCGAGCGGAATAGCAGCCAGTGTTACATAAAGGTAGGTTTGACCTGCAGTGCAGACTCACTGATTGTAAAAAAGAAAAAAAAAATGGGACATTCACACATGCATGCATTTACTGAGGCAGTCAAATGTGTCGCTTCACATTGCTGTCATTTAAACAGAGACTATCACAGAGTCTGACCTTGGACTTCATCTGTGGTCTAGCGATTCCTCTTTGCAATCCTAAAGTGCCAATGGAGTTGCCATGAACACCTGTCACCGTGTCTTAAATGTGTGCTCTTACCTCCTCAGGTGGTGTGCGAGCGTGATAGAGATCAGAAGATCCTGGGTCTGCACTTGACTGGTCCAAATGCTGGAGAAGTCACACAGGGATTTGCTATGGGCTTTCAGTAAGTGCAAGGAATGAATTTCCCCAGAATATACGCAAAGGCAAATGTTTTTCCGTTTGCCTTAGTCCAGTGGAATGACTATGAAAATAGCCATGGTGTTGAGTTGATATGTTTTAATTCTGAAATTAGTAAGCTACTCGGAACAGTAATTTAGTCAGCACACATTAAAATAAACATTAAACATGAATAAAAGATTTTTAGAGCAAGGATTTATTATTCAAAAACCTTCCAGGTTTTCTTATGCTCAACACTAGGCAGCATTTAATTTCAGTTCTAATTTCTTTAACCATGTAAGACGCATGAAAAAAAACAGCAAAAAGGAACTGTAGAACATGTGGGTTTTTAATATTATATAATATTTCTTTTATTATAGTTTGTGATTTAGTACACCTCACTATTGACAGTTTTATGCAAGTAAGGTTGTTATTTACCAAAAATGAACATCTTAGCAACAAGAGACAAACTGTTACATGTCTTATTGAAACTCTGTGAAACTCATCATATAATTAATTGCCTATTAGTAACTGATGTCCTTGGCAAATGACGGCTTTTGTTCCATAGTAATGTCACACACCATATGGAGGACAAAGGCGCTCTTACAAAAATGATTGAAAGCACAAAACTGCAGGACTTATTAAAGAGCAGTAGAAAAGTTATACAGTTGTCAGTCATGAGTAACGGCAACATGAATGAACTCTGTGTGTCCATGTGTCTCAGGTGTGGGGCAACATATTCCCATCTGTTGCAGACAGTAGGCATCCACCCAACATGTGCTGAGGAGGTGGTCAAAGTCCACATCACCAAGCGCTCTGGCTTGGATGCCACTGTCACCGGTTGCTGAGGTTAAGCTCCTCGGTCTCTGACCACGTGAGCACACGGGCTCCCTCAATGGCAGTAGAAACAAATTAGCCTGGGCTTTTCACGCTTTCTCCTTCTCCTGCGCTATCATGGTCTCAAAATGGCCCCCGGTTTCATCAGATTTATGATGTACCTCCTGTGCAATGGAGTCTCATCTGAGGTCAGTCATAGAAGTCCTGCCTAGGTGTAGTTGGTCATGTGGTAACTAAGATTGTGCATCTGACATTCATACGTACATGTTGTGTGTATGTTTAAAAAGCACAGATCAGGTTAGTGAGAGCTGCAGCCGCAGAGTGAGCTTCTTTTAAATAAACAGGCTCATCAATCAGGATTAAGGCCCGTGCCCACGTTTTGTTGAAACCATACGAGAAAACTAGAACGATCCCTAACGTTTTTCTGAATATATATTCTGCAAATATTGTTGTTTCTCTGGCTGTACTTCCTGTCCATTAGTCTTGGAGGTGACACATACCACACACCCCCACCCCCTCCTTATCCCCCCATGACACTGATGGATGGCCCCAGAGCCGTCGCCGCAGCGACACCGCCCCATTTCCCATGGACACACACAAACAGTCGGCAGGCCGCCTGTCTGTCAGCCAGCGAGTACCCGGGCCAGGGAAACCCAGCTTGTTTAGTGTCCGACAGTCCAGCAGACCCCCAAACTGTTCTCCTCCTCGGTCTTAAATCATGAAGGTATATAGATGGACTGCAAACATTTGCTGTCAGAAGCTGTGTGGATGCCACAGCTCAGGCACAGAACAGCACTATCTATTGACATCAGTAATGAGAGCTCTATTACAGCTGTACTACTCGCCCTCGCCTAAAGGTGGCACTGTCACCCTCCATTTCTCCATTTTTATTCTGAAGGGCAGGAAAGACAGCAACATAATAGTATCAAGTAATCACTGGATATAATATAAGCCTGGATACATTCAGGTTGCACATATAATCCCTTTGATCCCCATTTAAATATGTATTTTCTAGTTGAAGCTGGAGAGCACACTGGCTTTATTGGTGCCAAACTGATAAGGGTTATCTGTTGTGTATTTACATGGCTGACAGGTTAGCCCTCAAGAGTCATCACTATCAAAGATAAGGTGAGTTGTTTATATCAATAAAGCAGTAATAGACGCTCACTGTTTCCCAACACGCTCATGTGTTCAACCAGCTGCCTCCATTGGACATCTTGCATTTATTAAGTTGAGGAGGAGAACTGTCAATATGGCTGCTACAGAAATTGGGGGAGCTGAGAGTGAGTAGGTTGGTGGTTGTAGTTTATTTTTATTTGAAGTCTAATCTGTCCTGTCTGATTAATGATTTCGATGAGGGGAGTGACAGCGTGCCAGGAGATGGAGAAAGGAAAAAGACAGCGAAGACCAGGTTTATTTGGATCGGGCTCGGAGGAGAGAGAGCCGAGTTTTCAGCCCTGGTTAGGGAGGGAAGGGGGATTCCTGTGTGCTCTATTCAGGGCCGAGGTGCTGACTGAAGGACCCTGACCTCCGCTCAGCAGGAACAGCTTGACTCTATCACTCGGAGCACAGAGGGCTCACATACTGCGGTGCTGCACAGCAGGGGCCTGGGGTGGGGGGTCTAAGGTTGAGGCGGGAGTGCGATGGCCATGGCACAGACGGAACCAACCAACGCGGAGCGGTAGTGGCGTGTTTGCCCTGTGTAATCAAGTCTATGTTCCTGAACTTAACGAGCCACTTCAGAGACCCCAGGCCGGGCCCAAGGCGACGTGAGGGAAGTCATTGAGGCCGTCAATGCAACTGTAATGTCTGTTTGCTTTTTACTCTCCACTTCCCTCCAGCTTTGTCTCATCTGTTATCTTATACACGGTGCGACCACTTACCAGCTAAAAAGGAAATGGTAATACTTCATGTCAGATCGCCACTGTGAATTATTTCTTTTAATTGTTATTGATCAGCTCGTCAAGCCTCAAACACCAGATAACCTCACCTGTGTCCTGCATGAAGCAGTCAGGGTTCAACCTTCAGGTCAGCCAGTTAATGATGACCTGCACTAAAACCTAAAACCCGGGTGGTGCAGGCCTGATGTCACCTGGCTGCCAACTTTAAAGTTGTAAATAGAGAAGTGTAATTTTCCATTAAAGCGTTGCATTACATTATTTATATGTAAAGTGTTGACAGTGTCACCATTAAAGTAATGATGCCCACTGATTGAGTGTTCGGTGTTTTGCATAAATGATTACACAGTTCCTTGCACAGTTCTTTGAGGATGAATGTGCATATTTTTTGAAACAAAGAAGTAAAGAAAAAGACGGTTTGCAGTATGCAAAACCTAAAGTAAAAGTTCAACATGCATACATAAGAAAAAGCAGCCTCTTTGCTTTCATTGTTATTTCAGAAGACTGATGAATCACTCATGTCTGTATTCTAAATAGGAAGCTGCACAGCCTGCAGCCAGTTTGCTTAGCCCTGATGTAGGAGACCGGGGGAAACCGTTTGCCTGGGGTTATGTACTACTAAAAAACGACTTTTTTTTTGCACAGGTCCGGAGATGAATGCCGTCGATGCAAATGTACTCCTGGGTGTGAAGCAGTATAAGCGTATAGTATACAATGCTACAAGTCTCCATCTCAATATTGAGCAGTGTCACAAGGGGGGGTGGTCACATGCTGACCCTGAGTCGTCTCTGCTGACAGGCAGCTCTGCTATGCAGCCCTGTCACTCAACCCTCTGCACCAACAATGGCAGAAATTCCACTGTGTTTGTTTGGTTAAGGACAGAGCTCTCTGAAACCCCTGAACCTCCTTAGGATCCACGGCAGCCTCTCTCAGCCACAGAGTGAAGCTGGTGTCTGTCCTGACCCAGACAGTGGGAGTAAAGTTCACCCTCCTCCACGAGAATACCCGGCCCCATTTAGCAAGTGTGTTTCTTCTGTCCCTCCACAATGGAGCAAACAGGCTAAATCCACCTTGAAATGCACTTAGTAGAACATGTCAACATGTCAGGGTGCGCTCGGTTCTATGTTCAGTCTTAATCCAGCCCATTGAACGCTGACAGTTGTCTGTGAGTCAGACATTCACTAGGCCTTTGTCACTTCAGGTATTGAGCTCCAGTAGTAAAAGGAAGAGCAGAACCGTCAGACACACACGTTAAAACACATATGCTGGGTACACAGCCCTTCAGCCAGAGCAAAAGCCTCAGAAGGAGAAATCAATACATACCTTGTGTAAACATTAGTCGAAAAAGAAAAAAATGAGACGCGCAACAGAAAAGGCTCAACCTGGGTGAGGATTATCCTTGAGAAATGAATGGGGCCAATTATGACTGCTGTGTTGTACTGCCAGTATCTGGCTCAATAGCTGTCAGGTTGAGATGCCTGCAGGGCCTGGACGGGGTGTGGTGGCTGAGGAGGAGATCCTCTGGAAAGCTTGATGTAGTAGGGGGCCCACACTCAGACTGATAAGCTCAGGTAAGTTACCAAACTGGTCTGAGAGATTTCTGTGTTGTCCCTCTTCTGGCCTCCCAAGTTCAAAACAGGCCGTGGTAACAGAGGTGATGAGATGAGGGTGTACAGCAGCACCATAGAATTTGGTCTCAAGGTTGTAAAACTCATTTTTGGAAGTCACCGATCAGGGGCCTATTGGACTATACCAGATGCCAATCACACAGGTGTCCATTCAAATTTGCTGTTTGTCATCTATTTTCCTGTAAATGAGAACATTTCTCAAAATTGACATTGTGTTCAACAACTTACTAATATTGATAGCTGCCATTAACTCCTCATAAACATGTTTACTGACCTCACACAACCTCTTCTTTTTGCAACCAATGGAATGCTTCTTCCTCTAACTCCATCAATTTTTTTTAATACACAACTATCATTTTAATACTTTGTTACTTTTGTGCCATCAGAACAAAGATGTTTTCCATTTCACTTCTGATTGTGAGTGCTTTCACAGTTTGAATATACACTTACTCCCCATCAGCAAAGTCAAGGTTGCCTTCTTTTCTTTTTTTCCCTTCCACACATCTGAAGACTGCATATTTGATTTTTGCTACAGCTGTAACTTCCAAGAAGAGTCCGTCGATTTATCCGTGTCCTTGACTTCTCGTTCAACTGCAGTCGCTGAGAAACGGTGGAGGAGGTCAGCTGTTGTCACACTTGGTAACTGTTGGTAGCCCAGTGGAGGTGAGGGCCTGTGAAACGAGCTTATCTGACCCCCTGATAAGGGCAGGATACCCCCAGGAATCGACTCTAAATTCAATACACATGGCTTCTGCAGCTGCCTTTATCTGACAGGATGTGGGTGTTTGAAAAGGAGCTAGATGTAGCACTGCGGTTGGTTTCTGTCTTATCTGAGTGTCCGGCAGACCACAGCCTCGTGCTGCAGAATACAAGCGCCTGGGGCTGAAGAGTGAAAAAGTGTGAGCTCCAGTGTCGTAGCTTGTGGTTCGGACCAGCAGACATCATGAAGAGAGCAATTATGATCAGTGGCCTCAACTCCTAAATCATTTAGTCAGGTCTAAGCCACAAAGGACGCTGCCTCATTACTTTATGGAAGCTGAGATTAATCGAGCTGATGTTTGATGACGGTGAACAACAAAGGGAGGTTGTGTGTGCGTCGATGCCAAAACCACGTTGATCGCGACACATACACTCGGTTAAGCGAAAAAGCAACACACTCTTTTGTTTTAATCTAAACAGGACATGGTCTGGCACTCCATCGTCTGACTTTTAGAAGTTATGAGGATGTTGTTGCGTCTTGAGCTTTTAATCAACGTGTGTCTGATCAAATGCACATCTTTCAGCCAAACAGATCGTGACATAGATTAATTAATTTCACACTAATTCATTGCTGCCTTGCTGCCTTTGTAGTTGTATACAGTAGCGTTGCAGCAGAGCTTGTTTTATGAGCCTGTCTTGAAAGATTGGAAACTGAACAGCAGCAGGCTGTTTTTTTTTAACCTGCTGTGATCAGGTTAACTCTATATGTGACCTTTAAAACCTTAAAATTAACACTTCACCATCATTTTGATGGGTCACTGACACCTGAAAATCTGTCCTTTCTCCTGATACAGTAGGTTGGACCACTAAACTCGGTCTCCCTAAAACCCTCATCTTCATGTTCCCCTTTTCTATTTCCCTTTCCTCTGTGTGGAGGAAATGAAGGACACACTCTCTTCTCCGTTCCTCTTCCTTGAAAAGAAGGACTCATTTCCAGTCTGGCCATCCATGGGCCTGACACAAGCTCAGGCAGAATCTTCTTCGCTCAGGACCGGTAAATGCGGCTCCAGCACCTCCGTGATCGGTTTCCCGCCCAGCGACCAGAACTGCCGATGAGACTGTTGGTCTACTCTGCACAACAGGCGGATTACAGCGCAGACGGTCAGGAAACCGCCTGCGGGAGAATGAATCTCCGAGGAGGTCGACCACACCTGGGTCTCGACCTCACAGCAGCCCAGCAGAAATTGATCCTTATGATAAAGTTGTACTGTTATTTTTGGATAGTTACTCTGTATTGTTTTTCTTCATGCATTTTTATTTTTGTTGAGTGTACATAGTGCCTTTGACAGACGAGACATTGACCCTGTTGTGAGTCGATGTACCATTGAAACGATCTTGGAGACATTATTTGAAGCTTGAAATTCTCCATTGTGTCCCTATAATAATTACAAATTGACAAATGCAGGCTAACGGCCTAAATGAAGACAGTTCATATGGAAAAACATTACCTGACTAACACCAGCGTGCGAGCGTAACTGTGCGTTACTGCAGCCTGACAGCTGCTGCTTTGCAGTCAATTAAGATCCATTTATTCCTGTCAGTATGTTCTGTTTGGGCACGGGCAAATCTCCAGTCGAAATGAGACTTTCACAGCGATGTCATTTCAGTGTTCGGAGTGTGATGGATGATTTTAATATTTATTAAAAAACATACATCATATGAAATATCCCATGTGAAGACAAGGTGCAAATACTGGAGGATGACAAAGTCCTTAGAGTTACCTTCTTTTAGACTTGGCAATAACAGCAACTGACACACTGTGATAAATTACATATGGATTGATCCCGGAAGAGTTCAGACTTTGTTGCATGCAAAGCTCCATCAAATGATTTATGATAAAACTAAAAAAAATTATGAATATAATCGAGCTGAAAAACACGACCTTTGACAGTCGTCATAGACATAATCAACTTATGAACAGAATATCAACGTCATTATACTTAAAAATTTCCCAAACACTGAACCAGAAGAAGAAGAAGAGACCAACTTGAATGTGTCTGCTCTGGGGCTCTGGTGTTATCAGTGTGAGTCACATCGCATAAATCAAAGCACCTTCCAATGCCAAGGTGGCTTCCCACTCTGCAGACAGCATGTCTGGCTAGAGATCTGAGAATATCTGGCAGCGATTGCAATTCCTGCCGATGGTTCCGTTCATAACACACACACGCTGAGGGTGAGCTGCAGAGACGGACATGTTATGTGTTGCAGGAGGGACGACGTGCTGCGCTGCAACCCTCCGGCTGCTGTCGATGCCTCTTTGATTTATGCTGTCTTTCCTGTTTGGCCAACGAAAAGCTCTGTGTGGTGGGATCAGCAATTTGTGAATGAATATCACTCTCTCTCTCACACACACACACACACACAAACACATTATTTAAAGTCTAACCCTAACTCTTAAAACTGCTGTACGTAACTTTTAAATATTAACAAGTGCCTGTCGGATGATTCTGATTTAGCTGCATCAGCTTCACACAACGCTGTGTTTCTCAGTATTGATCTCGATCTCGGATGGAACAAGGGGAACTTTCTGCATGGAGTTTGCATGTTCTCCCCCGTGTGTGCGTGGCTTTTCTCCGGGTTCTCCGGCTTCCTCCCACAGTCCAAAAACATGCAGATTTGGGATTAGGTAAATTGGTCACTCTAGATTGACCGTAGGTATGAGAGTGAACGGTTGTTTGTCTCTATATGTGGCCCTGTGATGGACTGGCGAACTGTCCAGGGTGTACCACGCCTCCACCTCTTGTGACCGTCCGGTGGAGGATAAAGCGGTAGATGATGGATGGATGGAATTGAACACAAAGAAGAGTCAATGAAAACGTGCAGAACTCAATGCCATTCAGTAGTTTGATGGGATAAAATCCTCTTGCACCTGTGCTGCTGCTGCTGCTGCTGTATACGCACAAAGTCTCCCTCAGTCAGGTCTGATAGTATTATTTAACAGAGCCTGCTTTCAGAAGAAGTCAACAATGCCCAAGTGGTGTGCACTGTAGCTTTAAAGGTCCAGTGTGTAACATTTCAGATGGTTTATTGGCACAAATTGAAGCATGATTGTGTTAGTAAGTGTATAACTGCTTTAAAAGACAAATTATTTGGTATTTGTGAGCCTTTTTCATGCACTCCATTTTTGCTTAATAGGATCTTGCACCACTATGATTCTTGGACCTTTAACCTACATATCAATGATTAATCCAAACTCGTGTCAGAGCCTCAGAAATCACGTTTTGCATCACTAGGACCCATCTTTGGTCCTGAATAAAGCGCTGCATTATAGTTCATACAGGTACATTATAGTCGTACAAACCAGCTGTAATCAGCCAACCAGCTGACCACAGTGTATCAGTCACGCTCCAATCACAACTATTCTCTATCTGTTCTCAAAAAAGTCGAAAGTGTTATTCTGCGTCTTGCTTAGACTTGCTGTTGTTCAGGGGGTTTTCCTTCCTTGCGCTCCCTGTTTTGCTTTAGTGTGTTGCTCGGTGCCAAGTCTAACTTGATTTTCATTTGTGATAATAAAATGGTTTAATTATAAAAAGAGTCTCTCTGACTGAACGGCCAGTGTTTGTGTCAGAAAAGTTCCTGCGGAGGTAACAGAAATAAGTACACAGACACAGACTGTCTGTTAGTTTTGCTGGCTGGTGTTTATTTGTTGGTCACTGCTCTGGTGAGGGACGACTTGCATGGCATGTTATAGTATGTGTGTGTGGGAGTGGGCAGGTGTGTGTGTGTGTGTGTGTGTGTGTGTGTGTGTGTGTGTGTGTGTGTGTGTGTGTGTGTGTGTGTGTGTGTGTGTGTGTGTGTGTGTGTGTGACAGTAACGTGAGCTTTGGTGTGTATGACCTGCATTGGCGTGGCCACACTTCACTGCATAAAGTATTTGTGGCTCTGCTGTGAGACTGCGTTCAGTACACGTGATCACCCCCCCCCCCCTAAAAATAAAGCTGTGGAGTGTTACACTATATACGTCTGCTCTGTGTTTCCAAAACAAATTCAACATTTTCAAATCTTCTAATTCAGGAGTGTCACTGTCACAGCCAAACTACACACACACACACACATGCACAGGAGACAGGACCATGTATATAAATATAACCAGCTCAGTAATTAGCCTCGACAGAGTAACCTTTCGCCCTGATGTCATCCTGTATGAGGAGCGAAGCAGCAGCGTCGACGTGAAGAGTGGTCATTTCTGTGTGTCGAGGCGTCTCCTGGACGAGGAGACGCGTACGTAGCATGCATGCGTCTCGCCTCACTGATCTGGGTTCTGTCCACCCAAAGGCAATTTTTAGACCATCAGTATCCAGAGGCGCAGCTTGTGAACAGGCAAGGCAGGCAACTGCTTGGGGCCCCGAGCCCGTAGGGGGCCCCCCCGACACTTGGAGCCTGAGGGCTGTTTTTGCTGAAATGTGCAGTGACCAGCCGCCTCCCTTACATATGTGTAATACATATCTTTTTTACTCAGTTTATATGTTTTTTTTCAGTTATTTACAGTAGTTTATTGTTCTATAAATTTATATTGTTTTATAATGTGGGTTCTTTACAATGTATTTTTTTACTAAGTTTATATAGTTTTTTTTAAAAGCTATTTACAGTATTTTATTGTTCTTTACATTTATATTTTCACATACTTTTTAATTACAAGGTTTTTCCATGTTATTTCATTCATTTTGAAAAAATACTTATTTTTTTTAACACTGGTGATGAACACTGGTTGGAAGGGCCCCCTGGGAATTTTTGCTTAGGGCCCCTACAGACTCTAGATTCGCCTCTGTGCTTTCTGCTTTCCAGTGGGACAAAGATGGCCCCGGTCTCTTTGGATGACAACGACAAACGACTGCACAAAACTATGATATTTTGATTAAAAATCAAATGATCATCATGTGACAATTAAGGAACTCCCGCTGTAAAAAGTACCTAAATACATGTGAATTAAAAACATGCTCGTTTATGTAACACCAGAGAGAAGAAGTGGGTATTAAGGGTGGATATAAACGTGGTCTGGGAGGTTCTAATATAGACTGTTCCAGAGTCTGGAGGTCCTGTCACCTCTAGTCTTAAGCCTGGTTTTAGGAACCTCCAGCAGCAGTTGGTCAGTTACAGAAATAATATGCTCTGGTTGGGGTGCGGTGGCGACACAGGAGCTCAGAAACATACAGAGGGGTCATACAATTGAGGGCTTTAAAGACAATTAATAGGAGTTTAAAATCAATACGAAAACGGACCAGGAGCCAGTGGAGGGAAACTAAGACTGGCACGATGTGCTTTGGATGTGGAGAGAAGTCGAGCGGCAGAGTTTTGAATGAGGATTGGTCCAAGCCAGCGTACAGGGAGTCACAATAATCTAATCTAGATGTAACAAAGGCATGGATAATCTTCAGCTGTCTGCTTGTCAAATTTAAAGGTGCCATATGTAAGAATGTGGCCAAAAACGGTTACTACATTCAAATTCAAAATACCGAGGTCTTTTGGGTTTCGTTTTCTGACCTAACTGGCAACCCGTGGTTGCTCGGCAGCTGAGACTCTACTGACTGCAATGATTGGTAGACGGCGGTAGGTGGCGCCACATGCCAAAACATGATTTCAAAACATAAACATGATTTGCAGTCTGCAAAATATTTTGTTTAATGCAAATATTTTGTCTGTACTGTTGTTGTTGGTGAGTTCAGTTTGTTATATGAACATTATTCCTGAGTCTCTGTGACATATTAGGAGGATTTTATGGCCAGTTGCTTTAGATTTATTACATAATGCACCTTTAAAATGGCTGAAGGTTAGTAAAGTTTAATTCTTGATCACTTCCCGGTTGTGAATAGGAAGGTAAACTAATAGATATATGTTTTGGAAGATAGGTGTAAAGTTATGTCTGTGCAGGTGATTTCAAAGGGAAGTGTAATGCTTCATTACACTAGTGATATTAGAATTAGAATTAGTCATCTTTGCACACACACACACACACACACCAATGAGTGCATTTTTACATCACAACTGCACCAAAGAAGCCGAAGAAGCGCGAGTTTCTGAAGTGAATCCAACTGCTATTTTAGTAGGACTTATATAATAATAATAATTAAACCGACCTGACTTGTTGTGATATAAGAATAGTACAGACACTTACAGGAAAGGGAACAGGTGAATAGAATTTGAAGCCAAAAAAAAAAAAAATCAATGTGTAACAGCAGTAAAATGAGGAGTATAACTGATAAAAGTGTGTTTGTATAAAGGGCATCACTGACACAGCTGACCTGATAAAGCTTCAGAGATGATCTGACCTGGATGTGGCCATGAGAAACATCTTCGTCATTAAAGAGGAGTTTCAAAAGGAACTGATAAGAATATTAAATTTAAAAGCCGAGTGCCTCCCCGTCTTCACCATTGCGAGGGAGGATGGTCCAGCGGTGCAGATAGTGCACGCTTTCCCGCTTCGTGCTGATTCATTAAAGCTGTGTTTTTGCTCTATTGCTCAAAGTGACAGACGGTCCAGTCACTCCTCAGCCTCCCTGAGCTCTGTCCATTCACACCTGCTCAGATGCCCAAGGAAAACATCGGCCAGGGAGGCCTCACCGTCACTTTTTAGTGATCCTCCAGTGCACACTCCCTTTTTGCTGTTTATCTTCTGCCTCTTCTCTGTGCTGATATCTCAATCCACTGACACCAGTACAGTTTTATGCTTGTGAAAAGGGAAGTTCATGTAGTTTTGTTTTTCTGTCGAGGCCATCTTTCTTATGTGAAAACACGCAATGCATTCTGGGTAGCCCTTGGTCCCAAGGGTGGTCTCGGAAAATCTCAATATTAAACTCGCCCCTCAACTTAATTTTTCTGAGAATAGGGACAGCACTTGCACTAGAGGGAGCGTGCATTTTTGAGATTGAGGGTTAAGCAAGGAATTGTGTCTTGCCCAAGGACACATCGGCTCGTACCCACAACCTTCGAGTTTGAAAGACAACTCGCTCTCCCACTGAGCCACCGTAGCCCCCGCACAGCACAATCCATCTCACTGTTCACCGTTTGTTTTTCTGTGACGTGAAGGTCAACAGAACTGAAATCCGCATGTAGACTCACACTCTGCAAGTTGTCTGATTGTAGTCAGACTACGACCTTAGCTCAATTAAACTGTGCATGTAAACATACTGAGTGTCCAACTGTAGCCCTTTTAAGAATAGAGCTATACAGTTTGATACTGACTTTTGTTATCTTCAAGCATTCTTGTTCAATATTCTTTCCAGTTTTACACTACCTGCCTATCCACCTCCTCATGTGTTCACTCTGCGTATCCATGTGTTTATGGACTTCTGGCAGAATCTAGTATTCTTCCCTGGATTCTTGCCTTCTGCTGTGCACAACAAAGTCCTGTACCCGCTCAATGATGATGGCAGAGGAGCCTGGTGCATGAGTGTCAGCAGACTGGATCGCAGCACTCGCATCTATTTCTATCTCTCTGTGGTCTGCTCAGTCTGACCCGCAGCCTTTTTTCTAATTTGGTGATGAGCAGTAAAGTGACCTGCCTGGCCCCCACAGACAGGCGGCTGCAGGGAGAGTGGGATTCCAGGGATTTCCTTACTGGGCAGTCTCTTGGGTATGAACGATACTGTACACACACACACACACAGTGGCTATGTCACGCCCTCCCGCTCTCTCCTTCAGGGACCCACAGGGAGACGAAGGTAGTGACTCTGAAGTGCACCCAGGCATTGTCCCCCGCACCCTCTCTGCCCCTGGGTAAGCTGAGATACCAGGAATAATTGATGACGGCGTGGGGCCATGGTATCTGTCCATGGTATCTGCACACTCTCTGCCACCTCCTGCTGAGGGAACGCAACCTTCCTGCCACCTCCATTTGCACTAATTGGTTTGAACTCACAGTGCTGACATACAGTTTTTTTTTTTTTTTTATGTATGTCAAGTGTAAGTGATTATGTAAATTTGAATTAAATACAATTCTAATTCTTCTTAACCTTCAATAAAAACATTTGTCCCATTTATTGTAATAGTGCATTTGCACAGCAGCCATTTTCCTTTTCCTGTTTCCTTTTAATATGTCCACTATGTAGATGCAGAGAGAGATTTTGTGAAGCCTTTCGGTTGCTTGGACAAATCTTTCTCCCACAAATCCACTGAGCTCTACACGCAGTGCACCCTCCCCTGAGCCACCTGTACTCCCGTATTGTTTCATTTCTGAGTGCAGCAGCGGGACTGTCTGACTCTAATCCACAGAGTCACAGAGGAGGTTTAAAACACTCTGGTTTCATCTAATCTTCCAGCTCAGGCCTAGCCGAGCTTGAAACCCGCTTTCTCCGCCATAGGAATGGACAAATAAAGGTTTCTCCCAGCGCTCACCATGAAAGAGGTCTGTGTGCTCTGTGGATTAAGGTCCCGTGTTTTCTTTGTCTCTTTTTCTCAATTAGACTGAAAAGACTGAACAAAATAAAGACACTCATGTTCATGCAGTATCAAGCTTCGCAAGTTCAAGACTTAAAGAGCCTGATGATCCTGATAGGTATTGTCAAAAGTTAAGTAGCAAGTGGTGGGAATTTAAAAGAGCAAAATTAGTTTTGTAACCTCACCTCTCCAACCCATTTCTCCCCTCTGTTCTTTTGAAAATTAAAATATACATTTCATATCTACAGCCATTCAAAAATGTGTGAAAGGCTTTGTTCATAGTAATTAGCAATTAGTAATAGTATCTATCTATCTATCTATCTATCTATCTATCTATCTATCTATCTATCTATCTATCTATCTATCTATCTATCTATCTATCTATCTATCTATCTATCTATCTATCTATCTATCTATCTATCTATCAGTTAGTTAGTTTTACTGTCATTCGAGCGAAGCACCGTTTAATTTAATGGGATTTCTGTACAGGCATATTTATGGGCAGCTCAGCTGTTGTAAATAGAGGTCCTTCTACTCCGGCGCACAGTTTGTATCCTGCTCTCTGCCTGAGATTCTGTGACAACTCTCAACGCAGCGGTTTCTCTCTGAAATGGTATTTTATCAAGTTTTGTGTAAACCAGCCTGAATGTAGTGACCTTATTTACTCGGTGTTGACAAACTGAACATGTTTTCATTCAGCGGTATTACTGTGTTGTTGGTGTATTGCAGGTAGAAGCGTCACATTGCTCGATGTTTCTTCTCCTGTAAGCTAATGCTACCTGAAACACACCTGCAAGTAGGAAGTTGCTTGATTGTCCCTGATGACGTCCAGGTGCACGTTTGGACGATTATAAATCAGTCAATCTATGAATTATTCAATCAAACTTTATTTATGCGCTGCCTTTTATACGAAGCAATGTAATTCAAAGTGTTTGACATGATAACAACATGATTGTATACCATTCTCCATTCAGGATTTTATTTATTTAAAATCAAAGCTACCTGCCCATTTACCGTAATGTGCTTTATGTACACTTTTGAGCAATTTAAAAGTATGACTCGTTAATTTGTAGTAACCTAAAAAATCAAATTGATCTCATTATGCATCAAATCTGTGAGGGCTCATATTCAAATGAAGTGAAATAAGAACCCTAGCAACCCTTTTGAAATCCGTTGAACAGTTTAATAAAACTTTCCCAATCGTGTTCTAAAAAGGAATTTCTATAGCTCGTTCCTAGTATCTATGAACAGTCTTGTCGGAATTAAAACATTTTTTTTTTTTTTTTTTACATGGCTCCTACACATTTAATCAATATGATTGCACTTTTATTGTAATTAATTAGATAATTAATTAAATGGAAAATAATTGTTGCATGTGCACTAAATCAATATTCATGCTTCAGCTTATGTTTATTGAAGTAGTTCATAGATGGTTCTGCTTTGATAGAAAAACTAGCAGTATTAATAATAGGCACTGCTTTCATAACTGCTGTTATTTTCAAACTGTTACATCTATGTATTATATTGTAATAGCAACCAATCTGGCAGTGATTAATTTCAATTGTAAACAATCTGTCATGTATATTATAATATGAATATATTATTATCTATAATGTTGGAATGGCCTATTTAAATAATTGTGCAGCCCTTGTGAAGATGCGGTTTGACTTCACAGTTGTAAAAATTGATCATGGAGCGTCTATTTAAAGATGTACAACTTAGATTTGTGCTATTTTTGGTTTGAATTTGTTAGGAATGCGTAAAACTAATCTCCAGATGCTGTTCCCTACATAGGAGTAGTTGGCACTCTGTCAACCTTTACACTGTTCATTGCTTAGGCCTCATGCAGTCACTCATCACACCCTGATGATGGGTGACAGTTTTAATACTAGGGCATGTGTTACTTAACAAAGAGTAATAAACTATCAATCCCCTGTTGCATAATGCCCCATTGGGATTACAGTAACATTTACTTGTATTTGCTGTATGGATAGCAAAATCCCCAAAGGTCCAAAATACCATCACACCCAAAATGAGTGGAGATGTATGATGACACTTGAGCTGTCAACCCTCTTGTGCTCCTTTATCCTCTAGTGTCCAGGCAAATGACCTGATGGAGGAAATGGGTGATAATGCAAACAGATAAGGCTTCTGGTACCTGTTGACCACAGGCAGGACCTCCTGAATCAGGACCCTCTGACACAGTGCTTCATCAGTGCCTGCCTCAATGACACCCACAAGGCATTCAGCTCTTATCTGCAGTGGCCCCTGCTCAGCATTCACGCCATTCAAGCGAACAATGCCACCTCTTCCCGCTCATTGGCTCTGTGACTGACAGTGGGTGTTGGTGCACTTGTGTCTGACTTCAGCCTCTGTCTGACACTGAACTGTTTATCCAGTCCAGATACCCCCTCCAAGACACAATAAAGGGTGTGTCTTCCTTGCTACTTCCCTTGTTGTTTGTTTAACTGGACTTTTATAATGGACCTAGCTCTGTATTTGGCACGTTGGCTTCCTCCTCAAAAGGATGGCAGGCTGGGACAGAAGGGCTGACTAATGGTTGCAGAGTGGACTCACCACCCACCATCTGCACAACCAGTGAGCTGGAAATGCCTCCTTGGCGAGACAGTGAAAAGCAGGGAAACGGCAGATAAGACCACTGCCTGACTATGATTAACAGCAGAATGACCAGTTGAGGACGTATAATGTAGCAGAAATGCATTGAATAGGTATTTTTCTCGGACTTTCACTGACTCAACAGAAGTTTTGCTGGGAAAGAAATTACAGAAAAAATGCCTTTGGTTTGGTCACTATAAAGTTGTTTTTTTGCTGGCAGGCTATCGAGAATGCAGCTTTTGAGCTATGTGCAATCTACTTTGAGTTTTCATCATGCAGCTCAGATCTCATATTTGACGAGGCTGGTATCAGCAAGAGATCTTGGGATCCCATGCCTCCATAATGGCTCCTGTGAAGCTGGGGCTTTATAAACCTTCTATAATAAAGCCCTGTGATCAGTATATCCCTCCCTCCCCTGCTCTTATTTATGAATGGCAGAATTTGACAAGGGGACAGCTCAGGTGGGTAGATGCCGATCACATGACACCAAAGAGCTAAGAGAGGAATGTGGGCAGGACTGCCCCCCCACTTCTACTCCAAAAAACTTTGATTTCCCATATCATAACGAATCCCATGTCAACCCCCTCCCTCCCCAAGCCCTCATATGTAGAGGAGAACGGGTGCAGTAGTGGAAGAGAGTTGGTTGTTTTGGGGGGGGGGGGGCAAACAGATAGTGGCTGCGTTTGATCTGAAGGTCGCTAGCCCCTTGCTGGTGTTGAAAGATCCTTGGCGAACGAGGCTGGCTCTTATTTAATAACATGAAGGGGAAGCGGACCTTTCTCTCATAATTAGGCCTAATTACCCAGTAGGTGTGGACAGACGGCCCAAGAAGAGACAAACTGCCTTTATCCACGGACTTAGAGTCAGATTACTCAGAGCTGTCTTATCTGTTACAGGAGCAGCAGGAGCCCCAATACTCCTCTCTTGCCTCTTCCCACTGGCTCTCATATCCAGCTCAGGTATATTAGTCAGTCAGTGTGATTTATTATACCACTCCATGACACAGAGGCTTAATTGGGTCTAGCTTGCTATTCCATGCTGTTATTCTTCTTGTAAAAATGAGTCATAAGAAAGTATTTTTTAATTATTGCTCAGTCATTTTGTGAATGTGAATCAGATTCATAAAACAGTGATGAGATCTTATCTTTGAGGATGTCTTACTGTCACTTACAGATTTATGATACGGTCAAAAAAAATCATATTGCTATTATTTATGTTGTTTATCGTCGGTAGTACCGCTACTGGCCATTTTTGATTTTAACTGTAATTTTCACAAAAAGCCCAGAATCATCATGATTTTGCTTTGTGTTTGTATTGAATTTCAATACTTTTCTGACTGGGTATCAAACGTGCTCTATATCACCTAATAATGAAAATGTGTTGTCATTTGATATCTAAATTTGGTAGCTAAGGAGTTAAACTCGTGTATATACAAGGTCTTTATCAAGATCTAACTGTGATTGGCAGTGTGTGCAGGAAGTTACCACCAAACAATGAGCTCATTCCCAAACGACAAGAGGAAGACAAGATTTAACCTGTGTTTTTCGGCGCGTGTGTGTCTCTCTGTGTTACAACTAAGAAGACGACAGGGCCAGCTGAAATTTAAGAATTGTACCCTAATGTTTAATGCTTTTGAAAATGGATGGTTTAGAAAATCATTAATAAATCAAGGAATGGGTATGGAATTCAAGATATAGATATCAATACCATATTATTTTAAATAATGCCTAGAGTATGCACATTTTGTTTGTAGTTTTTTGATTTGGGCATTGAAATTGGTCGCACTGCAATTTCAGTCCTGTCACTTGTTTTGAAAAGGTATCTACATTCATTTGATATGTGATGTCCGACTAGTGACTGGCTTGATAGTTAAGTTTGGTCATTTCTCTCGGAGAACAATTTAAGGGTCCTCACGAATAGATTTGAGTGACAACTTGCCACCATGTTGTTTGTTTACATTGTCTGTCTCTCCCTTCCTGCGCTGCCTCCATGTTTGTATTTGGGTTTGTGGGTGACTCACTTGTAGCCACCACAACAGAGTCATTGTTGGGGGCAATTCAGCGTCTGGAAATTCTGACGCAGAAGGAGAGAAGAGAAAAGGAGCAGTTTGTCGAGGAAGTGGTGGCAGGAGAAAGTGGCCACTAGTATACTCATCTTTGAGTTACAGGGTTGGTTTAAGAGGCCTTTGAGCCCTGCAAAGTGACATTTGTCACTGTCCAATGTGATTGACAGCGAGCTCTGAGCACCAGTGGAAACTTTCCCATTTGCTTTTGAGGCATTGAAAACAGTAATTTTCAGGCCTATGTGACTCATGGCTTCATGCAGGCTTGCTCTCAGAGGATAATAAAGAACGCTTAATCCACCTGTTATCAGGGTGAGCTTCTCCCTGTCACATACTCGCACAGATGCAGGACTCTGGCTCAGGAATGCAGCCTTACCCATACATTCAAAGGAGGAGCAGCTTAACTGATAGACCCTCACACAAACAGTGCCGATGGTTTTCGCCATTTTCTTCATACCACACAAAAACAAGTTTGTGCAGTTGGCCACTGAAAAGCTTTCTGTTGGTATGGTTCAAAGAGGTGTGTGAAAGGTTTTTGATCAATATCTTATACAAAGAGGCACATGTTTGAACCATGACATGGCCTTTAGCTTGCTTATAGCACACATTCACTGTGGCATTGTTTTAACATGCTTATGCAGTGTTATTTCAGTCTGCTGTTGCATCAATTTTTCCCTTTGTATATATGATTTAGTTATATGTCTATGATAAGTCTTCTCCAGCAAATCCTGATGATTAATGGGGTTAGGGTCTGGTGATCAAACATAGCTCCTTGAACCCAATGATTCCAGGTTTGGTAATTATGGAAACATTGAAAAACATGGGCATTCTGTGTATTTGTGACTGTCTTTTCTCATTGAGCAAAGCTGGTGAGTTGGCTGTGTTTTTAAATGTCCCATAGACTGTGTGGCGTATCGTCCTTAATTAGGCAGGCTGGTCAGAGGTCTGTCTTTCTGCTTCACGGGTTCACATGGACAATTTAACCACTAACCTCCTGAAATGAGCTGCTCCTGAATGCCTCGGGCTCCAGTTTCAGTTTCTGCTGATTGCAGGGAGCAAGGGTTATGATAAGTAAAAGTCAAGTCGGGTGGGTGAGGTGGGGTTGAGGGGTGAGGATGTGCTTAGTAACCCTGCTGGAACTTAAGGGTTGAATTTGATTGTCCGTATTTTTCATTAAGTTCATTTTGTATGAGTTTAAAAAAGCTGAATGGGTTAATAAATGATCATCAGTAACAATAGCGAGGCACATCCTTTTCTTAGTTCAAACTTCTAGGAGTTTATTTTTAATTCCTGACAGACAAAAAGAAACAGATGATGTCTCTTAATTGATTAATAAATTCCTAATTGGTTAATTTCTTCAGGGCAATATCTCTATTTAATATATGTCTATTAAAGTCCGAAAGTCTCACTGAATGCATTTACTATATCCTAAAACATTTATGCAGCCTTTGACTTCTTGTCTTTGCAACCTTCTCTGCAAGTCACCTGTCAATCAGCAGAATCATGTGAAAAAGGAAGCATAAAATACAAACATAAAACTATAATAAATTACATCTTCTGTGTCTTAATTTGGTGTTTCGGCAATAGGATTGAACTGAATAGGTGGGTAAAATATTTAGTTTTTGAAAATAATCTCCCTCCCCACATTAAAATATGAATATATACACAAATGAATGTTTTTGAACATTTTGTGTATGGACCAAACAACTAATTGAGGAAATACCTGTTTAAAAGCATTTTTCCATGCAGCTATTATGTCTCCACAACTGTATCTGTAAGATAAAGGAGGTGTAGACTGCTTTAGTTTTGTAATGTTGTGGTTTGGCTGCTGTTGGTGTTTTTGGGAAAAAAAAACAAAACACATGTAGGATTTGTTCTTATGTAGACTTGGTGAACATGTCATTGCAGATAACGGTGTTGACATTGTTCTTCACCGTGCCAAGAGAAGAATTTACTCACTTGCCTCAGGGACAGACTTCCTGACGGTTAAATCAAGACAACTTTTATTTTAAATGTTGGGTTAATTGGGTTCACTATTATTTAAGTTTTTTTTTTTTAATCATTGGCTGTTTGTTTCTCAATAACACTGAGTAGGAGTTTCTTTTTTTTTTGTTGATTTCGAGCGTACAAATGTTTTCTAATTTAAAATATACAGACAATTAATTAAACTCCCTGAAGCATCAATCCAGATAATCAAGAAGATCAAGAAGCTTAGAAATCGGATGAATAGAAGGATATCATCACTATCTGAAGCCAGACACTCTCATGTGATTATGTTGCTATTGAATGTTGATGCATTATTTCCTTGCGGCATACCTGCGGTTGGTTGGGTTTCCTCAGCTGCCCGGCCTACAAACAACATAAAAGCCTCAGCTCTTAGTTCTGCCTTTGGGACAACGGCTGTTGATCACAAGAAGAGTGAGAAGCTTAAATCTCCGTCTGTTTACTGTAATTAAGCTGTCAGAGGTTGTGATTTATGACGTATTGAGTAAGAGAGGTGTTATCACGTAAACTGGAGAGACATAGAGAGAGATGGAGAGAGAGCCACAGGGTTTGTAGCCACTAACAATAGAGAAAATAGAGACAGTGCATTAAACATAACTGTCTGCTGAGCGGAAGAGAAATGCTTCAAGGCAAAACAGAGCTGCTCTCGCTCTGTTCTTAATGTTTGTGCAAAACCAAAATGATTTTTGCTGATATTTGTTACCACGCTAACATTTTCTCCATCCATCCATTTTCTACGGCTTTATCCTCCATATGAGGGTCACGGGGGGAGCTGTGCCAATCTCAGCTGACATAGGGCAACGGGCAGGGTACACCCTGGACAGTTTGCCAGTCCATCACAGGGCCACATACATAGACAAACAACCACACACACTCACACCTATGGTCAATTTAGAGTGTCCAATTTACTTCATCCCCATATTGCATGGTTTTGGACTGTGGGAGGAAGCCGGAGAACCTGTGTGAACCTATAGAAAACCCACACGAGCACAGGGAGAACATGCAAACTCCACGCAGAAAGGTCCTTGTGCCGTTCGGGTCGCGAAACTGGGTCTTATGCCGCAAGAGTGCTAACCACTACACCAACCGCGTGGCCCACTTTCATGTTGTAATCAGTCAATTTATATTGACTGTGAAGCTACACCTGACGATGCACATCCACTTCTTTATATCTTCACTGACTTTTCTTGTTGTCTGTTCCCAGTGGCTCTCCAGTAATCAAACCATGATTGCATGAACCAGGGATGTCTCGCCCGGCTCCGTCCCCGTCCCCCATCTACACCCTGAGGGGAGCTGGTGGGCCCCTTAACGCCCTTCACTTCAGCTGCCTTACAGGGGACACTCCCCTCTTATTTTCTGGGTTAGTCCTTTATCTCAATATTCATATTTGTGATTCCTTTTTGTCCCCAAACGGAGAGGATTTGTTTTTGTTAATTTCTTCCTCTTTTTTTGTCATGGGCAGACTTAGGAAATGTGATTACAGGGTGTTCACAGGGTCTTAAAAAGTATTAAAACGTCTTGTCCATAGAATTGGACTGCAAAAAGTGTGCATGAATGTAGTTATTTTCCTCTTCGTGTTTGAAAACAACAATGCTCAGGCATGCTCGCCCTGCAAAATAAGCTTGCGAAATAATATCCGAAATTGTGCTCTATAGATTTAATTGTAAACTAAAACTGTTAAGTTAAAAGTTGAAAAAGGCTTAAAAAGGTATTGAAATTAACTTCAGGATTCCTGCGTATACCCTGGAATAATTTGGTGCATTCTTATGTCTATCATCAGAGATGTTTACACGTCAACAAGTTTGTTTTATTGCAGTTGATAATTAGACACCAAGCCAGTCATTAGGGTTTGAGTGACACAATGACCTGTTGAAATAGTTTTGATTAGGTTAGCACATTATTAGCTGCACAAAAAAAATAAAAAAGGATCATCACTGTGATATGTGATATCGCTTCATCATGATGGTTTTGTTTGGCCAATAACTTATTATCAAGGTTATTTTTTATTTATTTTACAATTTTCAATATGAGAGGGGAATTAAATTCCCCTCTCATATTGCAACACCCTCATACCCCAACTACTTAGTGGGCCAAGAAATAAAAAGAGAATGTGTTAAGCAATTGCAATGAAAGACACAGCAGTTAGATTAAAATGATTATGTTTACATTCATTTTTTTTAGATATTATATTGTCTTTGCAAGATTCATCAAAGTTGTTCCATATCACATTGTTCATCAGCTGTACTTTTTTGGTGTTTATTATGATCAGTTTGTGTTGGAAGAGTTGACTGTGTTGACTGCTGTTTGGTTCTGCAGGTCAGGACATGGTGTCGTCCATATCTGGAACCTGAACAGCAGGAGGGCTGAGAGGATCTTAGAAGGTCATTCCGGTAGCTCGGTTATTTGGGTCAACACACTGCAGTCAACAGGAGCCCTCCTCAGGTCAGGATAATGTTATAAGGTCATAGGTTTCTGATTAGCTTTCTCACTTCATGGAGCGCCTCAGTAAGTACATGCACAGGTTGCTGTGAAACTTATTCGTCTTCCTTTTTTTGTTTTGGGGCCGTGCAGCCAGGGACGGGACATGCGGGTCTGTCAGTGGGACCTGAGAGAAGGTCGCAGTGAGGTAGTGGACTCGGTATGGACCGGCAGCGTTGGATTCTGTCAGTGCTCCCTGCTGGAGTCGAGCTCTGGGAACTCCCTGCTGGCCTTTGCTGGACAACAGACAGAGGAGGTGAGACATTGAAACAGTGTGAACGTTTATAATCCAGTGCATGCTGGGATATGCTCTTTCCCTCCTGTTGCATTTTAAAGGATAATTGCATGTAAACAAGCTTCAATATTTCAGTGTAATGGCATAATAATGATCTATATATAGTCAATTTTTTCAGATTTGATCAAAAGTTTTTCTTCTTTTTTTGTAATATTTGTAGTGTTTTCATACTACAGTTTCTACAATTATATGAAACTGTCTCAGTATTTAAAGTTATATCTGTAAACTTTGGATACTTTGTTAACATTTCAAAAAATAGGCAGGTGGGAGGTTTGTTGTTGTAAAAGTCTGGCTTGTTTTTTAAAATCCAGTCTGGCATGAACCTGAAAAGACTTCCTATTGTCAGTTTACTTCTTTGTCTTTATGCTCATTTGTGGCTTTTTGCTGTTTGTTGCTTTTTACATGGTCGTTTTTTCCCATGGCCACACTGCTTTGATCTTTTCCAGGCAATCCAATTTATGACTGCAATATGATTTGAAATTAATCAGTGGTTACAGATTTGTATTTTTAATGAGTCGTGAGTCATCGAGACATGTAAGCATTGAGTTTGTGGCCAGAAGATGCCAAACAGCGATCAAAACAGCACCGTTATTAATTACCAGCCATCAGCTGGTTGCAGCTGCTAACATAACATGAAGACTTAAGTCAAAAGCCTGGGATACACCTCTGCGACCTTCTTTCATCAAAGGATAATTGCATGTAAACAAGCAACGTTCATTAGCTTTTGATGTGGTCCAGCACACACTCCTGCAGTTAAAACTAGTCCTCAATGCTGACAAGACCAAACTAATGTTGTTTTCAAACACTAAGAAAGTACCTCAAACTTTTCCCCACAGTGTCCACTCTGTCCAGGGAAATGTCATAGAGGTGGTTCGTATGTACACATACCTTGGTGTCATGCTTGATCACTCCAACAGTCTTGTGAAGAACTCAAACTTAAATTGGGTTTCTTCTTCCGAAATACATTTTGTTTCTCTTTTGAGGTGAAAAAGTGGCTTGTCACTGCAACTTTTTTTTAATCCATTTTAGATTATGAAGACTTGATGTGTATATATATGCCTCTGCTTAATATCTAAGTAAGATTCTAGTTTATCATGTTTCTCTGAGGTTTATGACTAACTGTCGAGCCCTGATCCATCATTGTCAATTGTATTCTCGAGTGGGATGGCCGCCTTTGTCCACCAGAAGGCTGGGACGCTGGTGCACTTTTATTCACAAGGCCATGCTTGGGCTACTGCCCTCTGACATCTGCAATCTAATCACATGGAGAAGTGTTGATTCTTATGATTTGCATTTAAATGATCAGTTGCTGCGGTCTGTTCCATTTGCCCGCATAGAACTGGGAAAAAGGGCTTTCATCTACTCTGCTTCTTCAACATGGAACATGCTGTTCAAAGACTGGAAAATAACTGGACTGATTTCTTTGAATACTTTTAAATCCAGGCTGAGAGCAGTTGAGACGACCACCTTTACTTGTAACTACTTTTCATAATTTTAATTGTGGTCTGTCTGTATGTTGTGAATGTGTAACTTAATAATGATGGTTGCAGTGTGTGTGAGTTGAGGCTGAAGGATGTGGCCCTTGTCATGATAAACCAAATCAGTGATATACTAATAAACTGAATCCTGGCTGACTGGGGGCAGAAGGCAGGGTATACCTTGGACAGGTTGCCAGTCCATTGCAAGGAAAACATACAGAGATTCACTCTCGCATTCACATGTAGGTCAATTTAGAGCGTCCAGTTCACCAAATTGCATTTTGAACTGTGGGAGGGAGCCAGAGTACCAAGATAGAACCTAGAAAGTACTCGATGAGGATGTTCTTGCTGCAGAAATTCTTTTTTAATCTTTGACGAGCTGATTAAGTCATTCACTGGAATGACATCACCTCCAATCTATCTCCTATTTAATATTCAACACCCACAAGTCTGTGCAGCTTTGTATGGAGCCAGTGTGTGAACAGTGCAGCGGGAATGGGGAGAGGGCAGCCAGCGATTCAGCCATCTTTTATTGCCTCCAGATTCATGTTACTTGTTCCTCCGCTGAGGAGCCACACTTGAAAGGGACAGAGCAGTCACCTGATCCAGCCAAACGTGCCTCCGCTAACCCCAGTCCAGCAAGCCAGGCATCAGGGCGCCTGTGACTCCCAGCACCTCAATAATGCCATTGTCCCAACAGACACCAGACAGACAGAAACACACACACACACACACACACACACACACACACACACACACACACACACACACACACACACACACACACACACACACACACACACACACACACACACACACACACACACACACACACACCCATAAAAGGTAGACCAAAACAGGCCACAGCCAATTTTGTCATTTTGTCTCCCCACCCCATTCCACAGACATAACTGGCCAAGACAGATTCTTATCACGTGTCTGCAAATCAAACACCCGCGTAATTAAATTCCCTTCAAGAAACAATACATGCGCCACAAAAACAATAGTATAAGCACTATTTACGTAGGTTAATATTTAGATGTGTAATCAAGAAGACAGGCAGCAGTTTTTGTCTGAAGTGTTTCAGGTGGGTGGTTTTACTGTTTACTACTCACAGTGAGATTCCTGCCAGCAGACTGCTGGCATTGTGGGAACATTAATTAATAGTGTGGGTGTTTTATTTATGGGCAGTGTGTGATGCCACACAGGAACAGTGATTACCTGAGGCACAGGGAAGTCCTTAAAGGCCCTCTTTGTCAGACATGCACGGGTAAACACACAGGACAGATGTGGCCTAGCGCTAAAATACAGATCACTCCCTTAAAGGCTTGTTTCATCTAATGAGGATGAATATGCGAATCATCAGCACAGAGGAAGTCGAAGGAATGAGCTTTAGTAGTGATGTGGGTGTATACACGTACACACACACACACACACACACACACACACTTGCCTGCCTTCATTAAGCTGTGTATTTTATCAGAATCAGTGCCAATGTGTACAGGAAAACACCCTTCATGTCGCAGGGTCAGACTTTAGCAGGATTTATTATAGACAGTGCGGCGGCTGCTCTGCGCTAATGAATTGTCCTGTGCTGTTGTTTGGAGCCACTCTGATGTGCAGAAGTCCTGAATATTCAGAGGACAACTAAATGATGACTTGTAGACAGAGTGTATATACTAACCGCTGCAATTTGTGTGTGTTTGTAACCAGGTCCACATAATGAAAACAGACATCCTGGAACAGTAATATGCTGAGATATAAAGGGTAAATGTGTAAAATAAAACCGAAATTGCACTAGTTTATGTCTTTGACTGTGAGCTGTGAGGCTGGGGGTGCAAGGCCATGAATTACACTTTATCCTAAAGGTTCATTGTGTAAAATCGAGGAGGGTTTATGAGCAGAAATTTAAAGTACTACACTTAAATATGTTCATGAGTGTTTAATGACTTTGTTTGTTTGTAGCCTTAGAATAAGCCTTTCAAATGTCTGTTTAGTTAAGGGCCTTGCTTTAAGGAGGCTGCCATCTTGGAGGCAGAGAGAGTGGAAGAGAGTTGTTAATAATATTGTTTTCATTCTATCTCGTACACAAAGGTCACCGTAGTTACCTGATGTGTTTAAGAGAGGGAGATGTAAGCGGAGGAATCCTCAGTTTGTTGTTGCACAGTTTCACCATTAAGTGTCACAAATTCTTGCACACAGACTGGACCTTTTTAAAATACAGAACCAAGCAAGTTTTTACACATTGATACATAAATCTCTCTTTACCCAAACAGTATCTTAACTCACAGAGTATGTGGACTACCATGGATGTTATAACAGACATTCATGGTTCTTAAAATCATCATAAATTTTCACTCAACTTCTTTAATTGAAAAACTAAATATTAACTCGACAAATGTTTCATGGTTCACAGATGTTGGATCGTTGGTGATCCTTTCACTTTTCTTCATTTTGTCCACTCATTGCCAAAGGTTATCAACAAATATCTGTAAATGTACAGGTTTTTTCCAAAGATGCTGGTCATAATAAACGTTCTACCAGTCATTGCAGGCGTGATGTTGTGATGACTCAAAGATGCGTAGAGCAGCGAGCATAGCTGTTCTCTTATTTTAACTCTCATTTCTCTTTCTGCAGATCCAGATCATTGAGCTGCCCAGTAAGAAACCAGTCTGCACCCTGGTACCAGATGCTAAGGTGGGGATGGTCATGTGTATCAAACTGTGGCAGGTGAGTACCAGACGTTCATAAAGTATCGATTGCTGCACCGCGTTTATGTTATGCGAGTTCCCTTCAAAGAGTTGCATGGTTGTTTTCAAATTGTAGCTTGCAAATCGCACAGGCTGCAGTTCCGTATGTACATTGCATTATGCAACATATCTGATACCGGTTTCTGCTTTTCTGCTAATATTTTCAGTAATTAATACATTTTTAATAGTCATTAAAATCCTCATAATTGATGAAGTACATTTTATTTTTTTTGAACAAGGTCTTTTTATTTAAGACTTTCACAACACATAAAACACACTTACAATACAAACAATAACTAATCCCTATTCACCACCCACCCACCCACCCACCCACCAAACCTGTACCACGAAATCAAAATACAGTCATTATGCATATTTGTTGACAAGGCAAAAATAATAAATAAATAAAAATGAATAAGAAAAAACACATGTACCAACACAAATAGGAGAATCTGTATTATAGAGCCAAATTTTCTGTTTCCATTTGCTCCACAAATGTCAGGAAGGGCTGCCATATTGCATAAAATTTCGACACAGACCCTTGCAGAGAGTATCTTATTTTTTCCAGCTTCAGATATTGCATAGTCTCTTTAATCCAGTGGGAGTACAAAGGAGGAAGAGGGTCTTTCCATCTGAACAGAATCAGTCGTCTGGCCAGCAGTGTACAAAAGGCCACCATATTGGATTTGCTACCTAAATTCACAACCTGTGGAGTGACACCAAATAAAGCAGTAAGAGGGGATGGATCTACTGGTTGCATTAATATTTTAGAGAGAGTGTCGAAAATGGACTGCCAGAAGTGGTGTAATTTTGGACAAGTCCAAAACATGTGTAATAGAGTCGCGGGGCCTTGCTTACATCGATCACAGATAGGGTCAAGCTCTGGTCTGAATTTAGACAGCCTAACTTTCGACCAGTGAAGTCGGTGTACTATCTTAAATTGTATAACACAATGTCGTTGACAAACAGATGATGTGTGGATCCTCCTGATAACTTTCTGCCATACTGCATCTGGAATCTGTTCGTTTAGATCCTCCTCCCATTTGTGTTTAAGACCATCTAGAGTCGATAACTGAAACAAATTGAGAAGGCCATATAGCTTCCCTATAACCTGCTTCAAGTCCTTCCCTAGCTTAAAAATAGACTCCAACAAAGATACCGAGGGGCAGAGGGGAAAGCAGTTGGAATGTGAGGCTATAAAACTCCGCAATTGCAAATACCTAAAGAAGTGGGATCTGGGGATATGAAATATATTAACCAGTTGTTCAAAAGACGCAAAGTTTTTATCTACATAAAGATCCTGTAATGAATGTATCCCACTACTGAGCCACACACCAAAGGCTCCATCCGACATTGAAGGAGGAAACATATGATTTTTCGTTATCGGAGCAAAAAGGGAGAGGCTGTTAAGAGCAAATGATCTTCTGAACTGAGTCCAGATTTTAACCGAATATGCCACAACAGGGTTAGCGGTGTAATAAGACATGGGTTTTACTAGTGGGAGCTCAGTGCACAGTAAAGCTGACAAGGAAGAGGGTCCACAAGAAGTATGCTCCAAAGTTAGCCATTTAGGAGTATTTGAGTTGTCAACATCTGACATCCAAAACAAGAGCGCTCTAATATTGGCTGCCCAATAATAAAACAAAAAATTGGGAAGTGCCATGCCACCCTGGAGACGCGGTCTATGCAATATGCATTTCCGTATGCGTGGATTTTTATTGTTCCAGATAAAGGCTGATATGAGTTTATCTACGGAGTTGAAGAAGAACTTAGTCAGAAATATGGGAAGGTTCTGAAACAGATACAAGAACTTTGGCAATACATTCATTTTGATGGTATTGATCCTTCCACTTAAGGAGAGAGACAGCAGATCCCAACGTTTAATATCCTGTTTCAGATTATCTAACAGGGGCAGAAAATTTGCCTTAAATAAATCTTTAAAGTTACGTGTAACCCAGATTCCCAGATATTTGAACTTTTTTGCATTTGTTTTAAAAGGGGTTGAATTAAAAGAGATGTCCTCTGCAGATGTGTTGACTGGCACTAATTCACTTTTCTGAAGATTTATTTTATAACCTGATATTTTGCCAAAAGCTTTCAATGTGCCCAGCAGAGTAGGGAGACTTGACGAAGGGTCTGAAATATATAACAACATATCATCTGCGTAAAGCGATACCTTACACTCTAATCCCCCTCTGATAATTCCCTTAATAGTAATATCCTGTCGGATAGCTAATGCCAACGGTTCAATTGCAATGGCAAATAAAAGCGGGGACATTGGGCAGCCTTGCCTAGTGCCTCTTTGCAGTTTAAAATAGGGAGAGAGATTATTGTTGGTACGTACTGCTGCCATCGGAGAGGAGTAGAGAGCTTTAATCCAGGATACAAATTTTGGACCGAAGCCAAATTTCCTAAGTGTGTAAAAAAGGTAGTCCCACTCCACTCGGTCGAAGGCTTTCTCAGCATCAAGAGATAATAAAATCTCTGGAGTGTCGGATGGAGAGGGACTATACAGGATGTTAAGAAGGCATCTAATATTAAAAAATGAATATCGGTCTTTCATGAAACCTGTCTGATCAGGTGAAATAATTAAAGGGAGTGCCATCTCAAGACGTTGAGCCAGGAGCTTCGCAAGAATCTTTACATCTGTATTTAAAAGGGAAATTGGGCGATATGAACTACAGTGGAGGGGATTTTTATCTCTTTTTAAAATAAGGGAAATGGTTGCCTCACGCATTGTTGAAGGAAGTGAATTTAAAGAAAATGACTCCTCGAAGACAGATATAAGGAGAGGGGCAAGCACTGCTGAAAATGTCTTAAAAAACTCTGACGGGTAGCCATCAGGCCCCGGAGATTTGCCCCCTTGCAACTTCTTAATCGCCTCTGTAACCTCTGCAATGGAGATTTCATCCTCTAGCACAGTGGCTAGCTCTGGGTCTATTCTGGGAACATCGAGATTGCAGAAAAACTCGTCTAATGTCGACTCATCCTCTAGTGATTCAGAGGTATAGAGGCCGGAATAGTAGCGAAAGAAGCAAGAATTAATCTCCAAATGATCTGTATGTCTTAGATCATTTTCATCGCTTACCTCGGATATGTACTGACTAGCAGTCTTCTGACGTAATTGGTGTGCTAGAATTTTCCCCGCCTTTTCTCCGTGCTCATACGAGCTATGTCTGCACTTTAAAATTTGATTTTCTGCTTGGCGCGTCGAGAGGAGGTCAAACTCTGTTTTAAGCAATAGGCGTTGTTTAAGTATATCATCCGAGGGCGAGTGACTATATACCATATCCAATTTCAGAATATCATCTGTCAGCTGCTTAAGACGCTTGGTGTTGGCTTTCTTCCGCATTGCACAATAAGAAATAATCTGCCCCCTTAAGTATGCCTTCAGCGACTCCCACACCATAGAAAATGACATTCCCGGTGTCTGATTGTGGGTGAGATAGAATTTAATTTCTGTGTTGATAAAGTTTACAAAAGTGTCTTCTGAAAGGAGTAGCGGGTTAAGTCTCCATGGACGATAGCCACAATCCGCAGCGGGAATGCGTAACTTCATATTCAAGGGAGCATGGTCAGAAATAACTATGGACTGATATTCGCAAGCAACTACTATTGGAAGGAGTTTCTTATCAATAAAAAAATAATCTATCCGTGAGAACGTTTTATGTACAGGGGAGAAGAATGAATAGCCCCTAGACTTAGGATTGAGGAAACGCCAGACATCGGCTACACCATAAGTCTGGAGAAAGAGCTTGATTGTTCGAGCTGACTTTGATTCAAACGAAGTTTTAGAGGAGCTACGGTCCAATTTTGGGGAAAGTACACAATTTGTATCCCCACCTAGAATTAAATGATGTGAATCCATGTTAGGGATGCGAGAGAAGGTATTCATAAAAAAGGCATGATCATCCCAATTTGGGGCATAGATATTAGCTAAAATAACTGGGAATCCGTACAGTCTGCCCGTCACTATAACATATCGCCCTGCAGGGTCCGATACTGTGCCAGACGCTACAAATGGAATATTCTTACTAATCAGGATTGCTGCTCCCCTTGCTTTAGAGCCAAAATTGGAGTGATACGATTGTCCTATCCAACCACCTCTCAGTCTATGTATATCAGTAGTGCGGAGGTGAGTCTCCTGGAGGAATGCAATGTCAGCTTTAAGATGACTAAGATGTGTTAATACCTTCCTGCGTTTTACAGGATGGTTCAAAGATTTCACATTCCAACTTATAAAGTTAACCATGCACCCCGAAATCGTTCCTACGTTACTCGTATTAACCATTAGTGTTCATAAAGGACAGTATTCCAGTAATACACCTCGAAACGTCAACAAGACAGAGTTTAAAACACAGAAGACAGTCAAAAATACAATAAAATAGCACAGGTCTGGTGAGTTCCCACCCCCTGCCGCCTAACTGAACATGGCGGCTGCAATACCCTTCGTAAACAAGACCACACATTAAGTGGTGGTAATGGGGAACAACTTAGTGTAGTAGGCCGCTTCCTGCCTAACCTCGTATTTAGTAATGGAGCTAGATAGCGCAATGAGTCTATAGTGACTTTTTAACATCCCTGAAGCAATATATCGTGCAATAAAATTAAACAGATAAGTAAACAAATAATAATCAAAAAAAAAAAAAAATAATAATAATAATAATAATAATTATACGAAAATATATGAAAAAATATTCACCATGAATAAATAAACCTATGCTTCTTGGCACGTATCTGTGTACATAAAACTGAACAGAAATATATGTGGGTACCACTTAACTGAGAGATTGTCTGTACTAAAACAAACATTAACAAGTAAAAAAAGAAAGAAAAAGGTATTCGAGTGGGATTAACAAACCTTCCACAATATAGTATCCGACCATAGGAAAAGAGATGAGAGCAAAACCGAAAAAGGTGTCCTCACTTCGCAACTTCCGCTGCTGGGATGACAGTCTTAACGTAAGCCATTGCCTTCTCCGGGTCCAGGAAGTCTTTGTTATCTCCATTGTAGGAGATGCGGAGTCGAGCTGGGAACATAATCCCATAGCGGATGCCTTGTCGACCACGTAGTAGGTTCCTGACGTTGTTGAACGCAGCCCGGGCCTTTGCGACGCTCGCGGTGTAGTCCGGAAATATGGCCACTGGATCTCCCCTGTACCTGAGTGGGCCTCTCTCTCTGGCTCGACGCAGCACATCGACGCAATCTTGATAGTAGTGCAGTTTAGCAACAATCACACGTGGTTTTCCATTAGGCTTCCTCTGTGCAGGGCCTCTGTGGGAACGGTCCACCAGAATGTCTTTATCCAGATGCAGAACTTCCTTCAGTAGTTTAGAAACTGAAGCAGTGGAGCTCGAGTCAGGCTCCTCTGCAATCCCCACAATACGAATATTGCACCTTCTCATCCGTCCCTCCATGTCCTCAGCCTTCTCCCTTAAATCAGCCAGCTCCGTTTTAAGGTCAGCCACCGTAATCTGCAGTGCGGTTACTTCACCTGAGCACGCTGATAAACCTCCCTCCACGTCGCTGATGGCGGCCTTCATGCTGTCTATGTCAGAGCGGATAGCTGCAGCGCTGTTAGCGATTTCAGACTTAACTTCTTTCAGCTCATTCCTAATGAAGTCAAAGTCATCACTGAGTGCAGACTTTAGTTCGGCTCTAATAATAGCAGATATGTCCGCTCCCAGCGAGGAGATAATGTCCGCTTTCAGGTCCGCGGGGTTCATTTCTGTGGGCGTCTGCTCACCGCTGTTCTTGTCACCTCGAGTCGCGGAGGCTTCGGGCCTAGCGCTCGAGGGGCCGCTGAACTTATATTTACGGAGTTTGGACGTCATTAAAGTAGCGTGTGAAGCTCAAACTTGCTCCAGGGTATTTTGGTCGCGATAGTCAGGGTTTTTTAGCAACAAATATGCAGAAAACGCGCTTTGAAATAGTATTTTTGAAAAAGTTAGGCAGGAGCTCAGCACAACAGGTCTTACTCCATCGCCAGCTCACTAGCGCCCCCATGAAGTACATTTTAAACTGAAGCTTAACTTAAAAAGCATTTTTCTGCTCACATCACAACCAAACAAACCCAACAGCAGAGTATCTACCTTCCCTTTACTGTTTAAGTGCTTATTCTAGACTGGCCTGCTATATTCTGATTGGTCAGGAGCCCTTAACTAGACACATTAAATGAAAAGTCAACAAAGATGCACATGTGAGACATGGCTTGTGATTTACGGCCCAACAACTTGTCCTGATCCATTTTTTCCAGGCGTTTTGTCTCAGCTGGCAGCGAGTACCAACACTGTAATTAGACATTTGGAGCACGGTGGGTTCACAGTGATATATCAGCCTGCAGCTGTACATTCAATCTGATCTGGGCAAAAAAAGTTTGCTCTCAGTTTTGTAAATGTTGTCGAAGTTTTATTTCCAGCCATTAACGAGACCTTGTAATTATTTTCATGGTTAATTATGAACTCTGGGGATTTGGGGAAGGACGCACTGTGGATGTTTCAGATAAATGTTTTGGGCTGTGTAGTTTACAGGCAGTTGTAAACAAAACTGTTATTCTGGACACATTTCGACCTGTATTTGTGTAATACAAATTAGAGTTCCTTTTATAAGTCAAAATATAAAAGCCATAAAGGTGACGTAGTGTTTGTGGTGTTTTCATGGAGACGTGTAGACCAGTTTGTCTCCCAGTGCCTTCTGACACGGTGTTTGTGTTTTTCTTCCTTTTCCTTTGATTTTATTGTAACGCCCACCTTTCATCATCTGATTTATGAACCGATACTGCTTCATGGGTTATGCTTCATCATCACTGTGTTGACTGCCAGAAAACATAATGATCAATTATATCATTATAAATTATATAATATCATTGTAATACAGCGCATGCAGCTGTCTGACTTCAAAGAACAAAGGGCCCAGGTGATTTTAAATCATTTCAGGCTGATTCCTTTCAAGGCTGAGGGCATGTTCATCTGTTACACTGACTGAGTGACTACATACACACGAGCAGTTTGTGAACTTTATCAGGACTCAGTAGGGCTGTGTATTGGCAAGAATCCCTCGAATGGATAGAGGTGACAATTTCTTAGGATACTTTAAGCAACCCCTCATTATCACAACTTTAAATAACATTATATTTTATTGGGACAATATTTTTTTACCCCCCGTTTTGTCAAAATAATCAAAAATGGTAGCAAAACAACTGCCCTCTGTCACAGAAAATGCACATACTGTAGGCTACCCACCGTTTCCTACACCTCACACAGCAGGAGGCAACAGCCAACACTCATCCCCTCTCTCCACCCGGCGTCAGTGTCACACTCTGTGCAGGAAGGAGCTACTGACAATTAACTCCTCTGCCTGTCTCTCCTCTCACCGTCCTTCCCTCCTTTTTTTCCTCCCTCCTTTGAGTAGAGAAGAAATTATTTCCAAGATCGACTCACCAACAGATTTATCGTTGGCCTGTAAGCCATCTCTGATGGATTTTATGGAACGGATTAAATGTGGTGTTAAACTTCACTTTTTTTTTTCCCTCAGCTCAGGAAAGTCCCACACAGCCTTCAGTTGAAATACTGTGCTTCCTCTGAAAAAGGTGACAGAGCTCACTATCTGATTTCTCATAAAAGCGGGGAACAGTGCAGCCTAAAGTACCTCCACATGTTGGGTTGACTTGTGCGGGGATGCAGTGCTCGGCTAGGGGGACAGCATTGATGTATGATGTGCAAGGCTTTTAATGTGAACAGAGGCTGGCGGGGGAAAAGGAAATGTTCCTATACAGATATCCATCACTCTCAGCTCATCACCTTGCTGCCTTGTGGCCATGACATCATGGCGGAGCGGGACAAAAACCGGAGGAAACGATTGGTTCCTTATGTTGAAGTGGTGCCTGCCTTCGGGCCTTTGGCGGCCACATCAGCAAACAAGCTGTTGGTTTCTCGGTTACTTGGGATATTTGAGGAACGATGGCACACGCGCACATTTTTCTTGAATTACATTAAGACTGTATTTATTTATTCTTTTTTTTTTGGATTCGTTAATTTAGTGTCTAGTGTAAATTAGTCACAATCAGCCTGACGCTGTTTCATGTGCAGATGTTAAATTACACTTTAGAAACAAAATTAAATGACATTAACTTTAAATGAATATCTGCAAAATAACATGGTACACGGTTGTGCTTGATTACTCGTTTGAATTGGCATTAAAACATTTATTCTAACTACTCTAAATAATTACAGGGCCACTCAAAAATTATTGAAGCAGTGTTTATTATTAATTCAATGATTCAGTGGAAAAGAGAATGTAATAATAAACTTTCATTATGGTTCATTTGGTCCCTTCAGTAATGTTTTGCATACCATTTAAAAAGAACAATTTTTAGTGTGACATCATATATTTGATTTTTACTGATCAAACAGTTACTGAAATAATGGATTTGCTTTAACTTAAACTGTAAGGAATAACATTTAATTTAGGGCTTATGGTTCAGCAGTTGAATTTAGTTGTCTGACATTATTAGGTTTAGTGTCTCCACAGGTTACCTCATTGCGTTTTTATTGGGGGGGGATTTTAAAACTTCCTTCCAAATGACATCGTTTTAGAGTCGTAAGCACTCTTGCCTTTGCAAGCAAGAAGACCTGGGTTCGAGACCCGTTTGGAACCTTGGGCCTTTCTGCATGGAGTTTGCATGTTCTCCCCGTGTGTGCGTGGGTTTTCGCTGGGTTCTCCGGCTTCCTCCCACAGTCCAAAAATTCTAAATTGACCATAGGTGTGAGATTGTGAGTGAATGGTGCTTTGTCTCTATATGTGGCCCTGCGATGGACTGGCGAACTGCCCAGGGTGTACCCCGCCTATCGCCCAATGTCAGCTGAGATAGGCACACCACCCCCCGCGACCCTCTGGTGGAGGATAAAGCGATAGATGATGGATGGAAATACCTGTTATATTTATTTTCTTGAGTAGTGTATTACCTCAAAATGTTTCCCACACGATAAATTAATATGTAGAAATATGTTCATTTTTTTTCCACTTTTAATTACATCATCCACTTAACTCATTTCTGCTATAAATATTGGGCTAAACCTTCAATAAAGGAAGGAAATATTTGGTTCTACTAGTTAGCCAATAGCCACTGTCTTTTGTTTTGTATTTTTATTGTGTGTTTGCTGTGCGTGCAAACATCTGTACTTATTGTTTTGACTGAGAGACTCTTAATGACAGAAATGACATGCTGTGCGTGTAACTGAATAACTGTGGTCTGAAGCAGCACAGTGACATGCGGCTTCATAAAACAACCCACAGGCTTGAAACCGTTAACTTGTTAATAACAATACAGCTGTTTACTTGATAGTGTGACAGACTTTCTTGTGATAACACGCACTTTGTAGTGGTTTCATTGCACTTCACTGTGCTCCATTAATACAGCTATGAAAAAAATGGCAGTGATCACATGACCGCTAACAGCCGTGTTAGCTTCATTGCTCTCTGCTGCTGCTTCTGCTGCCGCTTTTCCCCTCAACCAGCTCCCATTCATTTGTCTTTCCAGCTGTTGTGGTGATGAATCTCCTCCCTGAGCCCCAGCCCCTCTCCAGCAGAGAGTCCTCTTGTAGAAAGGCCTGTGGAGGATATAATGAATTAGGTGTCTTCCCAGGGTTCCCTGACCTCTGACCCATGACATCATCAATCAAGGAGGTCCTCCACTTAAGTGAAACAGTGGGCCCCAAGCCTGAAATGCTCTGCTCAGGCCCTGCCGGCCTGACCAGGGGCCACTGATTTTCCGTTGTTTTTATTTGTTTTCATAATCCCTTAGTGTTCGTCCTCGCTGATGTGTTTGGAAGTAGTACACAGCTCTGTCTATAATTTGTTTAAAGCTGCGAAAAGAGAATTATGGAGCGTTAAGTGAGAAGAGGATTTAAAGATGGATGAAAAAAGCTGGCAGACGTGGCCTCTTTGCACATATGGAAAAAATTTCTCTCCCTCCGTCGCTTCTGCAGGACACCGTGCGTTCGCTGGGGCCTGAACACACGAATCGGCACATAGTGCACTGTATGTCTTTTCTCTGAATTTATAAGAGAACTTAAATGGTCATCTTAACATAATCGGGTATAAGTGGCTTATGTGTGTGTGAGAAGGTGTTTAAAGGCCAGAGGAATGGACAAAAGTTGGATTAATCAAGTTATCCTTCTCTTTCCCTTTGCCTTTCTCTCCCTTCTCCTGTCCTTTCTTTCCCTCTCGTTGTCTGTTTTTGTTCACAAAGTAGAGACACATTTAAAAGAAGCTATAGCAGACACTGAGAGGTTTTCTGTGACGCCTCAGGATGGGAAGACCTCATTCGTCTATAGATTTACGATCATTACGGGTTGTTGTGTTTGTGTCTGGTGCCCCCTTTGTGCACCTGATTTCATTCAAGACTGCATAATTTCTTGTTTTATAATATAAATTGAGGTTTGAAGCATTACAATTAGTGAATCACAACCATCACTGCCATTTTCAGATTTTGGATTGTTGTGTTCTTGCAGTCCTTGGATTCAATTGGAATCGATCAAGAAAATAGTTTTTATTTTTAGGTTAGTTTATGGTGCTGTGTGAGCATGTGCATGGAGTGTGAAGCAATTATTGAGGATCTGCTGCTTTACTCTGAGAGTTGTTTAATCAAAAGGAGCAATCAGGAAATATTATGCAAACTATATGATTAATCTAATAATAAAAAGAGTACTTTTTAGTTGATATAATTTGTGGCAACAGTAGGAACAACTTCATGTGTAAAAAAAATAGTCATCTGTTGAGAAAAAAAATGACAGCATATAAAACATGAAGCATGAAAATCCAATCACCGCTGTAGGAGAAGCGCTACTTTTGCAGTATTTCACATTGAAAGTGTATTTATGGGCGCAGGCAGTGAGCTCTGTGGCTCAGTAATACAGATGAGGAGCAAAGTGAGGAGTGTTGTAATGGAGTGGTGGAAAGACGGAGCAGCAGGCTGACGAATGGAGCCCACAGCGTCTCTGAGTGTCAGCGGGAGCTTCCACCATGATAACCTCTGCTCTGCTCAGCTTCCAGCATCACACAGTGGTTGCTGCGGTTTTGACGAAGCGGCTCTCTTCTCATCTTACCTCATACTGATCTTTCCCGCTCTGTCCATCCTCTTATCGTTTTCTCTCTCTTTACAGCCAGACTCTAGACCTGGACCTCTCCTGTTGGCTGGTTACGAGGACGGGTCCCTGTTGCTGTGGGACGTAACCCAGAGGTCCAAGCTGAGTGAGGTCAAAGCCCACCCTGAGCCCATCATGTGTCTGACCTTTGACACCAAGCGTCTGAGGGGCATATCTGGCTCCTCTGAAAAGAAGCTCTCCTCTTGGATACTGGACGGACAGAACAACCTGCAGGTCAGCAGAGGGGACACACTAGGAGAGGGACAACATTTTTCTCTGATGAATCCCTATAGTCCTATGTGAGATACTGAAGTACAGTACAGCATATCATTTAGGCGGACATGATAAATCGTCAACAAAAGTGAATTACAAACCAAAAGCCTTAAAATAAGGACACTCCACTTCACCAGTCCTATAAATGCAAACCTATAAAATAGTTATTGATAAACCATTTATTAATGACCATTTATTCACAGCTATAGTCTTTTTTACTACATTTTTCTAAGATAATTTTAAGAATTCATCATTAACTAATCAAATAAATGTAATACATACATTTATTATTAATTTCCGTGCTGCATATTACTACATGTAGTTACAGAAAACTTTATAATATACGTAGTTTATAATTTATGCATGGGCAAATGCAGAAGTACATCCCAGGATTCTGTTTGGGCTACTGGCTCTATAAAACTGTGTAAAAAAATGTAATATTATGGGCTACTGAAGTGTCCCCAGTTAAGGTCTTGTACCCTCAACCTGATACAACTAATAGTTGTTCAAGACATTGTGCTGAATGGCATAAAATATTATTTAAAAAAAAAATGAAAGTAATTGAAGAGATTAGAGGGAAGGAGTGCTGACTTTCTCGAGACTCTTTTGGAAAACATTAGGGGCCGAAGAGTCTCAGTGGGGGCTCCTGGGGCCATAAATCAGCTGCTGGTTATACGGTGTTGGCAGGGCCAGGGGCCAAGAGCTGGGCTGAAGCTGTCACTCCACAGTGAAGCCACCCATGCACACACTGACACACATTAGGTCACAATAAATCCACACTTCTAGATTTAAAAATTGCGATGTATTTTTCACATCTATGATAATACATAAGAAATGTATTTGTGTACAGTTGAATTGTTGTTTCTCTTGACTTACAAAATAACATGAAGGGTCTTGTCATGCACACAAATACTTGGGGAATGGCCTTAATTATCTTCTGCACAGCGAAAGAGATCACTTCATCCTTGTGCTATAATTCATTTTATGTAACAGCCAACACTTCAGAGACTAAACGCCTCATTTCAAGCTATATTTTCTCTTGATTTCATGAGCAAAAGGGAATGCTCCCATTTCTCAGCCAAGCCTCATGAATCAAAGCCAAGGGGAACCTGAAGCTGATACAGGACACTGCTGCACAGCAAAAGGCTATTATTCTTTCCAAGGCTTTTTACAAATTATGTCTTGAATTAGAAATGTTTTTTTTTTCCACCTTGAAAACTCGTCGAGAAAAACACAAAAGATTTGATTCACTATAACAGGAGGCAACTAATTATTTGGTTTATTTTGCTCACGCAACAAAATATTGATTCAGCATGTAATCCAGGATAAGGAAGACAGGAAAAAAAGCACATGGAGAGGGAAAGGATCCAACTCAGGGCTTTTAAATTATCCTAAAGTGCAGCTCAGTGTGACGTCCAGACAGCTATCCTCAGTTCTTTCCCACAAAAGTATTTTTGTGTGGCAGCAGTGAAGGGAGCAAGGCGGGTGGAGGCAGATGCCGGGTGGCAAATCCAGGGCCCGGGTTCTGACGGACGACCTGTGAGAGGTAATAAAAATATCAAAACCTCGGAGGCCCCTTAACCAAACAAAAAACACATCTGCAGTAAAGGGAACAGTAGTTCACAGTGGGAGGCTGCAATAAAGGCTGAGGAGGCTATAAGTGCCACAGCATCCCACTTCCCACAAATTACCCCGGCGATACAGTCCAGTGTAGAGCGATGGGCTGGCATGGCAGATAGATGCTTTTTGAGAAATGGAGGGGAAACTGAACGTGACACAACACAGCACCAGTTATGATTTAGTGAAGCTGACGGGCTGTGAAGTGAGCTTATTAAGGCCGGATAAAGACAGATAGCCTCAGGAATGGAGGTTAATGTATTACACATGGCTCCCACAGGCCTTTATCTGCTGTTTGACCTGGCTCGCCAGATATCTCCTCAAAGCAGTGAGGCAACATCTTCAGCCCCTTTTCTTCCACTTTCGTTCTAGCGTGGATTTTTGAAAATGTTGTCGGGGTGAGACGATGAGGCCGTGGGCGTTAGCATTTACAAGCTGTTAAGCCAGATGGACATACATTTAGGCAGGCCACTCAAATGTATTGACATGTGCGGTGACAGGCTGCGCTGAGAGAAAGAAAAAGACAGAGGTCACGGACTGGAGGAAGAGAAAGCAGGTATAGACGGAGGAAGATTAGCAGTGCAAATCAAGCATGGCTGACAGCAAGCTTTTTCATGAGACTGATGACAGTTCTCTGCAGGTGAAACTCCAGGTCCTCTTATTCACTGCTATGTAAAAAATATCCTCACTGTGTTCACCTGCATGTCATCTTCAATGAGTTTCTGTACCTGTCAGTCAGAACTGATCTGATGACCCGACATAGGGCTCAGGTCACTTCAGTCACCCCCAACTCAGTCAAGGGTTCATATAGGAGCAATTAATTCTTAAAAGAGGATTTTAACATTGTGTTTTTAAGGTTTGAAAATGCATAATTTTTGCTTAAAGTGCAACTGTACAACTCACAACAAACTATTATTTAGCAGATCAACTGTTTCTGAATTCTCAGACAATCCTGTCTGGCACCAACAACCGTGCCAGTCTCGTAAATCACCTTGTGTTAAAAAAAAAAAAGCATTAAAACGGGTGCCTGGTCAGGGTTTTCATTTTATTTATGATAAATTTACTCGTACAAAACACACTTTTGTTTGTTTGTAGCATATTGCCATTTCTGCGTTGTTTTTTTTGTTTTGTTTTTATGAAATGAAAAGAATGAGGCAGGGCAGGTTTATTTGTATAGCACATTTCAACAACATTTCAGTGTGCTTTACAATAAATAAAACAAGATAAAAATGTAAAAGAAACATTGAAATGGAGAGGTACATGAAAGTATTTTCATTAGCCAAAAAACAGAACATGAACATTTTTAATTTGAAATGGATACAGGGAGGATGTTTTGTACACACGCGACTAAAAAAAAGTGATGAACCGGCTGTCCGGTGGAGCTGAGATTCACCAGCTGTATCGAGTTTCAATCCTGCTCTTCGGTAGCGAGTAGAAAGAGAGAGGGAGGGAGGGGACTTTGGCCAGTCGGTGTCACATAGACAATGAAGGACTCGCTTCATGCTGGTCCATAATATCATCAAACTAGGTGTTTTGTTATTATTTTAATTGTGTCTATGTAACTTACATCAGCTGTAAGTTGCTGAAAAAGCTTGAACATAGACCTTAAAAGTGCTTGAATTTGCCTTGGAAAAGATCCATGACCCTTGTTTGTCTTGCTTTTGGACTAATGTGTGTCCAAGCGGGCTGTCATCTTTTCTGAATGGGACTGCTCACCTGTTTGACACATCCATCTCCTGCTCTGACAGGCAAGGTGACAAAAGGCTGTAATCTCCCCGCTGCAGTGTGATTCTGGGATATGGGGTGTGTCAGAAATACCTGCGGAAAGCCTCCCAGCTGCTAGGCTTGAGAGAGTGAGTGATGATGGGACATTTCAGTAGAACGGCGTGAACGCCAAGATGGGTGCCAAGACTTGGCGGGAGAGAAGTGCAGCGAGGCTTGAGTGAGAGCTGCCAAGTGGACGCGCTCCTTTTGAACATCTCCTCTGTCGGTGAGATGATATAGAAGAGGATCCTTAAGTGTGAGTTTGTGTTGGATCTGTCACAGAGCCACAGCAGGAGATGTGGGTCCGTGCAGCTGCTGAGCAGAGCTGGTAGCCTCCTTGACAGCTGAGAAAGCTGGCGTTGAGACAGCAAAGTCTGCTCTCTGTGTTTGTGCTGTAACGCAGTTCCGGAAGGAGTGTTCATACAACAAAAACACGGATGATGGACTCTGGGAAGAAAGAGTAGATCAGGCCAAGGCTCTCTCTGGTTTGCAATCGTGGATTTCATCACAGATCTGCAGAAGATAGATTTTTATAATCGTGTAACTCGATTTCATAATTTCACCTCATTCGATGTCATAAAGTCACGTATTACTGTGTCAAGTGCTGCATTTAAAGGATGTGTTCAGTGGAAAAAAAGCTGGGCTGCACCAATTTGACGGCCCAATTTAAAATCACTGGCCATCTTAAAACCCAGATTTGTGACTCGAGGCTTAACATGCAGTGCCAAAGGGGCCCAGGTCAGGGGGGAGATGATTATTTGTTAAAGGTCACCTCTGTATAAATGGAATGGACACAAGATGTACATTCGGACACTGCTATACACCGTATTTGTTTTTATTTTGAAATGAAGACCTCATCAGTGTGATTGAACATCAGAACTGCTGATGATTATCAATGAGTGAGTCGATAATTTCATTGAGTCTTGTTCTTGTCACATGTGCTGACTGAGCACCGTTATGTGTTAATTGTAAAACAGGACAACCCTTTTTTTTCTTTTCACTTTTTCTTTCTGCTTTCTCAGACTGTGGAAAGTAAAAAAAAAAAAAAAACAATTATCCACCCGGCCCCGCTGAATGACCATTTCTCCATCATTAGCCGTTTACTGCTTACGTTTGACCCTTTAATGAAACAAATGCCTTTTCCCTGACACAAACTATGGGAAGCAAAACAAACAAAAACAGACACTTAAACCCATCATTATCAGGCGGCTAATGCAAACCAGATGCAGTGAGGTTGTGGCATACCAGATTCTTGAGGTAATAACAAAGCTCCTAACAATCTTTCACCCCCACAGGTTTCTTTGTATCAGCGAATCTGGTTTGTTTGTTATAACCAATCACTGTGCGTCATTCTAGTGGTACTAGCGATGGGGTAAAAAAAAAAAAATGATTGCGTGTTCTGAACTTTTTGCTTTGTTTTTTGATCAATGACATTCCTCCCTGCTCTCGTTCTCCCTTGCATTCCACTTTATTCACTTGGGCTATGAGTACCTGGCTTATATTTTCCACATGCAAGTTGTGGATGGTTTCTGCCCGGAACAGGAGCACGCAGATGCATTCTCCACCATCTCCTCCCGTCCAAGGCCATTAGTCTCCTTAGACGATGCTTATGAAGTCAATTTTACGCTGTCCAGTTTGATTTCAGCTCCTATATCCAGATGTTTGTGTCCCATCTAGTGATCCTTACCGTGTAGAAAGAGCACGTTCCCTCTGCAGGAATGTCCAGCACAGCAGGCCCTTCAGATGGCTATCTTCACCACCATTCATTATAATATGTCAGAAAGTTGCCCCTTTAGAGAGATTGATACAGTCCTTGGGACACTGTAGATCACAGGGAGAGCGAGCCGTAGCTAATCTTTAGCAGGCAGATGTTACAACAGTGTATTTATCGGGTCTCTTCTCCTGTTGACCGGACCTTTCAATGCGAATGTAATTCATCAGAGGAGCTTAAAGCAACAAGGCCTCTGCAAACAAGTGTTTCAGCGAGATGCTCCGTCTCTCTTTCTCTGAAACTGTGACAAAGGTAACGCGGCGCTGCCGTGCGTCCAGATCAGGCCTCCCTAACTCCTAAACCAAATAGTGGGACGCAGAGAGGTTTTCTCTCGCCCACTCGTGCCGTTATGTTTCAGGGCTGCTGATTGAGTCCCGCGAGTCTAAGGCCAAGTTTGACAGAAATCTAGCCTTGCACTTGGACCTCCGTCATCAGAGCAGCTCGGTCAGTGTTTGTGTTGGCCACAGTTTCTTAGAAGGCAGTGATGAACTGAATAAATGACCCGTTCGCTAACGCCGATCACAGGTTTTGGATTACTCTGAGAAATTCCACAAATGCCTCTTTCACACTAAAATTAGGATCTTTGATTCCGTGTGACCCCGCCAAAAAATAGGTGATTAGTATTTAGTATTCCTACTGCCTGTGCATCAAATGTGGCAAACGCACCAGAAGCAAAACAAATCAGACGAAGTAAACAACGGTGAGACAAGGAATTTTAACTTAAGATTTGAAGTATAGAGCTGAAACAATTACCCGATTATTAATGGATCAAGAAATTAATCGGCATATATTTTGATAATAGGTGAATCGGTTTGAATCTCATGATTAAAACAAGATTTCCGCTTCTTAAATGTTAATATTTTCTGGTTTCTTTTTCTGGACAAAAACAAGACATTTAAGAACATCATCATTTCCAGGTTTGACAAACACTAATTGACACTTTTCAACATTTTCTGACACTTTATGGACTAAACGATTACTTGACTAATTGAGAGAATAATCGACAGATTGATCGATTATGACAATAATTGTTAGTTGCAGCTCTAATTTTCAGTGTTCTTTCATCGTTGATTCCTTAGTCAAGATTAGTTAAGGGCCAACCTTATTTTATTAAATGATAAAACAATGTAACTCTCCCAATGACGACAGATTGGTAAAAGTTGCATTCTATTGTTAATATGGACTTATAATAATTGCAAAGTAATATAAATTTAAATCTGATTATCTTAAAGTTATGATTAATCATTTAATCTCTGTGATTAATCACAGTTGCACTGTTGTCTCCCAAGTTGTAAAGTTAGCTAAAAATACTGTATTAATGGCTATGTTGACAGCTGGAAGATGAATGGATATGTTGGCATTGTGTTGGAAATGATGCCGGACTTTGTTTCACGGACAAAAATGAGGCGGACTAAGAAAAAATCTGCATGTTCACCTTGGTCTTGTGTTCCCTCTAATGCTGATCAGGGCAGATTTCAAAAACCCCTTCAAACTGAGGACTATATGGAGTTTTTTTTAACCAGTGGGAATAGGGTAAAAGAAATATCGTACTCGGATTAATAACAATTATTTTAAAAACTTAATTTCTAATGTTGGACCAGATGCAGATGTTAACATACATGACTCCAAGACATACTAATGTGTTCTCATCCTTTGCTTTCACAGCTCCAGGACCTCGGTGTGATGTTAGTCAACCCCGGTGTTTCCCAGCTCTGCATCAGGGAGGACGGTAAACTTCTGGCTTCAGCAGGCTGGGACCATCGAGTGCGCGTGTTCGGCTGGAAGAAGCTGCGACCACTAGCTGCGCTTCAGTACCACAGTGACATGGTGTTAAGTGTGGCCTTCTCAGACCACCAGGACCCCAGAGAAAGACTGCTGGCTGCTGGTTCCAAAGATCAGAGGATCAGCCTGTGGTCAGTATACAGCGAGGGAGCCAACAGTAGCTGAACGTCTGAGCTGGAATAGGACAAACAGACTTTTACTCAAACTTTATCTTCTGGACTGATGCAGGGATTCAACTGCTGCGGGATATTTCCTACAACCTTAAATATTCAATTAGACCTCAAAGATTTTAAAAAAAGTTGTGCCACAGAAGCATTCCTGTTATTTAGCTGAACCACATTTTAAAATGGGTGGACAAAAATAATAAAAAAATACAATGCAGTTCACCAAAAAGTACACCCTTTAAAAATGCAGCTGAAAGAACACTTCATAAAGAAAACTGAACAAAGAACATTTCAAGGAGATGAGGTTTAGAGCTGGACTTTTTTAGGATATATAAAATTGCATTAGCTTTTTGGGTTTACCTAATAAATCCATCTGATATAGACCAGAATATGAAGATGACTGCATTTCAGATCAAGGCCTATTCCTGACATAATGATATATTTAAACTCTTGCCTTTTAAAGATAACTTGTCAGAGCTGTACTAACATTAGCTATTCCTTTCAACAATAACCTTGTTGAATAAGATGCATTCACGACCAAAGGATATGCTAATGTAAATAAAAGAATACCCAAAGTTTTTACATTAAATATACTTGCATGAATCTCACCATTAGAGCTGCGCAATTAATATTCAGTGATCCAATATTAATCAAAAGATAATCAAAAACAAGTTATTTGATGAAGATGTGACAAAATGGATATGAAAATGTTAAACTCTCTGATTTTGATCAATTGTGAAAATTACAAATTAAATCCAAATGGTAGTATCTTACGAATCATTTTAACATCTATCAGATGTAATTGCAATATGATTATTTATTCTTAATCATATCGTGCAGCTCTGGCTTCTGTCTTTCAAATAGTTCATTCTGCATTAGCAATGTTTTCTAAAAGCCTGTTGTGATGGTTTGTGCAGCTAAAGGTGATTGTGTTGACTTATCTGATAGGAGATTTGCTTCAGTGGACTTGAATTTGTTCTATACAGCGCACCTGAGCCGCTGTGTAATCCAGTGTTGTTATTCTAGCAGGTCGTAGGTGAACACACAGGCGCTGCGGCCTGACCTGAGCTGTGTTTGTCAAACAAGGTTAATCACAGCAGCGGACGCAGAGAATAGTGAGATGTTAGTTTAGTAAAGCTGCTGATCTGCTCCTGCTCTCACTGGAAAGCGTTATTTGTCGATGAACTGATTTGTTTTATTAGAAGAAAAGAAGAAGAATGTTACTAAAGGAGAAGAATTTAAAAAGATTTTAAAAGTAAAAATAGTCATCCATTTAAAGTGAATGCAAATACAGATGTCTTTATTCACAAACTGACATTTGTCAAGAAAGAGGCCAAGAGTCTTATTGTGAAAGTCCCAGAGAAAATACAGAGGTGTTGTTTTTCTGTCCACCATCTCTAATAATATCTCTGCATGAGAGCTCATGTGTTACAACACTGTGTTGAGAGGCCCCGGGGGGCCAGAGCTTCAAACCCTACATGTTCTGCTTCATAAAGGCTTTGTCTCCTGGGATGACCCTGAACTGAGAAGCTCATCGTGCTGTACAGGAAAGGCCTGAGAAATCAAAGAGCCGGACTCGGTATAATGGCCTCCGATCATTAGTGGACAGAGGAAAGACGAGGTCATTTAGCAGACAAGGCTGCCTTACTGTGATGCTACTGTCCTCGAAAAAAAACTGTGTAACTCCAGTGTTTTGGGTTGAAACTGTTTTTAAAGCTGCAGTGCATAACTTTTAGAGTGTGTTTTTTTTTACTCTGTTTAGTCTACGTGAACATGATTTGTACGCTGCGTTCTTCACCTGAAAATAAGCTCAATAGCAAAACTATGACCTGAATAGAATTCACTATTCACTGTCTTTTGTTTTCAGTTTGTAGCTGTTTTACTTTACTTAATATTTGTTTGTGTTTTTTAAGTTTCATGGACAGGAAACAAAATACAACGATAACCTCACATGAGCAAAAAGGGTCATAGGATAATCTAAATAATTGCACCATTTTCTCCAGTGTTCCTCTCTCCCACAATCAGAGTCAGCAAAGATTCCAGAAGTGCAGCACGTCTTCTTGGACCAGTGTTCAGTTCTGGTTTTATCTTCAGAAGGCAGGTGTCGGGTTTGGATTTGTTCTTTAGGAATATGTCAAAGGTAAAGGGATGTGAAACCTGATATTGATATCTTGTTATCTGTGTTTTCATATGATTATCACCACATCAATTGTTGAAAGCTTTTGTCATTTTACAAAACCCTTGGACTAAGGACTTTGCCCCCCCCCTCTACCACCAAGTGCCTGCTTTTAATGACGTTTTCCTTGTCCCTCACACAGCTCCATCTATACCTTTTGTCTGTGACCCCCCTGGTGACATCTTGTATTCATAATAGCTTCCTAACTCTCCTGTTGGCTTTGAACAAACACACGGAGTGGCGTGGGCCAGCTTCCGTCCATTCTCTGATAAATCAAATGCCGCGTCCATTGGTGCAGATGTCTGCTGAATGGAGCAGACAGACGGACACCCAGCGGCCTCAGAAGTGGCTGCTGGACCTCGTAAATCACTTCATAATGGATCATTTAGGAAGTCAATAAATGGACAGGGAAGCTGTCAGCACAACAGGCCCTGTGCTTCACTTATCACTGAATGTGTGTCTTCGTTGGTCCTTTAAGGTCAGATGTCAGCCCGGCTTTGGGATGGGACATGATCCGTTGGATTGTACTGGTGTAGAAGTGAGTTCCTGTGCATGTGCGTCTGTATGTGGATGATGTTGTTGCTCCCTCATTGTACTGAACCATATACTGGATAAAAAAAAATAGACATAGTCATTTCATTTCCTCCTGAAGCCAAACAGGAAGTGGAAATATTGAATAGCCACCAGGGGCCAACTTTACAGATTGTAAACAAAAACAAAACTAAGTTGGCACTAAAATGGCAGTCTATGGGGAAAAGAAGCCTAATTCTGACTTGATTTTTTAGCGTCGGTGAACATTTTCCTAACAAGTTAATGTTCTCAATTGCTTGTCTCAGGTCTTCTTCAATAGAATATGATGATAATTTTGTAAATAAAAATAGTCACTTAGAGGAAAATAGACGATGGTATATGTGAGTGGACACCAGTGTCATCCAACAGGGGCCTGGTTGCAGGTGATGTCTGAATTTCCAGTTATAAGTTGTGAATCTCAAGGCCCCAGAACTGGACTTCAGGACACCTCTGTGGGATGTCGGGATAAGTTGCCACTTTGCACTGAATCTGATTATTTAGAAAACATAAATGTCAAAATAATGTTAACAAAATGATTATTCTCCTCATGGTTAAGTTGTTTTTATTCAAATTTTCAAATGTGAATTCATCCAAACTGCACAGTGATGGTGATGTGTTTTGATGGGCCGCATAAAATGTCCATCATCGACCTCGTGCGCACCATAGGCCGTAGCACCTTTCGTAGTCGTCTTGAGGACAAAGAGAAATGTGAAACATGTGTTCCGTTGTTCAGGTGGACGTCTCGTTGCTTTACCTGTCTTGTTTTAACTGTCCAAGTGAGTCTTTTCACCACAAGTGTACAGAGGTGAAGCGAATGCATCCAGACCCCGATGGTGCCTGTCAAAGCAGATGTTCCAGATGCCGCCGAGTGTCAGATGATGCTTCGGGTCCCATCATCATCCATCCTCTGCCTCCTCATACTTCACTGGCAAGTCCTTGGCACGCTGTCTGCTACAGTCTGAGACACCTGGGCATGTGAACGGCACTGCAGCGTAAGTGGAAATGAGCAAGTCGCTCTTCTCTTCACTGTGACATGAATGATGCATCAAAACCCTGAGCTGGAAATTGGTCTAAACCTGGTTAAAACATGTCGGAGCCTATTTTGGTTCCTGTGCAGAGATGTAGTGCAGGAAATGTTTCCTAGCACACACACACACACACACACACTGTACTGATGACATTGTTTTTTTTATTGAGGTGCAATTCATTATAATTCCTCCAGTAGGCACAATTTCCCTGATATGCGCAAAATAATACATCAGTATTATTTCATGGATTCCATAACTTTAGATTTTCATTGTAAATAAGTGTAATAAAACTCAATCAAGATGCTTCATATTATTAATATAATGTCTAAGTCTTATTTTTAATAATTTCTTCAGACTGAATCATTGAATAAGTGTCAAAACTGATGCAGTGACCAACAGTTTAAAAATACTTTCTTGCTTTGCTGGAAATTAATCTCAATTTGGTAATAAATAGATATAATAGTAATGTAAAAATATATTTCTATATCATACAATCATGTTTTATGTTGACACTGAATTTTGATAAGAATTTATAGTGCTATTTTTATTGCAGCTTTTAAGCATGTGTTCTTTACTCTATTTTCTCTACAGCTTCAACACTGTTACTATTTATTATTATTAGACAGCAGCTGACCACAAAACTGAGTCACACTGGACACTGAAAGCCACAGAAGTCAACGTAACGTCAATGCATGTAAGCCTGATTAACTGATCATTTGCATTATCAAATTATTTAAGATGAACTGATTTGTAATCTCCCAAAATGCATGTTTAATTTTCACTTGACAATGTCCTCAAATGTCTTGTTTTCTTTACAAAAGATATTAATTTTATCTTCACAGAGGAGCAAAGAAACCAGAAAAATCCACATTGAAGAAGCTGAAATGCAGCTGCAGGTCCTGGGGTAGGTTTCGTGTTGTGATTTAGCCTGACTGTGTGTGTGTGTGTGTGTGTGTGTGTCCTGTGTGTTGTGAAACCTATAATTAGTCTGAGCATCACCTTTTGAACCTCCTTTCCACTTGTTACCTTCGCACCATAAGCTCCAGCTCAGCAGGGGGGAGGCAGCAGAACCATTACCTCGCGCTTTCTCTCCTTTGATATAAACACATTTACCTAATTGACATTATTAGGCCTGATTAGCGTTATTAAGGAGTTGTTTAGTTGTCACCTTTTGTCAATGGTGAAGTTGGTGAAGCCAAATTGTTCATCATTGAGCAAACAAACAAACAAACAAAAAAATGACACAGCCAATTAGTCCGCCTTTAAATGCATGGAAACGTTATTTAACCTTTGACACCTTTACAAGCCATTAAACAGTCAGAGGTCGAGCAGTCGAGCAGCCTCAGGCATGGCTGTTCTCCGTCCAGTTGCAGCTGGGTTCAAGGAGGGGAAAGTACATTATTGAAATGAATCATTAGCTTGTGTTTCCCTTTGTATCCTGACAGACACAAATCCCAGAGCAGAACCCCCCCCGTAACCCCCTCCCACCCCCGAAAAAAAACTAGATTAGCCTCGACAACAAAGCATTCCTCATCTGACTTCAAATAGAAGATGGAAATGGCTGCACAGATAGACATTCTTAAAATATCAGCCAACTGTCCCATTAAACATGAGCAATGATATCCTTTTTGGGGGAGAAGGGAAATGTAAGCGCTGCCTGTTCCCTCCGTCTGTGTCATGACATGTTATTGATTTTCAGGCAAGAGAAATGATCGTTTCGCTGATTGATTTCCACATTAACATCATGTCTATAATGAATATTTTAACACGGGATAAATATTAATGTTTGATTCATTTTAGCAGCTGTTGTTACTCATGATTCCTGCGTTTCTTTAATTGTTTTTGTACTCTGTCAACTGCAACACACATTTCCTCTTGAGGGACAATTGCACCTCTGGACTGAACTGAAATGAGACACAGAAAAACACGAAGAGCGAGCACCAGACTGTGCATATGGATAGTCAAAGCTAATTTTTCAAGATGGTGAATGTTCTCCACAACAAAAGAAGTGTGTGTAGAAGCAGGAAATATGGTCACTGGCTTATTTTTGTTGGTCTATGTACTTTTTGTTTCATAAAACCAGATGCAGATTTTGCACATTCGTCCTCTGCAGCACGGTTTAATGTTTTCGACAGCTTCCAGGTCCCGACTGCAGAAGACTGCGGACGCCTCGCCCCGTTTCAACACAGCAAATCTGGAGAAACCTCAACAACAATATCTGCGAGGTACGACTTTTTTTTCTATAAGCCTTCCTCCTCTGTGGTGCAGAAGCAGCAGCTGGGACACTGAATGGAAGATTTGCACAAAGACCGTCTCTTTTTTTTATGAATTACAAGAATTTAATGTTTATTTTACAGATACAGAACAGTCATTCTGCTTCATTTATTTACTTTGTATTGCTGCAAGTCAGTGCCATGGTGCAAGCTTCTCAGAGCGGCTCAAAAGTTTCAGAATGTTCCTCCATCAGATCTCGTATTTGTTTATTTTTTCTTCCCTCAAACAAAAACATTTGACGTGTTTCGACACCCTCTCTCTCGATGAGCTCAACATGCAAACATCTCGTCTACCTAGAAGGTTGATGATGGACTACATAACATATGGCTTTTTTGAAAGCAATAAAAACAAGGCAAATCAAAAAGTGCATCCAACACAGAAAAACGAAAACCAATAATAAAAGAAGTTCCAGTCTGTGATCAAGGTATAGTCTGAGTTAAGGAGAGGTCCCGCATTTCTGCTGCGTCACTGCTGGCTCAAAGTCTGCACCGCTCAGGTGAGAGGCGCTCTGATGTAGAGCTGTTGTCACTCGGGGTTCAAAGGTCAAATCAGACCTTTTAGATGTCCATGTTCACCCCAAAGGTGAATTTCCCTTGTGAATAAATACGGCAGGGTTTATCCAGCGGAGGAGATTCAGGCCGTGAACGCACCACTGGTTGCATCAGCCAGATTAACAGACGGAGCTGTGTTGCATTCACTGCCTTTTTTTTTTCTTTTCCATTCCCACAGTGCTGTGTGCTGTTGGTTGAGGTGGACAACAGTCATTATCTGGGCCCGTAGTCATAGTTAGAGGGGCCGCTGGTGGCTGAGTACATATTAGCTGTAGCTGGGTTCATGTGGTGATGGTATGTGTGTCCTCTGATGCCGGGTAAAGGGTAAGGTGACGGCCTGGTCTTGGCCCCCAGGTAGTGTTCATACGTGGTGGGGTACTTGTACGGGTGGTGGTGCAGGGTGTCGGGGGGAATCCCGTGGGGGTCTGAGCGGAGGTCGTGGGGAGGGCTGGGTCGACCGCTGGTGAGTGGGACGGCGTGGAGGCCTCCCGGGACGGGCAGGGCGGGGCTGAGGACGCGGGACATGAGCTGGTGAGCCGGGTCGGCGTGTATGGGCGTGCCGCTGGGGTCTCGCTCGTATTCCCTCCGACTGTCTTCTGGGGAGGAAGAAGAGACACGAAGGACGGTCAGTGACAGGCAACACGTGAATGATTTAGTCTCAGCTGTGTGTGTGTGTGTGTGTGTGTGTTGTCCTAGTGTGTGTTCAGTTGTGCTGCACTGTTATGACACCAGTGTGTTTGGGTGGGAGCCAGCAACAGTTTACACTGTGCGCTTATTAAAATATAATCATAAAAAAATATCACTACATGGTTAAAAAGCTGCACTGAAGGTGTAAATAATAATTATGTTTATATGTAAATACTGATCTAGAGTAAATAATAAATATTATAACTATAAAAAATAACTATTTTTAATATTATTATTAAAAATTAAAATGTATCAACACAATAATTTCAAATTCATTAACTATTTAAAACCATATTATGGCCAATACTAAGGAAACTAAGGAATTGTTGCTATTATTATTGTTATTACTACCAGTAGTAGTAAAAAAATATTATTAGTATTAATCTTAAATTATATTAAATGTTACATTATTATTTTATATTAAAATCTAGTTAGTTCAGAGCTTTTTAAAGCTTTTAATTTATTGTTGTTACTAGTCCTTGTGTTAGTATTAACATTTGTATTAGAGTTTTTCATAGCCATGGTATAACATGTCAGAATTAGTGTTCGTATAATTAAAACTAGGTCGGATTAGATTCTTTCTAAAGCTTCTAATGGGCGTGGTGCAACCCGAGTATAATTAAGAAACGTGAAATGGATTAAGTAACAAATAAATCAATTCATCATGTGCTCTTGTTTTCATTGCAGCTTTTACTTTGTTGTGAAGTTGTGTTCACTGATATTGATAGTTGAGGTTAAATTGAAAGTCAGTAGATTAGCCTGACACCACAAAAGCACCACTGTGCTTAAATCAAAGACGACTTATTTGACTACGTGTTCAAATGACTGTGTTAAATGTTTGCTAGCGGAGCGTGTGTGTTGTGAAATGAAACGCAGAGCGCGCTGCAGACCTTTCTCTGTGCCGTTCTGCTGAGGCGGAGATGACATTGGGTTTCTTGTTCTGGCAAAGGCACTCATTATTGGCAGCGAGCCTGGCCTGTGATTCCTGGGCCTGGAGCAGAGAGAGAATGGATTCAGTTACATACCCATTTAATGAATGTCAAGGGCACATTTTCTTTATTAGGTATTAAATTGACAAATGCATTTTTAAAAGAGTCTACACTGACACTTGTAATGAGCATTCACACGTTGACGTGGCTGCAGTTTGCTGTGACTGAAATGTGAGGCGACCTTTCACACAATTCACATTGGGCCTGTTTCATGTTAAAAAAAAAAATGATCAAGAAATCCCCGTAAACTTGAATGCTACTGCTTTAGTTAGTGTGACAATGGAAAAGGGAACATTTAAGAGCTGGATGAATGCATTTGGTTTTGTTTCAGCTGTCGTCTTGTCCCAGACGGGTGGTGTTTACTGCACATGTGACAATTAGACAGTGCTTGGTCATTTGTCAGTGTCATAAAACCTCCACTGGTTGACTTTCAAACATAATAGTGATGATGAAACATTGGGGAGCTCATTGTGTTTTCTTTTTGTGCGACAAACTCCACCCATCTGCAACATGTGAGGGACGATAAAGCAAACAGGAAAAACTGTTTTGCAAAATGCTCTCTGTTTCGGGCCCAAGCGCTGATGTCGAATACTTTACATCATGTGGAAATAAGTGTGTATTAGTGTTTTCTTCTGTGATGCAAACACTCACCAGTCCTCTGGGTCACAGTCCCTGAAGCCCTTTGCAAAAGGGTTGCTGGCAATCTTCAGCTGTGTGATCTGAAAGAAGAGCATAATATAATATTAACACAATGTACTGTAATTACACACACTTTCAGTTTTTTAAGGAGAGCATTGATTGGACTGTAAGAATTTAAGATAAAAAAATAAGTAGTAAGAGCTCTGTTTGACCTCACTTCAGTGTGGTATTTAAAAAGTTTATATATGTGACTGACAGTTGATGATGAACTGTGATGATTTCCTCACTGACAGCTGCACACAGTCTCATTCTTTGTTATATCACAGCACACACAATGGAGCCTCAACCTAAAAAAAATCACCTTATTTTCTCCACAACATCATTTTACTGTTTATTATTTATTAAAAGGTGTATTTATTCACCCACTGTAGCTGCAACCTTCATAAAACAATTAACTCCTGAAACAACACGTGTTTCCTGCTCGCAGGGAATAAACTGCAACTGACTTTTCACCATCACCCGTGAGCTGCTGATAGGAGCTGAATATATATATATATAAAAAAAATCTGAATAACCCACGCATGCACTGCTGTGCGTGTGAATCTAAACACGCGCAGCAGAAACTGATGGAAAACGGAGCAAAGGGAAAAACGCAGAGAAGGGAACCAAAAGCTGTGCGCAAAGAGCGCACGCACCCTTTTTACGCACAGAAACACAGGCACACAAATCATCATAAATAATGAAATAAAATATTTTTGTATAACATTTTCATAATCCGTATCATTTTAATGTTACTTTGGAAAACGAAATATTTTTGTGTATCTGTTTATTTTATTTTTATGTTTTAAATGTAAAACCTTATATTAATATAAAAGCGGGTCCTTTTTGCACAAAAAGTGTACTCCCGTGACGTGCTCTTCTTACCCGGTGGTTCTGGTACGCTGTGACCGCGGTGAAGCGGGTTTCCTCGAACACGAAGGTCTTGTAATTCTCCTCTGCGTATTTCTCGCTGTCCTTGCGTGGGTCCACGTAGACAACGTGGAATCTGGGCTGGTAGCGGTGCATGGAGTTCAGAATGATCTGGAACAGGCAAAGTGTTTGTCAGCACTCACGCGCAATTATCATCCATCAAAGTGGCGAGGGTCTCGAGGCGCGCATGCAACATTTTCTTGAATGTTATTATTTTAAAAAGAAAATGAAGATAATTCTAAGTAAAATAAAACAAACCATTGTATACATTTATATAATTCACAGCTCAAACGAGAACGTTTTTGTCGCTTTTCATTTCCAATAAACTTATTAAATGAGCCTGTTGATGATTTAAATGCACCAATGTGTCACTGTATTATTACATGTTAATCTGTAATAATATTCAGTATTACGCCTGTTTAACATGGCTGATTACAATTGTCATTTAAAAGCACGCATTAAAGTTGTTTGCTGCAGTTGTGTGCGTAACTCCCTCCAGTATTGTACTCTTTATTTAAACTGTAATTGTTCGATTTTTCTGTTTCTTTTTTCTTTTTTTTATTTCCATCACAGCTAATGAAGTGACACACGATCACGGAAACTCTCGGGCAAAGGGACTGAAATCATTTCCAGCGGTGAAATATTCCACTTCCTTGCCGTCATTTAAGAGTTTCAGCCTGTCGTACAGTGAAAAATAGACTTTTGGAAACATCTCATTATAGATTTAAAAAAGAATTAAGGCGTAATAACTTATATCAATCAGTGGGGGCTCGGATTCTGCAGACTCTTTAAATCTTTAAATGATTCTTTGCAGTTTATATCATTATTTACGCAGTGATTTTAAAGTGATAAAAATGAAGTTTCAGGCCTTTTGAACTATAAAGTATTTTGTAGTTGAACTAAAGTCTACTTTACATGCAACTCATATACTGTACTTACATGTCCGTTGTCATCCAACAGGTTGTTGGTGAGTTTGAGTTTGTCGAACGAGACGATCTGCTTCATCCACTGCGCGCCTTTGGCCGGAGAGTCCGGGTGATAGTGGACCCGGCCCGGCGTGGCGGGGTCAGCTTTGCCCGCCACAAGCCACGACGAGCTGTGGAAAGCGTACCTGCAAAGATCAGAGTGCGGGGGTTAAAGAAAACTGCAGGTAAGACGCGAGCTTCTAGTGTTTAGAATTCATTGTCCAAGTATGAGCGCACGTGTAAGGAATTTGACTTTTACGCATGAACAGGAACAGGAATAAAAACTGTTGAGTTAAACAGTTGTAGAAGAATATTACTCTGAAACATTTATAAAATACGCAAATGAATACATTTCAAGTCAGACATGAACGAAAAGTTTACACTGTTCTTATTATTTATTATATATAATTATTATTTTTTGCTATCTTTTTTTTAGATGTCCTATATTTAAAAAAACAACAACAAAGCTGTTTACTAATTGTGCCATTGTCCAATTCCCAGTGTGTGGGACTAAGAGATTTATTTAATCGAAGGTAATAATTTCCCACACGTTACTGGATGTATTTTTAAAGGATTTATGTATTTATTGTGACCTTTTTTTCCCCCCTCTTGCTGTTGAAATTTAACTGCGCAAAGATGTGGATTTTGCGCATCAGTAAAAACCAACGAGCGGGCGCAACGTTTTACTGTCCCGCAGAGACGCGTGAGGTGCGTCTCGTGTATATGAGGTGTCCACACACGAGTTAGACCAGTACCTGTAACGCTTGTCGTCTACAGGCAGGAAATCCATGAGCAGCATGTAGTCCGCCATGGGATCCATCCCAAATATTTTCACTTGGAAAGTTGGAAACATTCTCCTGCAAAGAAAATAACAGAAAACACAGAACGACGGTTACATTTAGGCTTTGAATGATGTCCTCGTGCTGCGTCATTCTATTTCTGTGTCCTATTGTCTAAAGCAAATCTGCATCGTGTGTGAGTTATTCGGATTATTTTAAATTAGTCAGAGGAGCCAACACATTAATCTGCCAAAGTATTATTCTAATTGTTACTATTATTGTTATTCAAAGCCGTGCGTGTTCGTGGGCCTGAGCTGGAGGCTTCAACATGACAGAGGCTTCACATTATTGGAAATGACGCGATTGAGCCCGAGCGGAACCAGATAAAGCTCCCACTGATCTGCGTGGAGCTTTTTTTTGGCTTTGTTGTCTTTTCACTCCGCGCTTGTAACTTCTGGCAAACCGGGGCTTTCATTTCATTTCTATTTTCTTCGGCTTCTCTGATGGAATCCAGGCACACGGAGGCCTAACGCTTACGCGCGCAGCGTACACTTCATTTTTTTGCGTTATTTTACGCATATGCTGATTTATTTTTGACCTCTATCAGTATTGTTTTCCCCCCTAATAGATTCACTTTGATTGTTAAGAAGCAGCGGCTCTGTATGTGGCCACGCACACAAACATTTGTTTTCCTTCTCCCCCTCCTCTCCTCCTCCTCCTCCTCCAGGTTTAGGTTACTGTGTTTAGGCAGATCAATATCCCCCCCAACAACATCAGCTGAAAGTTGAGTAATCCTGCCGAGTAAGTGAAAGGGATTCTGAAAAAAAATCGACGCTCAATTAACGTCAGTGTTGTGGCTTGGTGAGGCTGAAGGAGCCGCTAAAGTGTTAAAGTGCTCCGCTGCGCCTCTGCTTTCTCCTGCGTGCGCATTTTACGCATCTTCATGTCAGAGAGAGTCACACACTTATATTTATCTAGTGCGTTGCTTAGTGTTAGTGAGATCTTGTATGGGCTGCACAAGTCAGGGTCAAACTTTGGGCAAAATACATTAATATTTTGCAATAATAATAATAAAATAGATTGATTTTAAAAGTTTGAATCAGATCGACACAATCAGCTCTCTTTGCATCACAAACATTCATATATATTTTTTTTCAATAATTGTATTTTTAATAACACGCACCAAGACAATTACACACACACACACTAATATTGCTCTTAATATTATTCTTACTGGATCTATAAAACTGCACAAACACACAGACACACACCTTCATTTATAGCCAAATGTGATTATTATTATTATTTATTTTTACAATAATCCCCTGTAAAATGCATGTTTGTATATTTAACACATGCACTGATCCGGATCATGTATGTTTATTAATTCAGACACAAACATTAGTGTGTCCGTTTAAAGTTGATATTTAAACTATTTAATCGTGCTCGCTTGTGTGTGTGTGTGTGTGTGTGTGTGTGTGTGTGTGTGTGTGTGTGTGTGTGTGTGTGTGTGTGTGTGTGTGTGTGTGTGTGTGTGTGTGTGTGTGTGTGTGTGCGTGCAGCAGAAACGTGTTTAATAAAGAAACAGCAGCAGCAGCTACTCTTAAGTACAAATTCGGCTTACGCAAGTGCAGGAATTCAGGACTGTATATGACATAAAGAACCAGGACTTTAGTATTGCGACACTGTATATGTGACACCATAACACTGCGTGTGTGTGTGTGTCCATCTTAATCACTTGATTTCCATTTTCTATTTCTGTGTAGATTTGCATGCATTCATAGCTGGATAAATACAAGTATGGTGCATGTACAAGTATTATTTTATTAACTATTAATCAAGAAAATATAGACATGGAAGAAATAATTATAAAATAATGGTGGATATATATAAATAAAGTCAGTCCATGAATGAAGAGCAAAAGAAAACAAAACAAAAAAAAACTTGTTTACATGATCTTGTTGTTTTCATATAAAAAGACACTTAAATCAAGCATTTAAAATGTAGTAATTTAACCTGCGTGTTTATCTTTAATTAACTCTTAAGTTTAAAATGAGGAGAATAAAAACCTTTAATGTAGCTGCTGCTGTTGCATTCAATTACAATCATATATCCACATATTATGCGTCACGCGTCTTGCTCACCTGCCCGCCTTGGTGACGATCATCTCGGTGCCCAGCTGATTAAACTCGTCCCATAAAGCTTTCATCTCCAGCTGGACGTTAATGTTCGCCACCTTCGGGTTCTTCTTCACGATGGCTTTGCTGTTCGGCGTGGAGCTGGAGGACGACGACGACGAGCAGTTGGGAGTACCGCTGTCGCTCGGCGGCGCCGGGCCCGGGTTCGAGCCCGGGTAGTTGTAGTTGTGCTGGGCGGCCGGGCACGGCTCGAAGTGGGCTTCATGTTGCTGGCTGTACGGGTCCCCGGGGGACGGAGAGAGGTGGTAGCCCCCCGGCGTGTTGAGGCTGCTCAGGCTGTTCGTCGTGAAGGCTGCAACATCGCAAAAATGGGACAGCTGCGTCAGCCACGGACTGGATATGGCTGAAATCATCCCAAAAAAAAAAAGAGTTGATTTACTTAATATGCCTCACACGTTAAAACACAGATAGTGAGAAAATGACGCAGAGATCTCCCAGTGAGTTGTCGGGCGCAAAACGCACCCGATTCGGTTTAAGAAAAGTTTCCGTCTCGGTTCTTCGTTAATCCCTGAGGTTATTGCATCCACGAGCGAGCGCGCTACACACAAACACGCTCTGTTTGATCTAAAACTAAAATAAAAGTACGAAAAGTTTCCAAAAGATCCGCAGAGTCTCGGATCTAGTGTTTGAAACGAGCCTGCGGTGAAGTTTTAGCTTTGCGCTCTGAGCCTGTTGCTCCTGCTGCCGCCGCTGCTGCTGCTGTTGTGTGTAGGTGTGAGTGTGTGTGTGTGTGTATGAGTGTATGAGTGTGTGTGTTAACCCCGTCTCCTCTCTTATCTGTCGCAGAGGGCCTCCCCTTTGCGATAAAACTGGTTCTTATTTCTATTTAGATAAGGAGCAGGTAATGCGCCTTTTCCTCGCTTTGGGACGCGGGGACTGATTGACAGAGAAGTGCGGTCCTTTTATTTATTTATTTATTTATTTATTTATTTTTTTAAATGGTCTTTCCGGCACTTCACTTAACTTGTGGATAATGGTATCGCCCACATCATCAGCCCCGTTTACAAACAATAGAGGATGTGAGCGGCGGAACGCAGTGGATACGGTTTTTTACAAGGTAAACACACACTGATTTGCATGAACAAACAAACAGGCAGCTGCAGGTGACTGTTGCGTTCTCGTCTATTGTGCACAAATAGAGGCCCCGTATGGAATGGATGGACGGACGGATGCGCACCCTCCTCCGTGTTGGAGGTGCTTATTATGGTCTGTTTTAGCCTCCCCCCTCCTGCAGCTTCATTGTCAAATGTATGTAATCCTTTCTAAGAATTAAACTTGACTCTGAGCAACGCTTTGAGGTTTGGAATGGAGATTATTTTTTAAATTTTCCACTCTGGATGGACTGCAGACTCTCTGGGGGTTATGATCAGGACTGAAATAGTGTTATTTTTGGACAATTATTATCATTATTTTACCCATAACTTGCATCCATGCATTCAAAACAACGCACCCATTTGCGTCTGTGCGCGCTGTTGCGCGTAATTTCAGCTGCGATGTGCACATGCTACGGCAGCTCTATACGTGGGCATCAACAAACGGTTTACCTTCCATTTCCCGCGTCACAGTGCTGTAGTGCATTTTAAAGGAACTGTGGTTATGCAGGTCTGGCTTGTCTAGGCCGGTTCTCTGTTTGTCAAACGCAGCGTTTCCTGCTCGCTCTGCAGCCGAAATCAGAGAGGCAATACTGAAAGCGTTCGCCCTTGGAGAGAGGGGACCGTCGTCGTCCATAGGCGAAAGATCGGGTCGGGAAAATCCGTCCCTCCTCCTTCTCCTCCTTCTCCTCCTCCTCCTCCTCTTTCTCCTTCTCCTCCGCTTTCTAGTCGCACAGAAAGCAGGAGAAAGCAGCGCACAATGGAGTGGAACATGCGCCAAAAAGGAGGTTTTCACATTCCGCCACCGGTGCTCGGTGGCTGCGAGAGTCTGGGGCGATTTGCTCTAAAAAAAAAAAGTACTCCCACGATTAAATGTGAGGAAGACGCGGAACACTCCCCGGTGTTATAGTTCATCTAGTGAGCCTCTAAACATGTCCCGGTGTCAAAACATGATTCATTCGCACAGAAAGACACACACGCGAGGGAGAGAGAAAGAGAAGGAGAGTTCCCTTGTTTCTCCTCAGGTCTGTGGCGGGGTGGTGTCATCTGAGTCCTGCCTTGAGGAGAAACTACTACAGCATCGAGAGAAAAGTGAGCAAGATCCACGCCTCCCCGTGCACCAGCAGGAGGGAAAAAAACAGTGTGTGCGCTCTGCACGGGATGTTTTATTCCAATAAGACCAAGTCAGTCAGTCATTTGAATTCAGCTCTCCAACGTCACTGTAATGTCCGGCTTCAAATTGCGCCACTTTTCCAGTAAATTACTGGTCTATATATACACGATATGCATGCGTGTGCATATTTTAGCTTTAGATGGAGCTACGCTGTCAGAGTCTCTGTATTTTACGCACCAGATCAGTGTGAAAACGTCACTTTTCTCACTCAATGTTGCAACAGGTTGTCACACACATACAGAAACATGCATTGATTTTACATCAGATAGGGATACAGACTTAAAATAAGTGAGACATGGCAGATGTGTCACTACATCTAAGAAATGCCACTCGTTTTTACAGTTACAGTATACGCGCCACTGTTTGGATAAAGACTTTTACGCATCCATACTGCGCCAAACGTCCACTCACGCGCCTCTCTTTCTCTGATTCCCCTGTCCTAAAGCCGGATAAACACTGCACGTGGCACCCGAGGCCGGAGCATGGACTTGACCTCTCCGCCTCGTTAGCTCTCAGCTGATCCAGACTGTGATTGTGTTGTGATAGAGCGGCCGGATCGAGTCTTTTAATTTACACTAGAGTCAATGGAATACGTGTGAAAGCAGCAGCGGGGTTCTAATGGGATAAAGCAGTTAGAGGATTAAGTCCTGTTTGTTTTGGATGTTCCCCCGTGGGAGGGAGATAAAGCGTAAATAACACACTGCTGTTGCGATAGATAGATAGATAGATAGATAGATAGATAGATAGATAGATAGATAGATAGATAGATAGATAGATAGATAGATAGATAGATAATGCTCGTACACGTGCGCACTGACCATGTATTCCTCCAACCCAGATATGATGCCTCACTTCATCAATGCCAAGTCGGAAGTCTCCTTTGTAATACTAAGGTGATAACAGACAAAATGCAGGGCAGATGAAACTGGGAAGAGTCTGTGTTGGAATTAGCTCGTGCGCCTCAGGAGCGGCCAAAAACACTCACCTCTGCGCTTCTCAGTATAAAAAAGACTGAAGGTACAGGTGAGAGCGTGGCAGGAAAAGGCTGTTGGACAAAAATCTCTTATTTTGTACTTTATTCATAGCGTAAAAAAAACAACTCCCAACAACACGAATGTCCTTCATTTTGTCAACAAGTGATGGTTCACACGATAAAATACGGTATGTGCTTATAACCGCAGTCTCCATAAATGAAACCATGCACATTTTATCAGCTGTCCAGTTAAAACCACTGCGTAGTTTATAGAGAGCCATTCTCGGTTTCACTGCGCGTCTGAGCGCACACCTTTTTGATTTTTTTTTTTACTGCTCCACAGAGCCACGTGTGCCGTTTCTGAAGAGTGTAAACACACGCGCTCCAAACCTGACAGTTACAATTAAGGCAAAGTGTGAGCAGCCATGGAGTTTCTCCATATTCACCCACTGTTGGCCACAGCAGAGCGCGGACTCAGTCACATGTCATGCAAACCTTGTCTGTAGCGAAATGGCACATTTCCGTCAATGCTGTTTGTGTCAGATATTATGGTCAAGATTAAATGCTGATTACATGCAACATTTAGACATTTTCATTTTTCAGACGGTCGTTAAAAATTTCGTGTCTTTGTAGAGCTACTGCTTTCCATGTTAAATGCATTTTTTAAATCAAATTCGACGCGATTCGACTTTAAATGTGTACAATAATAATTGTAATACACATTTTTCACTGGGTCTTTCTAATGATTAATTTATTACCCTTTATCCCTGAACCACTGTGCAGAGTGAGAGTTACAGTAACCGTCAACTTTATGCTACAGAACGCACGTGCCATTTGGCACGCAATTTTTACGCACAGGAATACAACAGAAAATGATAATAAACATCACAATAGTCGTGGTTATAATATTGACCCGATTGTGTTTCTGTCTCAAATCAGTGATTGGACACATTTTGGTTAACATTCAGGTTACACACTGAGGCCTTATGGTTCCTCGTGCGCTGTGGCAGAGACATACACACGCACATGTGAGGTCTCGTGTGTCTCTGTTGTGGTTTCATGACAAATCACCAAAACCCCACCCACGCGGCACGGATCTCGTAAACTGCTGCTGTTGTCGTTGTTGTTATTAATAAAAAGATGCGATTGTGCCATCAGTTCATCTGGAGGAACCTGTTAGGCACACACACACACACACACACACACACACACACACACACACACACACACACACACACTTTACGCATGTGTTAAGGAGACTGTTCATTTAACGAGACTCTCGGTGCCATATTCGGTTTGAGCAAACAAATTAATGACAAGTTAACATCATTTTACAGATAATAAATCACACGTTATAAATATATATAAAAACAATTATTTTTCCCGTTCACCTCAAGCTATGTGGAGCGAGGCGGCGCGCTCCAAGTATAAAACCTTATCCTGTCTAAATATTGCTCTAAATCCCTGAGTGTGGAGGAGAGGAAGTGAGCAGTTGACCGCTGACAGCAGAGAGCCCGGGGTGTCCGCTCTCTCCGCGGGGCTTTAGGAAACGCACGGAGAGATGCAGGTATGCAGGAGGAAGTGTTCAGTCATCTGCAGGACCTCCGGCCGCTCACCAAATATCATGAAATTAATTTACAGATCTATGTCCAGTGGAAAGTTTAGGCGCATTTCGAAACTAACTACTGTGCTTTTTTAAAATCATTTTGGAGCTTCTGATACAAACTTATTTTTATATCTTTGATTCTGCGCTTGTGAATGTTGGATCTGAAGTCAGAGGTGATGTGGATGAGGTGACAAAAATGTAAATTAAATGAATGTAAATTAATTATGTTTTCATCGAGGACACGAACCATAATTAATTAAAAATTCAAATAGTCGATCCTGACAAAGAGACTCGAAAGGACTTTTGAATAGAATGAAAATGTTTTTACCTCACAATAAATTACAACGTCTTTGATTTTTAATTTTGGTTTTATTTTATTACCTTTAAATATATTATGTATTTATGCATTTGCCCATGCGAAAAATACTTTTATTTAACAATTATAATGTTGTGTTATTGACAAACATACACGGAATTAGCTTTGGTGTCCTGGTGCATGGAGGAGTCTAAGGGTCAATGTCGATATTAATTATTACAAAGACAAGTTATTTCAATCATAAAATAATATAATAAAACATACCCTATTATTATTTATTATTATTGTTATTATTATTATTATTATGACGCTCTCGTTCTTTATCATTTAATCATCTGATGTATATGAATCCTTGTGTATTCAGTGTAGGATAATGTGAACTCCACTGTCTTTAGATATTTGTAAAAAAAGCTTTGAAATAAATGCAGGTGCAAACAGTCTTACAGCAGCAGCAGCAGGAGCGCTGAATTTGTCGGATGACTAAATGTGTGTTTGCCTTCATTCGCTCCGCCGGTTCCAAGCTAAAAAGAAAAAAAAAATCTACCCCTTTTCCCGGAATTTGAATTCCACATCAGCACAAACACTATATATACACAGTAATTTTTGTTTTTCATTATAAACGTCCAAACATTTCAAACCGATTTCTTTCATTATTTATTTCCCCTTATTTATAATTTAATTTCTACATCTGTCACTGCGTGGTTAGGGGGGGGGGGATATTTGGCCTTGCTTGCTGGTATGATTTCTTTCCCTTTTTTTTGTCACCCTGAGTTGGTATATTCCAGTGTAAAGTGCGTGTTTGCTGCAGGGTTAGGGTTTGTAAATGCCGACGGGAACTGTGTTCGCATTGTGTCACAGGTGTTTGCAGATGCACATCGTCTTTCATTAAGTCTCCACTCGTGCGTAAAGGCGACCACAGTGCACTAATCCTTCAACGTGTTTCAATACAATCGCATCTAATGCAACAAAATCACTTCATATGAAATCATAGTTTACATTCATGTGACTCAAAGGGTGTGTTATAATAATTATTGTTCAATTCTTGTTAAATCTGACAGGGTTTTTCCACCTGGTAGATTTATGTGACCCCTGTGTGCCTGTGAAGGCCGCATTGTAATAATAGAGAATTCCACCTTTTCTCAAGATAAAGACGAAGATGAAATAAAAAATAAAAAAAAGCCAAACCACATTTCCTTGTTGGCATATAAATGCAGTTTTCCTGTTCCAGCCCCTGTTCTCTTTTTTATTTTTGGGGTCATCATGGACATAAAAACACAATGGACGTGAACACAATGGCCCGAGCAAAGGTGAAAATCATGATTCCCTGGTGTCTGTCTCGGGTAAATTCCAACATGTATTCCCACATTCATAAAACACTGGAAAAAAGCAGAGTGTTGACTTCAGATTATTCCTATGAAAACTTAGAGAATTCATGTAACTCTACTTTCTCTCCATTAGTCATATGTTTTTTAAATGTCTTTTATATTTAAAAAAAAACCCAAAACATTTAGTTACTTTATTGCTGGGACTCTTCTTTTTAAAGATGGCAAACCATCACAACCACATTTGCTATATAATTGTGACAAGAGCAAATTTGTTTCACCATCTCTGGCGTTGTATTTGTTTTCTTTACTGAAAATCCCATAATGCCTAATATTATTTTACAAAGTAAAATCAGACGTTTTCCACATTTGACACCTTCATTTAATGGTGTGATTTAATAAATATTTTATTAAAACTGGGAAAACATTCTGCAATACTCTTAAAAAAAATAATCTACAGCAACGTCCAGATCTGATTTATGTGATTTTTTTTTAATTATTCAATGCAGACACATTTTGAGTCTGAATTGTTATGAATTTTGAGGTTTGACAACTTCACACAGCTGCTTTTCTTTTCCCCCAAGTGAAAAGAAACAACGAAAGAAAGAAAGAAAAGTGCAATTTTCACTTTCTCCCTGCCTTTTTTTTGCAGATGTCTGGGAAGATGTGTGCCACCATTATTTGTTTATGTTGGGAAGAAGGCTCCTTTCTCCCTCTCTTCGGTCTTCTCTTGAGTAAAAGAATGAGGCCGACAGCTGCCCAACTGTGCCCCACAGAGCTGCCCCGGCTGATGCAGACCGGCCTCGACCCTCTCCTCTGCAGCAGCACTGTGAAGAACAACCAGGTGAATATGGAAGATGCTGAAGTCTGATGTTTGTAGGATTTATTGAATCAGAATAGAAAGACATTTTGTTTGTACGTATCTACAGACCGCGTGGAACACTTGTGTTATGAGTCGAAATGTCATGGAGAGACGGAGCGAGAGAGTGCAAAAACAGCCTGGAATGTCTGACATAGGACGGGTGGAGGGGTGGGGTGTGTGCGGTGTGGGGAGGGTCGGTGAAGTCAGATCCCTTTTCAAGATCACTTCTTCTCTTTCCCTCCCGTCTTTGTTTTAAAACTGGGAAGCTTTTAGCTTTTGAAAAGTATCCTTTTCCTATCTGTTGCACGGCCTGCCCCAGTCGTCATCACCTCGCCTCTCCCCTCGCAGAACCCTTTTCTGCAGCGCCGGTGAAATAGCTGGCATTCCTGCCACAAAGAACCGTTGATGTGGGGCCTCCGTGATCTCCCCAAATTAATTAATGTCTTTCTTCTGCCCGAGCAGGAGTCGCCGCCTTTGTCTTCTCTAATACGTCTTAAGCCCAGTATGAAAAGCAAGGGCAGAGTCTTACGCTCATTATAAATCTGTCACTGCCTGCTTTGCTCTTCTCGGCCTGGCCCGTGATCCTAAATAGGCCTCAGTGTAGCAGAGAAGCCATCCTCGACTCTGGTGTTGGCCCCCTCGCCCTCCCCCCCCCCCCCTCCTTATCTGTCGCCCCTCCCTGCTCCCCACTGGCTTGGTATTTATTTGAATATGAGAAGGCCTGCTTGTTGTTTCTGGCAGAGGGGGCTCAAGACTGAGAGACCCGCTTCCCCACCGGCGCTCCATACGCCTCAACACCCCCCGACTTCTTCCATCCTTCCATCCCCGTGATCACTCTCTCTCTCCATCCGTCCCTCCACAGTCACCCTGGGTTGTTGACTCCTCCTGCTGCTTTCATGAACTTAAACCTGTAATCAGAGGCCATTAAAAACAGCACCACTGTGTGTGTGTTTGAGATCATATGTGCATATCCCATTAACTATTCTCCCTCCCATGGTGAAATTAATAACTGTGTTTGCGTGGGGTGGTCGGACTCTTCAAAACTCATCCGATTTAGTTTTCAGCGTTCAACTAAAAGCAGACTTTTAAAATAAATGTAAGCGTGATGGGTCCAACTGAAATTCTACTCAATCAACAAAACAAAACCAGATAATGCAATTGGGAGTCAAGGCCACATTATACTTCTCCGACTGCGTAATGCGTTATCCGACTGCGTAACCACGGAGACTACTCGAGCCTTCATACTTCTGCATTGTGGATGGATACAGTGAGCAATGGCGTCCAAGAGAGAAAGAGAGAGAAAGACTGTTGTTGTTGAATCAGTGGTCGTTTCTCACTTTTCTGTGTCACGGAACACAGTTTTAAGATAATTTGAGGCGAGAAATTGGCCATTTAGAGTCTAAACATGTGGTTTGTGTGTTAAGATATGACGTATTTATAGTTTGGCAGCGACATTGTCGGCGGTGATCAGCTCCGCCTCTGTGGACGCTCGGTGCGCACTGTGAGCCGGCACAGAGCAGCTTAGCTCGGCCTGTCCTTGCCGTCTCCGTTGTCCTTTGACGGAGTGACGGACACTTAAAAAATATTTTGTGCAGTCGGTGACGACAGGCTCTCCGTCGACGCAGAGGACTCTGCGTAAGCTACGCAGAGCATTCAGGAGTATAAATTGGGCTTTAAATTACTGTTGCATGTATACTTACAACCGGACTGGCCTTGCACGTTCCACAGTCCCTGGACTCCGGCGTTGACCCAGATGTAAAAAAAAAAAAAAGAAGTCGGGATACAGAAGAAGAAGAAGAAAACAGTGAGAAAACAAGGAAAAAATCCAGGCTTGGGCACATTTGTACTGATGAGCAGAATAAAATGTATGCTCTGTCAGCTTCAAGAATTCAAAATGTTTTATATTTAATGGATGGTACTGTTGGCAGACAACTAGCAGCCAGCTGAAGTTGTTTTGGTTCACGATTTAATAGTTCAATGGGAAAATATCGAACATGAACAAGCTGAACGTGGACACATCGCCACCTTGGAGACAGACACACTTCATTCAGTAAATCGATTCCCCTGCAATGCTTTGATGTGGCACAAGGACAGTTGTCCAATTAGATGCAACAACTGCAGCTCGGCTCAAATGTGCATGGAAACGCGCTGACCTTAGTCGTCAGTAGAAGCACGTTTCAGACACTGATCCTTCCTGTTTCTTCTCCTCGTTTTTTTTAGACAGCGTTCAGCAGGACGATGATGAGTCTCCGATTTGAAACGCTGAAGGTGTTTAGTGGGGTTTTAACGCGGCAATTCATTCTGTGACAGCAGGATCAAGATGGCCTCTCAGCAGCAGTGGCAGCAGCAGCAGGAAGTGGATAACGTGTCCATTAGAGAGCTGCCTCCACCAACCCCCCCCCCCTTCAACACCAACTCCAGACAGTGAAATTAGGGGATCAGAAGCGTGCAGAGATTTGACCTTGAGGAATGCTATCGCCAACTCCCTCCCTGGTTGGAAATGCACAGCGGAGGAGACAGGAAAATGAGCCACAATGTGGCTTTTTGTTTGGGCGGACAGGGGATTTGGGTTGAGTGGGGGAATATTGGGCCTTCCTGTGCTCCTCTTCCATGATGAAGAAGCAGGAAGTCACACAGGAGGTAAACAATGTGCAGAATGGAGCCGATACCAAAGCCTGGAATTTGCACCCCCATCCTCCCTGTTGGCATGGCTCTGGGCCAGTTGATAATGGACGCGGCGCCCAACAAAGCAGCAGCTTCCATGTTTGAAATATTATTTCCCCACCAAAGAAAAAGTAGAAGTAAAAGTAAATTCGGTGTAAAATTGACTTTGCTTGGATCAGCCGCATCTCAGGTCGTCGCCTGTGCTTCAGGTCACAGATCTTATTTTGTCAGTCGTGTCACTCAGTCACTGGCGGAAAAAAAAAAACAGCCTTCACCAATCAGAGCGAAGGCTGAGCCGTCTCATGCTGATTACAGCGATTCATCATGTCAGCCGCTCCCTGCCACCGCATGTTTGTTTTGATCTCTTCCTATCCAGCACGGTGACAGTGAAAGATGAGGGACCATGTGGCAGAGCCGCACCGCGCCACAGAAACCAGCAGCAACAGAAGCGCCAGCTCCGGTTCCCTATGTGTGGAGCTCCACACTATGGCCACACAGCCCCAGCTCTGAGCTCCATGTCACGCGGCTCGGGGAGACGGAGCTCAGTTGGGGCGTGGGGGAGATTCAGCTCGCTGGCTAATTGCAGACCAAAAGTGTAACTTTAGGTGATCGGGGGATTAAGGCATGTTGACTTGTGTTCACTAGGGGGCTAAACTGACACTCGGCTCCCCCAGAGTGGACAGTTCCTGAAACCCTCTGGAGTCGGCTGGGGGGTCTGGGTCACATTAAGGGGGTACTGTGTGGCCCTGCTAGGGCAGACCACATGACCAGCTCCTCTAAAACAAGCACTGCTGTGTCCATAATGTCAAACACTTCCTCCATCTGCATCCATTAGCCGGCTCTGGAGGTGGCGAGGAACATTTGAGAGCCCAAAGAAAACAACAGGTCCAGAGATTACATGAGCCTTCAGTAATGAAACGGTTCCCTCACCTATTGTACTGAGGCAGCAACAAGATTTACTCAAGGAATCCATTCATTATTGAGAAGATTTCTGTTTGTATAAAGTGGGATTTTTTTTTCATTGTTGAAATTGAAATATGATTATTTGATTATACTGTAATTAGTATAACTTATAAACTCCAATCAGTCGTGTTTATTTCTACGAGGTTATGTTTTAAACATTTCTGGCCGTATTTAAGATGTATATTTTTTAATAGTGTAACGAGAATTCTTGAAATAGTTGAATCACTATTTAACTATTATCATACAACAACAACTTGTTTTTTGTTGTTGTATGATTTATATTTTTATTCCATACATTTTTATTTACATTATTAAAAAAGAGAGCATATTTCTGAAAAGTTATGGCAGCCACTGTCTACTATCAGGTATGGGCCTTTATGATTTATTTTTTTCACTTTTGTGTCTTTCTCTATTTATTATACACTCAGCTCATATATATATGTGTGTGTGTGTGTATATATATATATATGTATATATATATATATATACGTGTGTGTGTGTATATATATGTGTGTGTGTGTGTGTGTGTGTGTGTGTGTGTATATGTATATATATGTCTGTGTGTGTATATATGTATATGTATGTATGTATATGTATATATGATTTGTTAAAGGAAAAATTAATGTAGAAATTTAGAAAACTAGACATACAGCAAAAAAATCAGTGGAATTTATTTACATATATAAACTGTATTTATCATGTCAATCTTCAGTAAAAATAAGTGGGATTAATTTAATTACATAAGAACATTTTCTTTAATAATTAAATAACTGAAAAATAAAATTGGTGGTGGTACATTTTAACCAAATAAATGAATTGATAAATCACATAATTATATTTTATAATAATAAATGTACACTCATGTAACTAAATAAGAAAATAATACTTAACAATAATTAGAAAAATTACCAAAAAGCAAGTTTTATTATTTCAATTCATGGTTCAGTTGTTTCCTTGTACAGTAACTTCTTATTTTCTTCATTGAATTACTTGAGTTTTACTCACTGGCCAATATTTGAACACCTTTATTTACACTGCCATGACTCCACTGTGCCCGTGCTTACATGCAGGTATTCCACATGCCCGTATCGTCCCGTCCCGCACCATAAAATATGGATGGACCCTCTGACAGATGAATTAAGCAAACACTGACGGGCAGAAATAGAGCGACTTCCCATGCGGCTCGCACTGAGGGAAAAAAAGGCCCTAAACACCAGAGTGAGCTGCATGTGGAAAGAAATAGCTCTTGTGTTTGGGTCTGATTCCTCAGCTCATTAATCTTGAGTGTTGTCATAGTGGCATATTTTCAGCCACAGCCTCAATGTAATGATATTTAAAAGAACATGTCCTCGCTTGCTGTTCGTCTCTTACCGTATCTGACATCACTGTCCTAGATAACAAGTTGTGTTTACAAAATGACTAAGAGGAAGAGGGTTGGACATCGCAATTTTCTCCCCTTTGTGGAAAGATTTTTTGTTTTAATTGCATTTTTCTCCACATTTTTTTCTTTACGTTTTTCTTTACGAGTGCTCCATAATCAGAATTAAATTAGCAAATGTACATACCTACAATTTTGTATTATTTAATACAAAAGCTCCAGTGAAACCTAAACACTTAGGGCATATTAAAGCAGCTGTTTAAAATGTTCGCAAAAAAAGATAAACTGTTTTAAAATTACGGGAGGTTTGGCAGAAATATACATATATATGTATGTATATATGTATGTATGTATATATATGTATGTATGTATATATGTATGTATATGTATGTATGTATGTATGTATATGTATGTATATATGTATGTATATGTATGTGTATATATATGTATGTATATGTATATATGTATATATGTATGTGTATATATGTATATATGTATGTATATATATGTATGTATATGTATATATGTATGTATATATATTTATGTATATGTATGTATATATGTATATGTATATATGTGTATGTATATATGTATATTATATATACTGTATATCAGGACTTTCATGGTATGTTTACACAGATTTTGCATACATAACACTGCACTAAGGCAAAATATAGTATTGTATTGATACTACTTACTTATCAGTAATCACTTGCTAATGTATATTTTGCAACAGGTAGGGCATTATACGGGATACTATCAATATTATTTATTAAACAAACACTTGTTGAACTACAAATTTAAACCTTAATTTAACCAAAAATAATTGATTACAACTCTCACAAAGGAGCAGAACATCATCTTAAATTGTCTGACATGCATTGTGATTATCAATAGTGACTAATTTGAAAGCACTTTATTGCCAATCCCTAGTCACAGTTTAACATAATGTAACAAGCAGAGAGGAATTTTAATAATAACAATAAAAAAAATACAAAAAAACAACAGATGTTTGAATGCTCGTAAAAAATGTCACTCTTTTATTGGCCGCGCGGAGAAATCACTGCCGTTTTAGCTTCCAGCTCAACCACTGATCCGTGCTGAAGCCTGTGCAGCAGGTTGATTGAAGGGAATGTTTGGCTGGAGAGGCAGAATGTGTGTGTATGTGTCTTTTTTCTCTCAGTATGTGAGAGTCTCTGTTACAGACCTTGGAAAAAGCAGTAGCTCCCCTGTGTGGTTTTCTGGTGAAAGAGCACTTGGCACAGCAGGGGCGAGGTGGGCATTTGTGTACCGTGACATAACTCGCACGCCTCCTCTAACGCAGCAGGAGGTAACATTCTTACCCCTCAGATGGACCGCTCACTTTTTTTTTTTAAGACAAAAATGCTGTAAATCTACCGACATATACTTGCATTACAGAAGCCTCTTGAATGAAAGTGACGCATCACTGATGATCTGTAAAATCCATTGTGTGCAGCTGCAGAGAGTTGTTCTCCACACACTAAACACTATGTCTTCCTCCATGTTTAACCCTCAGCCTGTGCTCTGTTGTTGAAAACAGAGTGAGAAAAGCATCTGTCGTCGCCTGTCTGTCCAAGTGACATATGACAACAAACCTCCACAACACATACACACACGCGCGCGCACACGCATGCCTGCCTGCATGCATGTGTGCACGTCCATGCAGGAATTACAAGGGGTTGGAAAATAATTACTCCACTCCTTAATGCTGTCGAGCTCACTTAAGGTGATATCTGTGAAATATGTGCGACAGCGACCTTTTGGTTAATCTTCTTAGAAGTGAAAGTGTGTCTGCGGCGGCATCACAGCAGTGTAGAATTATCACGACATGAGAAGAGACAACAAGGTCGACAATAACTGACTGTAAACAAATGATATGTATAAACCCATGGGGTAAAGTAAGTGTAAGAGAGCATCTATATTTTAAGACCTCTCCTCTTTGCTTTTCTCCTCTAGTCAAGACATTTTGAGAAGTGTTCTGAGGCTTTTTAGTTTCGGTATCATAGTATTTCTGTTGGTTAAGCGTGTGCTGAAGTGCTACGAGCTGCGTAACCGGGTTGGTGGCTGTGGATGGTGCAACTAACCCAAACATCAAATCAAAACATACACAGACTTTGCAAACAAAATATATATATTGTATTGTATTGTATATATATTGTCTGCACCAAGTCGGTATTTCAATTTAGCATGTTTGCGCAATCTCTGATGACATATCATGGCCATTGTTTGACTATATCTAACCTATAACGCCTTTAAGCTGCTTGTTGACACACACACACACACACACAGGCATTTGGCGAGAGGCCCTTTGGTTCAAGTTGATGTTTGGGGCAAGTCGATGCTGCTCGGCTTCAGAGGCGACCTAATAGCAGGATCAGGTGTCTCCGTCCATATCAGATGCCTCCACCCCACGATGGACAGCATCAGAGGGCATGTGCCCCCCTCTGTGGACGCTGGACACTTCACCGCCCCGCCCGGCCTCCCGCCCCGCCTCCTCTACCCTCCAAATATTTACCTGACACGTCTCCATGGGTGGCGGCCCATCTAAAGAAACATGTATACACACATTCACAGTGATGGATGTTTTAAGCATCCAGATATACAAACTCGGGGTTTGTGTTATGAAAGTCGATCTGGACTCGACCTGTTTTTTTTTTTTTTTTTTCAAAGATAATATTGACTTATTTCCTATTTTTCAAATCAAAAATTGTACATGTGTTGAAAAAACGTTACCGACCTGCGTTGAAGAAACACTTTTTTTTGTCATATGAAGTTAATACATTCAACACAAGCACACCTGCACACATGCTTGAACGCGAGTCCATTCCCGTGTCAGGCCTCATTGGTGTCGACACTTTGATGTCACGGACGCTTGTTTACTGCTGCAAATTAGTAGGCAGGAGGCCTTCAGAGGAGCAGAGAGCGTATCGGGCCTACGTGGGTGGTGGCTTCTTCTTCTTCTAACTTCACCCCAACTCATCGTCATCCATCCTGTTCTTCTGCTCCCCCCCCAGGAATGCTTTCAGGTGGACTCACCTATCGCAGAAGGGCCTGGGTCAGTATCCCAGAGGCTGGAGAGTCTGGACCTCAGAGGACCTTCTGACATAATGTGTTGGAACAAGACCGAAAAAGTGAGTGGGATAAGAAAAGGAGGGGGAAAAAACAGATGGCTTTGACAGGCCTGCAGTGAAAGTCATACGTTTTTTTTTTTTTTCTATTTTCATTCGTGATTCATAAGAAATGATTTCACACGATGTTGATTACATCTCCATGCAACTCTCTCTGCGTTTCTCATTATAGTGGCGTTCAGGACTTGTGTTGTGCGGCAACATTCCGTCGCTGCACACAGGAAGCGATTCGTTTATATCAAGACGGGCGGAGACGACTGACTGAAAACACAACAAGTAAGACATTTCAGATGTGAGTTGTACTCTTTCAAAAAACCCAGTTGTTCAGCAGTTTTATGGGATAAATGTGTCTTGTCTTGCTGCTGTATACACACAGACGCTCCCTCAGTCAGGTCTGATAGTATTGCTTGACGGAGCCCGTTTTCAGGCGAAGGACACAAATACAGTTACATTGTTTCAGAATACAAAGTTACAAACTGCAGCTTTAACTTCCCAGATAAGTTTTTGTTATTTAATGATCTTTTTTACCCTTACACTTTCCTTTAAAATGAATATCAACCTTCATGAGAATGGTACAATGAGTAATTCTATACATTTGTAATAATCTAGTACAAATAAAGTATTTATACTTGACATGAGATTTGATCAGACAGCCACTGGAGAACACAAATATTGAAAAGGTTAAATAAAGTCACCCCTTGTCTTTTTATTATGTTTTATGAAGCCAAAATAGCTTTTACATGTTTCCTTTTTCAGGTATTCTCGTGGAGTGGGGGCACCGGGCAGAAACAGGAAATGGGTTTGCCTTCTAACTGGGACAGAGAGAGTCGTCAGCTTGACCAAAATAAGAAGAGTAAACAGCAATGGGTCCACGGGGAACTCTGTTACTGCTGCTGCTTTCAATGGTGAGAACACCACACTCCACCTCTTCCCATTTGTTGGCCCACACACTCTGCCCATACACTGTGCATGTGTGTTTGTAAATGTATTATTATATCTGTATACTTTGTCTTGTGAAATTGTGTGTGTGTGGTGATCTGCTGAAATGCCACCAGAGCCAAAAGAATGAAAACAAACCCTGTCGTCCGTCATTAAAGGTGCCATATGTAAGAATGTGGCCAAAAACAATTACTACATTCGAATTCAAATTCTACATTATAGAGCTCCCTCTTTAGGCAAATATAGATTTTAAAATCAAAATAATACGAAGTCTAATCAACGCGTAAATGCTGCTTTATTCAGATGATCTGTTTGTTATGGTTACAGGATGTTTGTGTCTGTTGGTAAAGGAGAGTTTTACTTTGAAGGCAGGTCATTCATAGAGATGGGGATTATTTGGACACACTCCTCCCCCATCTCCTCACCCCCACCTGTGACTCGTGACAGCCGTCATGACAGTCCCTGAGTGTGGAGTGTGTGTGTGTGTGTGTGTGTGTGTGTGTGTGTGTGTGTGTGTGTGTGTGTGTGTAGGATTGTTTGCATTAGGCTGGTCTGAGTAAACAGGGATCAGGTTTCCTCTGAAGGCTTTTATTCCGCATCTCATTCATTCCAATTTAAAATAGGAGAAGTGTTCCACGGGGGAGCGCGTTGCTCGGTAGCACCGGATCACGTTTGTTTTCAAGTACAACGAGGGGTCGTTTCACGTGTCGGCATGTGCAGTGAAACTCTTATTACATCCGTGGATGAAGGTCAGTATGCTGTCTGGGTCTCTTAATGTGTGTGTTATGCGCTTTGATCGGCCCTCACATTGGGGAATATCGCTTTCCTTTTTTGGTCTTTCCCCTTCATGTCCACAACATCGGAAACAAACACGGACACAAACACTTCTTCTGTATTTGTGTAACAGAATAATACACAGTAAATACACAGTACCGGTTACTACCAAGGTGTCACCTTGGTTGTATGATAACTATTTGTCTTTCTCTCATTTTGAACCACTCTACATACCTAAAATCACTGAGTTTCTGCCATGTGATTGGCCGTTGCCAATTGACACCTGATGACAGAGGGTGACAGAAAATCTTTGCAGTATTATTACATATCATTGCTTGCTGATTGTGTGTAAATCCCTGGTGTTTCGTCTGTTGTCCCTTTGACGATGTTTGAAGAGACAAAACGTCACAACTAATAAAACATCCCTGATTTTAGTTTGTGAAAACTACAGACGGCAAACAGACTTTTGCGATTCTTAAGACTGTGACTTGATGCTGCTTCGCTTCCCCGCGTTATCACTTCCGCACTTTGGCTGTGTCCTGAGGTGTGAGATTGGAGATCATAAAGTTCTTAACTCGTGTTATGTTCTATACACCGAGTGGTTGACTGTTGCATGCTCATTAAGTGAAGTCATACAGCTTTAAGGGGGAAGAGTAAACTTGAAAAATAACCACCTCGAGCTGATGAACTATATCTTTCCTTCACTTTTTCCACAGCTCCTTTTTAAACCACTTCAGAAATGACTTGGACTCACAGTACGACAATTGTTTTAAAGCATCACTTCTTGTTTTCCTGTTGTCTGGTGTCTGCCTGTCAGGCTGTCTGTTCACACACACACACACACACACACACACACACACAGATCCCCCTGGGTGTGTAATGTACTTCCTCTCTTTGCGTTCAGACGGCTTGGAATGTTTACTGTTGCAGAGTCACCGGGTTTGTGTCCATGTGAGTGTGATGTACACAGAAGAAAACCGACAAAACTAAAACTACAACCTCCAGCTTCTATAAGTAGAGCTACGGCAGAATATATCGCATGTATAAACATGTAGCATCTTTGCGATGACATTTTATTTCCATTCAAAGTCGAGAGAGGGATAAATAGCAGTGATTTCATTGACTCGGCCTTTTTGACACAACTGTACTAAAGTGATGTGCTTATTTTATCTGTCTTTTCACTGCTGTCCCTGGCTTTCCGTCTCACATTTACTCTATTTCCTTGTCCCACCCCCCACCCCCCACCCGCTCCTTCCCTGTCAGTTGATTTATCCCCTGTTCTGTTTTGCCTGGACCACATGGCCCGGCAGTTTGCCCTACCGCCACTCATCCAGAACCAATGTCATTCAGATCCAGTTAAATAAATGGCCCTATAAATTCCCTCCAATAATAAGCGGGGGTGCTGCTGGAATGTGCGGCTGCTCGTCGGGGACAGGACGGGTTTTTGGGGGTGGGGGTGGGGGGGGGCTGTTGGGTCTGTGGAGGCTGGGCCAGTGTGAGAAAACATGGATGCTGTGTGGATGGATGGAGAGAAAGCTGGGTTGAGAAAGTGTATGTGCGTGTGTGTCTGTGTGTGTGTGTGTGTAGAGGGTTAGGAAAGCAGGGGAGTCGGTGGGAGATTCCAGGCCCCAGTCTGTCTTCCTACCTGGAATGAGACCTGGGGGACACTTTAAATCAGCCCACCCAGCGACAGAGACACCAATAAGACCTCTGTGAGATGTGGCTAAAGCTAGTCAAGTGCACTGGTGTTTACATATGTGCATGCATGTGTGTCTACACATGTGCCTAAAAGACAGTATGTTCACTGACTCATCCACAAGCCTGTGTTTATAGTTACCACTGCATCATCATCATCATCATCAGTGTTAAAACTGGTGTTAAAAACATAAAAACATCAAAAGGTAAATTAATATTTAGTTAATTATATATAATTTGAGCGTTTGTCCACTTGTGTGTGTGTGAAAGTCAATATATATATGCACATATATATGTATATATATATGTGTATATATGTATATATATATGTGTATATATGTATATGTATATATGTGTATATATATATGTGTATATATGTGTATATATATATGTGTATATATGTATGTGTATATATGTATATGTATATATGTGTATATATATGTGTATATATGTATATGTATATATGTGTATATATATGTATGTATATATGTATGTATGTGTGTATATATATGTATATATATATTTGTATATGTATATATATATATGTATATATATATTTGTATATGTATATATGTGTATATATATATATATGTATATGTAAATATATATACACACACACATTTATATATTTATTTACATGTATTTATTATATATACATTTATAATATTTATTTATTATATGGCGTAAAGAAACCAGAAAATATTAACATATTTAAGAAGCTGAAAAAATCCCCAAAATAAATTGATTTTAATTATTTAATAGAACCCTCAAACTAATGAATTGATCATCGAAATAGTTGACGATTTATTTAATAATCGATTAACTGAGTAAGTGGTTCAACCCCAGATACAAACACTTGTTCAATTCAAACAAAAATGAACAAAATAAATAAATGACAGCAACTCAGTGAGTTCACTGATGTAGACATGGACAAGTCGATGAAGTGAAGTTTAAGTCCTGCATTAGAATAGTGATTTAAGTGACTGGTCTGAAAATGAGAGAGTGGTGGGTTTAACCAAGTTGAGGACCATCTCTGAACACGCACGTCTAACCTTGAAGCAGAAGACCGCATTCTGCCACATTATTGGGTTATCCTCTGTACCCATGACTGTATGAATGTGCGTGAGAATAAGTGAGTGGCAAAACTATATTCTAAAACATTCTTCACAAGCCGTCACATTCTGTTGTCTCTTGTTGTTCTTTTTCACTCGGTCACAGTCTGCGTGTTGACCATCTGTTGATTTATCGGCCCTCGCTGCAGTAGCTCGCTGGCAGCACATGAGAAAAAAAAAAACGTCTGACCCCTGGACTGCAAACCTCTGTGGGAAAACTGGGAAACTCAATATTATTTCTCCCACCAACAGAGGGATGCACTTCACACATGGGGAGGGTGGCAGCTTTGTGGTTTTCAAGTTCACTTCACAATCACTGGGAGAGTAAGAAAAGTGAGCAGCTTCCATGCTCCTCCTCCTCCTCCAGTGTCATCTATGTACTGCAATGCTAACAACAGAATAGTTTAGTGAAGTCATAAAATGACCACGATATGTCATTCAGACATTAAGTTTTTACTGTATTGCTTAATATCCTCTGCTTCTTCTTCCTCCTCAGAAAAAGGCTGATGCAGAGCGATTCAAGACCAGAGTGAACTTCGGTGCTGTTTTTGAACGGTGGCAACAGAAAGAAATGGCTGCAAAATATTGCCATGGTGGCTCTGTTTCTACTGGACAGGTAGGTTCACTTTATGTCTGTGTGATTTTCTGAGAGTATTTGTTGTTTTTCATCATCATGATTTCAACAAGTGTGTGTGTGTGTGTGTGTGTGTGTGTGTGTGTGTAGGATTGTTTGCATTAGGCTGGTCTGAGTAAACAGGGATCAGGTTTCCTCTGAAGGCTTTTATTCCACATCTCATTCATTCCAATTTAAAATAGGAGAAGTGTTCCACGGGGGAGCGCGTTGCTCGGTAGCACCGGATCACGTTTGTTTTCAAGCACAACGAGGGGTCGTTTCACGTGTTGGCATGTGCAGTGAAACTCTTATTACATCCATGGATGAAGGTCAGTATGCTGTCTGGGTCTCTTAATGTGTGTGTTATGCGCTTTGATCCGCCCTCACATTGGGGAATATCGCATTCCTGCTTTGGTCTTTCCCCTTCATGTCCACAACATCGGAACAAACAGGGACCCAAACACTTCTTCGGTCCACATTTGTGTAACAGAATAATACACAGTACCGGTTACTACATTCAAATTCAAAATACAGAGGTCTTTTAGGTTTCGTTTTCTGACATAACTGGCAACCCGTGGTTGCTCTGCAGCTGAGACTCTACTGACTGCAATGATTGGTAGACGGCGGCAGGTGGCGCCACATGCCAAAACATGATTTCAAAACATAAACATGATTTGCAGTCTGCAAAATATATATATTTTTTAATGCAAATATTTTGTCTGTACTGTTGTTGTTGGTGAGTTCAGTTTGTTATATGAACATTATTCCTGAGTCTCTGTGACATATCAGGAGGATTTTATGGCCAGTTGCTTTAGATTTATTACATAATGCACCTTTAAAAAAAGATAATCATAAAGGAAAACCAACAATAGAATTGATGATGATTTCATCAAGTATACAAAAAAGTTTACGTCACCGAAATGTACTGGACGTTATCGATGCTGCACAGTGCTCATGAATCAGTGTTCGCTGCACGTTCCTGTGCTCTGGAGGAGGAGCTTTGGAGATAAGTGAGAAATCTGTGAGCTGAAGCTTTGGGTTTGAAATGCAGAACAGGAGAGGAAGTTGAAAATTGTGTACTTTTCTCTTGGACATGAAAGCAACTGAGCTTCAGCGAAGGCTTACTAACCCTCTCTCTAACCCTTATCTCATGCACAATATTATTAGTGCATAATTAACATTTATTCCTTAACTATTGTGGCCTCACCTCCTCTCGTTATATGATCACTCTCCTGTGCTGTGACTCTTACGCTGCTGCACGGAGCAGACACACTGTCACTTTAAAATTTACAGACAAAATAAAAACAAAACAAATCAAAGGGTGAGACAGTTATTGTATGTGTATGTTCATGAACACAGGGTGATGTTAGGTGTAAGTACTGCTCCTTGTTTTTCCATGTTTTGGAAACATTGGCAGCCGTGGAACAACGTTGTAAACTGATATTATTGTACACCCGTTTAAAATGAGTCCATATTTTTTTACATACATTCCCGTTAAGGAGGGGTGAGCAGACGTTGCCACTACCAGGGTCTGAAGGGGGGAGTGGTGGGTGGATGAAGGAGATGGAGGGGTGACCATCTATCACCCCTGCCTGACTCCGTCCTGTTCCCTCTACCTTGTCCAGTTATGGAGCTGAGTGACTGGCCCTCTGTGCAACGCCGTTGACCCGAAACCCGTTTACTGCCTTAAATCGCTGCCCCTGTCCGCCACCCCCCCCCCCCCCGCCCCAGCCCCCGCCTTCTCCTCCTCCTCCTCTCTCCAAAAGCCACACTGCCACCCTCCTGTCTGTCACCTCCAGAGGATGACAAATCATCCGCCTGCTCCTTAAACGGAATGGAGGCCCAGTGTGGCCCCATGGTCCCCTCCCTTTTACAGCCTGCCGAGTCTGCCTAAAGAGGGGATTCTTCACCCTGGACCTGGTCGGACCCAGTCCCCCCTCTCTACCCCACCTTCACCCGCAAAAACCTCTAGCTTATATCTGTGTGTTTATCTAATCTACATGGAGAAAATAAACGCTGGTTGAGCGTGATGTTGACAGATCGGCTGGAAATGTGAACGTCGGCCATATTGGAAAGAAACGGGCATTTATCATGATGCAGGGGAGAGGATAATGTTTCATGTGTGTACCTGTGTGTGTGTGTGTGTGTTACATCCCTGCTGCTCAATATGATCCATATGACTGTTTGCATGTCTGTTTCTGTGTAGTTGATATTTGCATACCTGCTGCCTGAACTGGTATGTGTGTGTGTGTGTGCAGCTGTGTAAGTGTGCGTGTGTGCCCACTACATCAGCGTCTGGCTCCCATGTGAGGCAGTAAATCTATCATTCCCGCTGCGTTTACCTACCACTTCACAGAGCTGTATGTCCAGTGTAAACAACGTTTATCACTACATGCAAATGAGCCCAAACTCCACAAAGAGCTCCATTCACTCCCGGTGCGGTGTGTCCACCAGGACACTGAATCCGATACTCCAGATTATACGCGCTTATTCCCAGGCACTGTGCGCCGCTCCTCTCTCACTCACCCTAAAAAACAAACGAAATATACAAATTCTGTGTGTTTTCTGGAGTTATTATTGGAGTTATGGCCAATACCAGTCCACATAAATGTCAGGGCTCCACCTTGACAAGATTTATCTCCTCTTCTCCTCCTCTTTTCACCTTGTGTTTCCTCTTCTTGTAACTCCTCTCTAACTCACCCTGTCTTTCCCTTTCCCTCCTCCCTGCAGTGTTGGCATGCGTTGATTATAGTAATCATGTGCAGTGCACTATGCACCTTCTGCCCTTGGGAAACAGCAGCAAAGTATAGGCTAATATGTCTGCCGTATGTATCTACTGTATGTATGAGGCCAACATCCTTTTATTTAAAACCCTAATCCTTATCCATTTAATATAATTCATCTGTGGTGTGATGGAAACCTGGTGATTCCTGACATTTGGTATGAAATGCTATGAAATGAAGTATTCAATTTAGTATAAAGTCTGTGGCCGCTGCACACTCTTTATTGTCCCATGACGGCTGAGTCTTTTCTGGCCGCCAGTCTTCAGTAAGTCACACTGGCTGAGAGGCCTGAACATCAGCAGCACGTGTTGCTGTAAATTACGACTTTAGGGCCCCACTGGGAGGTAGAGAAGATTTATGGGCTACTAATAAGCACTATCTCCTCTGCAGATCACACTGCGTGTCTGTGTGTGTGTGTGTGTGTGTGTGTGTGTGTGTGTGTGTGTGTGCATGTGGCAGAGACAGAGAGATTAGGAATGAAATGTGTACGTACAGATATACTGTGTTAGGATGAGGTTTAAAGCGATATAATGGATTTAAAATGACAACATGCACACAGAAGTGGGAGAATTGTGACAGCAGATGATTCTTTACAGTGTAAAGGAGAATAGCCAAACGGAGACAAAGAAAAGTTATAACCCCAAATTATAAATAAACACATTTTCTGTTCAAAGGGAGTGTTTTAAAGGGACAGTGTAGTATTTATGGGTTTATATAACCCAAAATCCACTTTTTTATACATATTATGTGCTCCTGCTTTGTCTAGTCACTGTATAATAGTTTTTGTTTCATTTTCGTAGTGTTTCAAAAAGTCATTGAGACATAAATCCTTCAAATTGCAAGGTTGATTTTATTTCAAACATTCTATCAACACAGATATGTACATCGATAGTCTGCCGTTACAATCGATTTGCCTCGGGTGCACTGTGGAGTCGGTATGAGTGTTTTTAATGCCATGCTAACTTGTATCATTGACTTGCGCTAGCCATAGCATCAGCGAACTCGGCAACTAGAAGAACTGAATGAAATTTCTTGAAAACGTCTCCAGACGTCTCCATCACACTTGGAAAATAGGTCTTATGTCCAAAATTTCCGAACTATCCCTTTAAGCACTTCTATATTATACAGCGACTAGACAATGCAGGAGCACATAATATGTATAAAAAAGTGGATTTTGGGTCATATAAACCCATAAATACTACACAGTGTCCCTTTAAGCACTTCTGTATAGGCTGTGTAGAATTTGATGACAGTAATGTGACTATTTACCAGTCTGCTGATGTCTTATCCATTCAGTCATAGGTTACATTGTGTCTACATTTTTCCACGTTTACATTTCAATAAGGATTATATGCGAGAACATGAAGTCGACAGAAATGTGCACTCTCACCGCACACAGAGAGAAGCCTCCCAGAAGCTTCTCACTTGCTTTTTGACAGATCCACACTTCACGACGCTGAATGAGAAGCCGCAGCTAAAATGCTTTCTCATGTATAGCCTTATATGCTCCGTGTGTGTGTATATATCTGTGTGTGTTTGTGTATATCTGTGTGTGCGTACATGTGTGAGTGTCTGACGTTAAGACATGTTCCCTCTCAACGCGGCTTTTGGCTTGAAAATCACTGCCTTCTCCCTAAGAGCTCCTCTTTGACAGAGCAACAATAGAATCAAATCTGACTCAAGCAACTGTCACACAAAAAGAGTGAAAGAGCTCATATGCCAATGTGTGTGTGTGTGTGTGTGTGTGTGTGTGTGTGTGTGTAAAGGCATGCATAATCGCCTATTTGCTCTTATTTGTTGTGTGGGTGTCCCTGTCTATCTGTGTGTGTGTTCACCTGCAACCGCAGCTATTCATGAGGCAGAGATGAGCTCATGAGGGCGGGTCTGGCAGAGGCAGCACTGAGTGTATGGACCTGCAGCCCCTCTCAAATCCAAGGTTAATCCCAGCCTTTCACACTCCAGAGTCTAGTTAACAGAGAAGCGCGGTGGGTGGGTAGGGAATTAGGTGACATCGGGATAAAGTACGAGCAGATACTGTGTGTTTGAAACCACGCTAAAGCTTTCAGAGCACTGTTTGTTTGTGTTTGAGCGCGAGGACTTTGCATGACGTCCACGAGAGATTACTTCAAGCAAGTATGCAAAGAAAATATCATAAGTGAATTCTTATTAGAAAGATTTCAACAAAACATAGTGATATTGTTAATGTCAACATTTAACTTTCTTGAAACCTACAATAACGAAAATGGTTAATGCAACTTAAAGGCGCCATATGTAAGAATATGGCCAAAAACAGTTACTACATTCAAATTCAAAATACATAGGTCTTTTAGGTTTCTTTTTTTTTACGTAACTGGCAACCCGTGGTTGCTCGGCAGCTGAGACTCTACTGACTGCAATGATTGGTAGACGGCAGTAGGTGGCGCCACATGCCAAAACGTGATTTCAAAACATAAACATGATTTGCAGTCTGCAAAATATATTTTTTAATGCAAATATTTTGTCTGTACTGTACAGTTCACAATGACACAAAGTGAATTGGTCAAATGTGTTTACTGACAGTTGGTGACTGGAAACACTGAAATAAGTGCGAGTCTGAGGAGTGAACGTCAACAGAAACATAACCTGAGACTAAATCTGAGTTTATGTGTAACTTTCAAAGACTAATGAAAAAAACGATTTTTTAATGGATTATTGCTTGCTTTAATCTGCTGCTCAGGAGTCAACGATGCAGCTCTTGATGTTCCTACGTTTCTTTCTTCCCCAGATGCTTGGAGCCCTTTTCTATCCACAGTTATAGACTTTTTGGTAACACACAGGCTTGTTGTTTTTTTTTTCTTTTGTTGCTGAGAATTGAAAGTGGTTTGATGAGAGCCACGAGGCTGAACCAAAAACTGTAAATTTGCGGCCTGAAAAGCAAAACAGTAAGCTGAAAAGACGCTAAAACCTCAGCTGAGCTCAGATTAACTGCAGTGGCTTGTAATGATAACGGGGCTTTTTAAAAAAAAAATGTTTGTTCTTCCCTTTTTACTGTTGATTTCATGTTTCATGCCAATCTAATCCTCCACTGGTGCACGTTGTCAATGCGGGAGATTAACGGAGATTTAAACCTCGGGGAGCGGCGTGCACGCCCGCATTCGCTCCTGTTTTGCAACTGCAGACGCAAGTCGGTGTGAAGAAAGTGGAACAGATGGCAGATGTTTAGCGTGCAGGTGTGTGTGTGTGTGTGTGTGTTACTGCGCTCGCAATCCACTACCACCAGACACACACACACACACACACACAAACATTGGTAGCCGATGTCGTGCCACTTTTTCCAAACCCTCAAGCGCACATTCGGGGTTTTTATGCACTCCTTGGCACTCCTTGTGTGTGTGTGTGTGTGTGTGTGTGTGTGTGTGTGTGTGTGTGTGTGTGTGTGTGTGTGTGTGTGTGTGTGTGTGTGTGTGTGTGTGTGTGTGTGTGTGTGTGTGTGTGTGTGTGTGTGTGTGTGTGTGTGTGTGTGTGTGTGTGTGTGTGTGTGTGTGTGTGTGTGTGTGTGTGTGTGTGTTCTTTCCCACTGGCTCAGCTGACATGGCATTAAAGCACTCAGAGCAGCATGGAGCCACTGGCGTGTAGCCTGCGAGGGATTGAGAGAGGGCCGACAGTCACTATATGTTTTTCCTCTTCGTTGCCCCCACACACACTTTCTTTCTTTTAATAAGGGTGTCACTCCCTTTCCTCGTCTCACACACACGCCCACACACACACACACACACACTGAAACATGAAAAACCAATTGCAGTTGATGAAATCCATCCTTCAGCTTTTATTTCCGTGCTTCCCAGAGTCTCCCCTCGTCCTCTCTCTGCCTGATTGATTGTTTCGCCCTGTTTTCGTCAACAGAGAATTCCACAGGAAACGACTGTAATTAAGAAATATCGACGCTGGATACATCTATTTGCTTTTCCAAAATGATCATTAGCAAAAATTTCGGCCGCAGTCGTTCATCACTGTACAGAGGCACTTTGGCATCGGACGCACTCGCTCGCTGCGAGCCTATCCCAACATTTGTCCTGGCGATGACTTCATTAGAGGTTCGACTCGTTGTCCCGTGAACACGTGTCTCACAGGGAGATATGATATATCGACTGCGCTAACTGCTCATCTGTCTTCCATACATATGGAAAAAGTGCAACAACCCCTGAAATGAAACAAGGAGGTAGAAAAGACGGCGGAATCGCCATGACAATGATGTTACAACTCAACTCCTCTGCTCACCCCCTCCCTTCCCTGAGCGTTACGGTGTCCTCAGCCGGTCAAATGTCGTCCTCGTCGTCTTTCTCCGTGTCAGCAGATGAGGTTCGTGAGGCGAGGGAGAGGGCGGAGCTACCGCGGCCGTAGCAGACGAAGTGGAGAGAGTGGAGGCGGGACTTCTGCTACAAGTAAAGAGACGCTTGATTTGTTCTCTCGCGTTTGTCCTTACAGGCTCCAGTAGAAACATGGCGTCTCGCTGCTAACAGTGGCAATGCAACCGCGGCCCGCGACCATGTTATTTTACATTACTTTTTGAAACACTAGGAAAAAGAAACAAAAACTAAATATACAGTGACTAGACAATACAGGAGCACATAATATGTATACAAAAGTGGATTTTGGGTCATATAAACCCATAAATACTACAGTGTCCCTTTAACCTCCTCCTAGATTACTGTCTTCCATGTTTGAGACTGATTGGCAGCCATCATCTCACTGTAGCTCCTCAACAGTGCTCAAGATAATCTGAAACCTTTTCCCCTTTTATGATAAATACAAATACTCCTTAAATACTTCCTCATTCTCAAGTGACCCAGGGGCCACAACAAATCCAGGCTGGTCAGGAGGGGTCAAGTGAAGAAAAGTCCAACATTTTGGGGGGAAAATAATCTTTTTGGTAGAGATCAAGGGAAATATGAGTTAAAATGATATCACAATATTCCTCCATAACACATTCCTTCACTTATATTTGTTGCTATATTTTTCTTTTAGGATTGAAAACATACCAATTTAATGATACAGAACTCTCCTTCTTTTTACCTGATGTTACTGTGGTTATCGTTGCAGTGTCCATCACCTCTCCTGGTGTTGTCTCTCCTGGTTTGTTCCACCCAAACCTCTGTGATCGTCTGACTGGTTTGTGTTTTTCCACTGCAGACTTTGTTGTGGCGATGTCGCTGCGTTCCCAGGTCTCGGCAGTTACTGTGGTGAGTAGAAACGTTGGTAATACCAATAATTTGGAGCAAAAGTCTTCAAGGATAAAGGCCAAATTCTTTCTTTTGATATAGAAGATTACAACAAAATTGACTCCGAGGCAGTATTTCTTTGTTCGTCACATTGAAAAGAGTCTAACCAAGGCTTCACAGATGCATAATCAGTCTGGTGGAGCACAAACCCTGCAGCTCTGGAAAATATAATAAAGACTCATGTATTTCACGGACACCTAGACAGGTTTATATTTAGAAGAAACCAGAGGAAGCATTCAAACTGTAATATCTGTTGCCAGCCGTTCAAACACAGATAATCTGTAGAGATCTGGCAGTCGTCCACTGGGTCTTTACCAGGTCTAATGATTGCACGACAGGGATGAACATTCACTGTTTACTCCAGAACTGACAGCCTGCAGCACTTCATCACAGCCACAAAAAAAAACTGCAGCAGGTAGTTTCTGTCTATCGTCAAATTGCTCTAATCATCATCATCATCATCATCATCATCGTCGTCTTTCGACCAAAACTAAGAACCACAGGGTTTCAACCGAGCAATACGTCTTCACGTGATTTATTCATTTACTAATTTTGAAAAATTAAACATTGTGTCCGTGCGTGACAACAAAGACAGATCAACACACTTAACCAGGCTGATAAACTTGCTGCCGTGGTAGTAGATAACTTTTAATTATAAACAAATTTAAGTACGTTTTTTTTTTTACTTCTGGTGTGCGCTGACCTCTGATTTTATGACAACATACCTGGGTGTCACGGCACAATTTATTTATTTGCGATCACTGGAAGTTGCGATCCTTTGCCTCTCTCTGGTCCTCCCTCACTCACTTTATCATGACAAATGTGAATGTCTGAGTTTCTAAGGACATTCTCAGTTCAATGTGCAGCTCTGAGAACACAGAGCATTTTGGCTTCTTTTTCCATTAACTATGTTAAAACATACAGTATATACAGAGGATATAAGAATGTGCAGTATAGAGTGTCTTATATCCTTTTTTTTTTTTTAGCACAAGGCAATCTGTTACAACTATATAAACCTGGGAGTACCGGTCTTAACCACTGTGCTAAAAGTACGCAAAAATTTTAAAAATTGGATAGAATTAGTGAAATTTGGAAATTTGTCAAAGTTTAAAGTTCACTTGGCTCGTTTTTATGAACAAAAAGAAAAGAAAAACAAGTCTAATTTTGTGACTTCTGCACAATTATTGCTACTTTTATCATGACCTGAATATCTGACCTATAAACACACACCCCCAGGATGTCCAAATAAGGAGTTGTGTATTATTCCCTCTCAAATTACCATGGGTGCACCTGCGGCACCGATCCGTGCCGCATGAGCACTAAGGGCTAATCTATTGACAGCCCTTGACAGAAGCACGTTTCCTAGTTTAGCCCTAGTATTGACAGCCCGAGAGACGATTGCAAACGGTTTGTACGAGTACGACTGAAAACACAAAAGAAGTGCCCACAAAAAGTAAATACTTCTTTTCACTGTGTATGATAAGGGTTCAAGTGTGCATACAGTGCTGCCACTGTATGCACACTTGAACCCTTATCACACACACACACACTTTTTTTGTTGGCTGAGAACACAGATTTGCAGTCTGCAGTGTTTGTGTGTGTGTGTGTGAGAATGGTGGGGGTGGACTTTAATGGTCTGATCCAGGTCTTGCACTGATTCACCGCCAAAGTTATTGACATCGTGTCAACGTAGAGTCCTTTAAAGGATAACTGTGCAAACGTGTGTGTGTGTGTATGTGTGTGTGTGTGTGAACACTTGTGACCAAACTCTTTTTTTGTGCACACAAAATGGAGAAAGCGTGATTTATGACGGGCTTCTTAATCATTCCCAAAGAGACAGTTTGTTGTGTATTCAGTGAATCCTCTCGATGCTTTTGCAGCTGAGCTCGTAAATCAGTCTCTACACTAACAAGGAACGAGTCGGAGTGTAAATATGACAGAGATAGTGGGAAGAGAGAGGGCAACGCAGATATCCCTCTGACCTTTGACCTTTCAAACCTCAGCGGAGGTTCCACATCAACAAAGTAAATAATGTAGAGGTGTACAGGTGTTACTTTAACCAAAGGCATGTTTCAGGGAGAGGAAGAACAGTCTTTTGTGAACTCCTAAGTAGTAAAATACTATTATATTATATAGTTATATCCGCTGGAACTGCAACAGTAAAGTTATGAAAAGTGGCACTAAGTTTCCAGACAGAAATATCATTTTACTCTTTAACACTGTGCTCATGCTGCAGGTGCACCCATGGGAATTAGCTGTGGGAATAATACACAACTCCTTATATGGTCATCCTGGGTGTGTGTTTATAGGTCACATATCCAGGCTATAAAATATGCGTTTTTTCGTCTTGTTATGTGTTGTTGAGTCAAAGTTATGATTCATTTTATATCGCATTTTTGGTTGAGATATAAAGTAGCAATAATTGCACAGATTTTTCTTTTCTTTTTGTTCAGAAAAAACGACCCAAGTGAATTTTGAACTGTGACGTATTTCCAAATGTCATAAATTCAATCCAATCGGAAACATCTTGAGTAGTTTTGCTCAGGTGTGTTTATATAGTTAATAATAATAAAACAGTCTCATCAGATTACCTACACGCTTAGAAATAAGGGTTCCAAGAGAGAACCATTTGCAAGAACCCTTTTTTCAAGGGTTCTTGGTAACACTAATGGTTCCAGTATGAACCATTTTGATCCAGAGAACCTTTTAAAACCCCTTTTCTGAATAAAGGGTTTTAAAAGGGTTCTTGGTGGATAATAAAGGTTCTACCTGGAGCCAAAAAGGGTTCTCCTATGAGGACAAGCCGAAGAACCTTATATATATATATAGAGTGTAGGTTGTGCTGAAAAAAAAGGATATAAGACGCTCCATATTGCACATTCTTATAGCTATTTTAACAGTATATTTTTACATAGTAAGCAGCCTAAATTCCCTGTGTTCTTGACCCCTAATAAGTGGCTAATATCAGGCGAGGGTTAGTATCTGATCCCTCTCACCCATTAATGGTTTGCTAAATAACCTTATAGGGAAATTGGTTGGTCAGAAAGTAAAGGATGGATGTGGATTGTATTTTCTTATGGCCAAATTAGCCAGTCTTAGTGGTGACGTAAATCTCAGTGTACTGACACTGTAGGAAACTGAACAGCCTTGGCAGAGGTGAGCACTCTCTATTATATGCTGAGTAATTCTGCAGCAATGACAATCCACTGCCAGCTCCTGTGGCGTCATATATTTGGAAAAAATGTAAAGCATGATCATTACGTACTGCAGTTATTTACTGCAATTATCTTGGTATGAATTATCATTTAAATCAGCGGTCTATAAAGCTGTCCACCACAGCAGCATTAATATGCAAATTCATCCACGAAGCAACAGCGCGGTGACGTAACACACTGAAGTTGTGAAGGTGTGTCGGCCCACATGCCAACAGGAACGTGTGCGATTGTTTAGTTTCCGATTGTACATCATGTGGAGCTAAATCGCCTTCCGTGTATAAGCAGCAGACACGAAGAGACAGAAAAATAAAGCACTGGCACTTGTCGCGACTCGCTGCATCCAGTCCAAGCGAAGAAAGCCCACAAATACTTTGGCAGGAGTCTCCCAGGGACAGGGTTTCCACACAGACTTTACAAACACAAAATGTGAATATTCAAGAAATGTACACGACCGTATAAAAGTTTGGGGTCACTTAGAAATGTCCTTATTTTGGAAGGAAAAACCTTTTTTTTATTCAATGAATATAACATTAAATTAACCAGAAATACACTCTATACATTGTTAATGTGGTAAACGACTATTCTAGCTGCAAACGTCTGGTTTTTAATGGAATATGTACATAGCCACGACTCATTCTCAAATTGGATATTTTGCCATAAATGGCCAATACAGAGAATGTAATAAACGAAGATCAGAGCAAGTAGCAATGTGTGAACGTGTTGCTCCATAGTGAGTCAAAATTGGCGCTTTTCTACCGGAAGATATAAACACATTGATGAAACGTCAATCGGGCCAATTTTGATTCGTTTGCTGGTGTGAAAGCGGACCACACTGGAGTCATACGTTACATAATAACAATTGTATTGCCTGGTGCGGATCAAATAATCCAACTAGTGGTGTGAAAGCGCCCTTACTGTATGTGTTTCTGTTCACCAAAACACTAGGCATTGAAAACACGATGAACGACTGCTGTATGAAAAATAAATCCAAAGTGGTTTCCAGCTGTTTTCCTCCTTTAAATAATTCTGCGTGCTCAGCCTCTCGAGGATGTACATGTGAAACTCCCTGGTCCACGGGGTCTCATCTAAGTTTCCAGAGGTTAACTCGATGTCCTGTGTGACCCCCAAAGGATTGAGTTGAGGACTGTTGGAAGGGATTCCTCTCTGTGTTTTTAGACCCCCTGCCTCCCCCCCCCCCCCCCCACTCAACATCTCAGGAGGTCCGGGCCAGGCCTGGCAGCCCCTCAAAGGCGCCCTTCTTTTGCCCTGCGCCCCTGGGGAGGGCAGCCCCCCCCCCCCCCCCCCAACATTTATGCAAAAAGTCAACAAGCCCTAATTGTAGGATCAGCTTACAAACCAAATTCTTCTTGAGCCCATTAACAACTGCAGTTAATTATAAGTCGAGCAGAGGGGTGTTTGAGCATGAGTGACGGCACAAACACATACAAAAACACAGCGGGAAATGAGAAGCATTGGAAACATTTTCACAGATACATGCATGTGTGTGTATCTGTGCACACATTAGCCTTTTTCAGACGGACCTCCCAGACTACACTAAATCTCTTCTTCATTGCTCTTTAGGGCAGGGATTTGCTCTAATGAAGGAGAGGATCAGAGCTCTGACTCGCACATTGTCAAAGTCTCAATTAGACCAATTTCCCCCGCAGCTTGTCAGACGTGTCAGTCTGACAGTGGGATCAATCCACCCTCTAATTACACTCTTGGACAGCTGAGTAGCGCGGTAGGCTAAAAATAAGACGCCGATAAGAGGAAGTGAGCTGTCACACTGTGACAAAAAACAGGTTCGATGGGCAAAAAGCTGGCAGGATGGTGTGATAATTATTGCTGTCACTGCGGCGTGAGCTGTGCGCGACTGTGCCGCGGTTGTTATGTAAATGTATGGTATGTACGACATCTGCTGAAAAGATGTTTCGTGGCAACGTGTCAACTCGGTCTGTCTTGTCCTTAAAAATCCAACTTGTAAAGAAACTGACAGTGACAAGCAGGTGTATAATTTGATGGTTTTACATTATGCTTTTTATGATCTTATCTTAACACAAGCCCTAAAGACAGATTCTCATCGTATTAAAACACAGGAAGATGAGTTTCCTGCCAATTTTCACTGCGCAAGTCGCAGCAGACACCAGGCCCTGCAGCCTCGCCCCTCAGTGGTTTTCGAACCATGTATCCGTCAGTGTGTATTGGCAATATTGCTCAGTGCTAGACCTTCCAAATAATAATGTAAAACATTTGCACTTCAATCACAACTGAGGAGGAGGAGGAGGAAGGAGGAGGAAGGAGAGAGCAGTGACAGTGGGCTGAACGTAATGGCACCGTCGGGCCTCGTGGCTCTAAGCCTGCTTTATTGAATGCTCTGTTGTTTTTATGAAGGCCAGGCTAAGACGGGGGGCCAACAGGTGCCAGTCTCAAGTAGGGGGCGAGCGTTAGGATGTTCCCTTTGACCTCAGAGGGAGAGTGGACAGCTGCACTGTCTCGGTGTGCGGGGGGTGGAGGGGGGGTGAAGATCTGCTGTATGGACAGAGTTCATCAGGTTACAGACACGCTGTTTCCAGGTCAAGGCCATAGACGGTCATACAGATAGATAGATAGATAGATAGATAGATAGATAGATAGATAGATAGATAGATAGATAGATAGATAGATAGATAGATAGATAGAAATTAAGTCTTTCTTCATAGTTTCAAACGACACTGTTAGTTCAGCTGACCTTGTCAGACGGGTCTTTTTTTAACTGTTGACAATGATTGCCTGAGAAAGCTGAGTAATGTACAGTAAATATAAAAAAAAAGGTGCATAAACACGACTCTGGTTGTCTTAACCTCCACTCTGGGCCTTGACTTGGTCAGCCTGGCAGTGAGACAGGAGAAAATAGGGGAACCCAGCACGTTTGTGGATGTGTTTATTAAGGGTCCCGGGGCAACAGCAGAGCAAATTGCTGGCAGCGTGTGCTGTCCGCATCTCTGCTTCTCTCTCTCTCTCATTCTCTTTTCCCTACTTGCCCGACTATGTTCTCTCTCTCTCTCTCTCTCCTTTCAGCTGCAGACAAGGAAAGCCCCTAACCAGTGGGCCAGCGAGTCCGTCAGCCACTCAGCCGGCTCAGTCTGCTCTGCAGAGGGCCCTGCCAATCATCGTCTGCTTCTTCTCATGCCGAGTCTTTTCCATTACATCAGAGCCACGATGTACCTGCCGGGGGTTAAACCAAGTCACGCGTTTGAAGGCTCAAACCATTCCCAATAGTTCACACCGCAACAATTTCATGCTTATCTAAAGCGTCAATAAAGAAAGCAAGTTTCCTGTCGTTTGAGTAACTGTTAGAGTCAAACGACTCCCTCTGACGGGACTGAAACCACACGTGTTAAAGCTGTCAAACGCTCAAACTATCGTCAAACGATTAAGTCTATCAGCTCCACGTGACTTTCTCTTTGTTTCTCAGTGTAGCTGTGTTTAGATGTCTTGTTGTAGGGCGACATGAACGCGCTGCACACAGGAAGTCAGTTCTTTTAAGACAAGTCAGACAGAGGAAACAGTGACAAGTTTCCTCTGGTTTAAGTTAATATCAGCTTACTCTGACACATTTATCAAGGTGAGCTTTAAAAACAAAACAAACTTGTGCTCTTCATGAAGCTGAATAACTTCTAAAGACCTCAGTTTCTGTTTTTATGGATTATATCTTTCTGGTTTACTGCTTTCTTTGCATGTTTTTTTTTGTCTTATTTTGTAGTTTTCCATCTCTGTGGGTTCTGTAAATTGTGTTTCCTGTTTTATTTTGTAATCTTGCTTGTGTCTGTGCTTCATACGTTTTTTTTACTTCCTGTCTTTTTCCTTAATTGACCGGATGTGATTCACCTGTGTAGAATGAGTTCCACCTGTGTGTGTGTGTGTGTGTGTAGAAAGTCTCTGTGCTCCCCTCCCTCTTGTTGGTTTGTCTGCTCAGTTTTGGTCACGTCTTCTGGTCCCTCGTCGTCCTCCCCCCCAAGTTTCAAGGTATTTGCCATTTTCTGGTTTTGGTTTAACCGTATTCTGCTGCCTTTGTGTCACATTATCTCTGAATCCCCGGCAGAACCAAGTACACAGTGAAGTAGACTTTTTGTGAACTGTTGTGTGTGTCCCTCTTAATGTCCACACACACACAGGAAGTGTGGGTCCGTTTTTTTACAGAGGGTTTGTCTGTGATAATGTCATAATATACTTTTAAACACTGCCTCTTTTAAAAGTAATCACCATAATATCAGGATTCTTCAATATGAATCTGACGGTCCTGCGAATATTTCAAAATAAAAGCAGGATTTGGGTATTTGAAATGGCATAGTAGTAGTTTTATTTTGGAATCAAGAAGATAATGTGTTTGTATCATAATGTGTCAGTTAAAGATGTTGAATCTTTAGAGAAGAATAATTTTCTGTCTGTTTTTGCTGAGAAATTCGGAGAAATTTGCTGACAATTCACTAGTTTTGGCTGTTTATTGCGTTTATGTGGTAACTGCTCTGCGTTTCCTCAATCTCTGGTGCCGTAAAGGTTAGAAAAGATGCACCTGATGAAATCCACATGCTCTACCATAATGTGGCAACTATTTATCATAACAGACTCGAGTACGCATAAGACGGTGTCTCACGCCAGATCCAGACTACACTGGATGAGGATGTACAATAATAGCCGGCAACCTAAATGTTACACTCTGTACACACACACTTTAAAAATGGCTATAATGTAAGTTTTACCTTTCAAAGTTTTCTGAATTTAACCTTAGACTCGGAGGCCACACGTGTATTCCTAAGCGAGGGGAGAATATCGCCGATTTCTTACGCTGCTTTTTTTTCCAAAGACGTGTCGTGAAATTCGTGCGTCTGCAGCTGTCACTGCTGTGTCAACAAGGTTATGTGCGATAACATCTTGATTTTACCAAGAGACCGGAGGGCTCAGTTCCACATCTTGGCATTTGCACTGTCATGCGGCCAATCTCAACAGAAGCACGGAGGGAAATTTGCAGAATGAAAAAGCGAGTCTTTGAACAGAGGCGTTCCTGTTTGACTGTCGTGGTTAAAGCTCAGTAAAGATGGATACATTACAGTTAAGAGCAGAAACAGAAAAGACTGAACACGGCTCGGGTTCTGATAGCACTTTCCATTATCAGCAAAAATCCTCCTGTTAAACACCGGCGCTGACAACTTTCTTGTTGAGCGTTTCACCACTTGAGTCGAGTTTGCTGAGATTCTTATCAACTCAAACACAAATCCTGAAGAGAAAAAGTTGTCTTCTGATAGTCTCACACTGTCTCGTGTGTTCTGTCTGTATTTGTGAACAGACAGAGGGATCCATATATTCCTTTAAAGGCTGTTTTGGCTTAAATGAGCCTTAACTGTGCTTGTAAAAATATTTTTGGATTGTTTTGATGATGTAAGTCTGGTGTAGCAGCCCTGTTAGTGTTAGCTGGTTCAACTATGGTGGAAAAACTTAAAAGATGATTGCTTTGGCTGCTGGATTTCTGCTTGACAAAGCCCACATGTCTTTAGTATTCATTTTTACAATATGAACTTGTTATTTAAAAAGCAGATACTGGTGTCGTACAGTATGTGTGTGTGTCATTTTCTATGCTAATGATTTGATTTTCAAAGGAAATTGGCAAAAGAAAACTACTGTCAAACGATTCAAATATTTAATCGCGATTAATCGCATTAATGTGTGTGTGTGTGTGTGTGTGTGTGTCTGAGTGTGTTCTTGTACTTGCGGCATACTGAGCACCAGTGAGAGTTTTTAACCAACAAAGTGAGGTAATTTTTACAAAGTAAGGACATTTTGACCGGTCCTCACTTTGTTTTCATTCAAATCACTTCCTTCGGTTGTAAACATGCTATATATGCTCTGTTTTTAAGGTCCTCAATTTGGTACAAAAACCCGTTTTCCAGCCCGTGTGTTTTGTTTCACACACGTTTTGCTCTGGGGCTCCACCTGCAGACATTGTATGGTATTGCACCCAAATATAAAGTAAATATTTGTAATTGTGTTGATTTATAAAGTGGAAATGCTGGTCCTCAGTATGCAGCAAGTACAAGAATGTGTGTGTGTTGTAGGAGGTTCGAGACGTTAGCGTGTGACGTCAGAGAGGTACGTAGGTGAAGCAGGAAGTAATGTGTTCCGTTTGTTTATATTAGCGAGCCGCAGGTGAATATCTCCGTCACTCTGCATATTTTCAGTTCTTCCTCTTATTGTAAGAGCCGCACAATAATAACAGAGGCTGTGGTGTATCAGCTATCAGTTTAACGCATTTATTAACGTGCCACACGGTTGGTGTATGAGTTCGCACTCTTGCCTTTGCAGCTAGAACACCTGGGGTTTGGGCCCCAGTTGGAACAAGGGCCTTTCTGCAAGGAGTTTGCATGTTCTCCCCATGTGTGAGAGGGTTTTCTCCAGGTTCTCCAGTTTCCTCCCACAGTCCAAAAACATGCAATATATGGGATTAGGTAAATTGGTTGTTTGTCTCTATACGTGTCCCTGTGATGGACTGGCCAACTGTCCACCTATCGCCCTGTGTCAGCTAGGATTGGCACAGAACCCTCACAAACCCTCATGAAGAGGATAAAGTGATAGAAAATGTATGGATGGATTTCTGAACATCATCCTTTTATTGATATGCCAACCTTTCCACTTCCACCAAAATGTATCCAATGTTTTTCCATATACACTTTTTTAAGATGCATGTGCAGAAAAACCGACCTACTCTCTGCAGCCGGTGTGTTTGTTCTGGGAAACCATTGTCCTCTTTGTATGTTAGCTTTGCACCAGCAACTGCAGAGACAACTTGCTTTTCTTGTTTGCGCTATAACATGGTATTTTATTTGCACAGTGTATGTGTGAAGGGTTTAAGGGTTTTAGACATGATCTAAAAACTTTCGATGAACTTCCTTTCCTCTCCTCTGCAGTTTTGTGAAATCAGTCAAATTGACCTTAATAGTTATTACTCCAGTGTGTTGTGTTGCAGCACAAACAGTACTTAAAATGTCGCCACATGTCGTTTTTTTTTTTTTTTAATATGTGTGCACCATGGAATGTAAAATATCTTCACATTGTCACAACCACACATTCCAAGAGACAACCCTGAAGACGTGACCACGCTGCGGCTCTGTGCCAGGAACAGGTGCAAGGCATGTGGAGCAAATTCCACTAATACGCCGCATCCATCATTCCTTTCAATCGAGATTACTGCAGAAAATGACCGTGATCATATTCAGGACTATAGGTATGCCTATAGGGACTAAATTCAAATAATGCCATTATGAATCGAACAAATGCTGTTTGATAGACAGATAGTCTTTTATATGACTGGATGTAAATGCAATATATAAAAGATCTTATTTAGGACTAATATTAACTGCAAATGTTGTGTTATTTAGGTAAATTAGCCTACATCTGTTTCTCTAAAAAAAACAAAGGAAGCATTTATAAAGCAGATGAAGATATTGCTTGAAGAGAAAATACTGATTTCTATGGATTTAAACATTAGTGTTGTCATTTGTATTTATTTAAAAGTATAAATGTTGCATATTACCTAGCTGCTTTGTTCAGCTTAACAAATCTCCTCAGACCTCAAAGGTTAAATAACTATATTGGATAACTCTTAACCCAGTCGCCTTCAGCCAACTACAGAAGTTGCATGTTAACTCTTTAAGTCAGGCATAATATGAATATGAGATGGTTGTGATTCGTTGCTGAGGTTTTCAGAGCCTGAATGAGGATTAAATGACTCTCCCATGCAACACAACACTTTTTTTAATCAAATTTCATACATACAGGGACACAAAAATTTGACTGGTGTCACCATGAATTTCTTTGTACTGCAAAGTTGTGTGCTGTGTGCATATAGGTGTGCAGAACTGTGGACACCTGAGCACTTTACTTAATGTATGCAGTGACATATTAGCGCAAACTTAAAGTTTACATTGTCAATAAATATCTGTCATCATTCAGCCACCAGTGATGAAAGTGATATAATGAGGCGACGGAGGAATGCTTAGACAAACTGAAGCACTTCAAAGAGCTGAGACCACATTTGAGAGAGCAGAGCAGACCTTAAACAATTCCTTTATTGTCAACATTTGTTGTGTACAACGATGACTCCCCCCCTGAGTGTGTCTGGATGGTGACAGTTGGGGCGCGTGACACGTGGCTGTTTGATTAGCATTAAAAAGGCGCTCACTGTAAAAAAGATTCAACACAGGCGATCAAACCACTGGTGTCATAGTCTGCTTTTTGTTTTGAGGAAACAAAGGGCAGGCTCTTCTGTTTAATGTCTCGCAGAACAAAACGTCAGCCCGTTTCCTGACATATCACGACAGAAAGAGTGCAAAATAAAATACACCTGATAGAACATGGAATAACACGGAACAAAATGTCCTTAAAGGTGCATTATGTAATCAATCTAAAGCAATTGTCCATAAAATCCTCCTAATATGTCACAGAGACTCAGGAATAATGTTCATATAACAAACTGAACTCAAACAACAACAGTACAGAAAAATATTTGCATTAAAATCAATATTTTGCAGACTGCAAATCATGTTTTTGGCATGTGGCGCCACCTACCGCCATCTACCAATCATTGCAGTCAGTAGAGTCTCAGCTGCCGAGCAACCACGGGTTGCCAGTTACGTCAGAAAACGAAACCTAAAAGACCTTGGTATTTTGAATTTGAATGTAGTAACCAGTTTTGGCCACATTCTTACATATGGCACCTTTAAAGTAATGCAATAGTAAAAAAAAAAATAGGGGATCATACAACAAGAAGCCGTGTCATGGACTGGCGACCTGTCCGTGGCGTACCCCTCATTTTGCCCTATGGGATTGGCACCAGCACCCCCCAAAACACTCTTGTGGAGGTTAAAGTGGTAGCAAATTAATGGATGAATAACAAGAAAACTTACAATAATACAGCATAAAGCATAATGGATGACATCGATGCAAGAATTATTGTGGTGACACCAGTTAGGTAAAGCAATGCAATACACATTTTCAGTACTTTAGTGCATTTTTCTCAACAAAAACACATCCAATAAATAGGGGAAACATGGATGTGGCTTTAAATGAATGTTTTCTTTTACATATTTAACAATAGCTCAAACCTGACTTTCTTAAAGCTGGAGTGGAACCAACATTTTACCGGTAAAAACCTGTGTTTGTCCTACTATTTCATGTCAAGAAAAGTCTGCTTTTTATCCAAGACATGTTTGAGCATGACAAACACGACAGTTAGCTGTCTAGAGTGTGATAGTACGTGACTATAGTACTGTTTGTGAGAGATTATGGTAGTAAATGTACCCAACTATAGTACTGTTTGTGAGACAGTATGATAGTAAATGTATGTGACTATAGTACTGTTTGTGAGAGAGTATGATAGTAAATGTACGTGACTATAGTACTGTTTGTGAGAGACTATGATGTAACGTGAGCGCAAGACTGAATCATTTCTCAAACGGCCTCTCATATATTTTGTCAAATCTTACAGGCAACAAATTCACTTGGAAACTATTTTGTGTTCCCTTAAATCAAGCACATTTCCCCACGGCAATATGGATCAACAGTAACTTCTTATTAATTTAATCTAGTGGTTAGTATTTATACACATAAATCCATCTGTCTTTTACAGTAGAACATTCTCCATATATTTGAAACTGTGCGGGTGATTGTCTGCTGGTTGAGGCCTTGGCTTTGTGTTAGAGTAACTTCATATTGCTCCTGCTGTGCTGGCAAAGTGTATATGGGTATGATAGATGATTGAAAATGGTGATGTATATGATGTGTGATGTATATTAATGGCAAATACTGTGGTGTAAAGCAGCTTTGAGTGGTCATTAAGAATTAGAAAAGTGCATTAGAGAACATTTACAATCTCATGAGCCAACAAACCATACGGTCTTTGTTCCCTGCGACTTAATCTTCCAATGTAATGCTTGCTGGGTTCATCAGATATCGACAAAACCACTATCTGACTGAAGTTGAGAGGGAAGTTCTAGGCTCGTTTTACTTTTAAATGGACGATTGTACTTTGGCAGAAAACAAGAGCATTTAACGAGCAGTTGAATCAGCCGAACACAAACATGAAAGGGTTACACATTCCACTCGCCCCCCTGTGATGCATCTGAGAAGACGTCTAGTTCACAAACTGGACTTCCCGGATCGTATTGCATCATCTCACCAGTGTCTAAAGTTACGCGCCATGACCGATGCCGCTCTTTGCTTTTGTTTTATTGCAGGGCTCATTTTAGTCCGAATGAACGCTTTAACTGGATTACAAATCTACAAATATACAGCTATGGTAATCCCCGATGGCTCTACTCGACCTGACTCCAGCTGCCGGTGATACCAGCTCCTGTAAACACTCGCTGACCTCCACATGTCTCCAAAATGCAGCATGCACTTTGAAGAAGCTTATACGCTGAAAATACTGCTTTGGATTTTGGAGCTCTCCATATACGTGCTGAAGTGACATAACACCAGAGCTTAGCACCGCTGACCACATTCTTCTCACTTTAGATACTGCAAAATCAACCGAAACGTGGACAGATATTCTTCAAAAGAAAAAATGACATCCTGTGTAACAAGTCCAGATTACAATTTTAGTCGCAGCTGACAAAAATGATCCACCGCGTTTGTACGCGGAATCGTGTAAAAATTTCAAGACCTTGATTCATTCGTCAATCTTTTCCGTCCGTCTCACCGTCTCCTAAGCCTGAGGTGTGCTGTGGCATGCATGGTGTGAGAAATCAGGGCCTGGCGATCTGCCAAGGCAGTCGTCAAACAAAGAAGTGATGCACTGCCCTCTAGGCTTTTCCTGCCCGTCTTTAAACTTGACTAGTATGAAAGCTTTGCACCCAGGAAAGATTAAATGTCTTTAAAAACCCTCTTCTGTCTCTGCCAACTGACACAAAAACACCACGCAGGCAGGGGTGGTGGCGGGTATGTGAGTGATGGGGGGTGGAGGGGGAGGGGGGATTCCTTGATAATAAAACGCTTTGTAAGAAATGCAGATATGGAGCCAAGCGCCGCTCTCTATAGGGGCACCAAGTCCTCTGCCTCTGAATTTTAAAACGGAGAACGTTATTTTATAGGGGTGACAAATTGCAGGTATCTCCTGTGGCTTTTGAGTGAGCATTTCAGGGCAACGTGCCAAACTGCTGAGAGCCAGAGCCAGAGCTTTGACTGACTGCTGCACCTGACTGTGCACAATCCCCCGTGATCATCTGCCATCACCAATGGTCGATGACTGCATAATGTGCAGAGCGTCCCGCCCCACTTGGCACTCTCAACCAATGTACGGCAACTCTCTCAAAGAGAAGGCCCAATCATCCGTGTTCCTTCCTTTTCTAAGCCTACCTTAATGAGATGATGAATGATGTGGTATCTCCCAGCAGGATGGCCACACACACAAACCCTACTACCTTGGATTTGTAGGTCATATTTCTCTGATGTTATACTTCTGTTTATCTATAGTCTGTGGCCAACTCTGTCTCAAGTGTTGCTTAATGTCACAGGGAGTTCCCTCTCTGGATTACAGTTGTTGGAGACTCTGCAGCTGGTAAAACTTTGAATTTGATCACTGAGACAAATTTCTGATACTCTGATCTTCTTTTGGGATATTAAACTTATCTCCAAAGCCAACAAAATAGTCTGTCTGGCACATGTGAAGGACAGAAACGAAGCTCATTGGCTTAGGGACGATGAAACCAGAGGAGAGTTTCTTACTTTGTAACCTATGAGAAAAAGAAGAGTTGGATCAGTTATTACGGGAACTATCTGGGCAAAGACGAGCTCTTGTTTTTGTATTCTTCCTCTCTCTCTCTCTCTCTGCAAATCATATTATTCAAGAGGTGCATTAAACATGGAGACATTTAAGCACAGTTTGACTTATCCTGCCCATTAAGAATCATTCCTTCTTTACTTTAATACAGTAAGTCACAGATCTTGCTCTCTGCCCGTGTCAAAAATGACACAGCCATTGCATTTCTGTCTCAAATGAAACGTCATGCAGCATGTATGAGGTCCACTCAACAGACCTTACATGTCAGTGTCAACTTAATAGTGACGGGGTGTACCACACAGCCTGTAAAAACACTCGTATAAAGTCTTTTGTGGCTCTGGAGGAGCTTTGTAATCTCGTATTGGTTTTTCTTGGCATTCTTCTCCGCGATGCTTGCGGCACAGCTGTATGGTCGGCAGTGCCGGCCGTCCGGTGGTTCACCACTCCAGCGCAGACTGGAATATCTTGGCGAGATTGGACAGACGATTGTATAGACCCTTCGCTCTTCTTCTGCAGTCGGGTGACTGCGGTAAAGGTGCTAATTTTAGACAGACGCAGCGGGCCAAACAGCTCTGCAGGCTGAGTTGAGTTCATGTTTTTTCTGTGTCACAGTAGCCAAGAGTGAAAGTATTTAAAGATATTTTTGAACTTGCAAAAAAATACTTAGGATTTAAGAATTTAAGTATATTCTCCAACAGCTTTAATTGCTATGGATTAATGCAATCAACCACATTCACTTAACCGGGCGCCCTGGGCAAATGATATTTTTCTATTACAATTATACTGTCTAATCCAACATTGTTTAGTTGCTTGTTGGTTACTGGTTTGACTCGAGATTAGACTAAACCGAAAATCAACACCTACACCTGTAAATCTGTAGCCTTCCTGTGTGGAGTTTACATTGAGTACTCCAGCTTCCTCCCGCATTCAACATGCAGTACATACAAGTGACTCGGCCTCAGCTGCAAGAGAGATTCTAATCTCAAAGTGACTTCCTTGTTAAAAAGATAAGATGCTAAGCTGATAGTAAACACTGTAAGAAGTTTCACCTTATTAAAGGAGTCATATTATACCCTATTTCTCCAAGTTAACCTAGTTCCCTGGTGTCCTCATGAACATGTCTGTGACATGCTTTGGTCAAAATACCTTAAGGATGAAGCACCACAGCAGTTCAATCACCTGCCAAAACAGCCCTGTTCAGAACGCTCGCTTTTGAGTGCCTGTCTCTTTAAATGCAAATGAGACACAGGAAACCAGGTCAGCGGTTAGCATTTGGAAAAGCGATCGTTTGCCGACTCTAGCCGGCACATTGCCGTCATATATAAAATGTATCCACTGGACACGTAAATCCTCTGACGCTGGAAGTTTGTGTGGAACTCTGTGCTGCACTGTGCAGCCAACAATAGAACATTTTCGCTGACTTTCCCTCTTCTGGATACTCTTGCCCTCGTCTGCACTCTCACGTTTTTTTCAGGACAAAGTGGAGCTCCGCCAAACAACAATTCCAGGAATGTCTCATTGTGACGTAGCAATGAGTGCGGAAGTCAACATTGCGCGTTTTATCTCCTGTACTTAGACTGAGGCGGACCACAGAAGCATGAATGAGTCATCTTTTTTCACACTTTGCAGACTCATTGGGCCTCCAGAGTCCCAAATATAAGTATTTAAATGATTAAAAAGTTGATTTTGCATAATATGTCTTAACATGAGGATGTTGGCAAAAATACAAAGGAGACTCGGAGTCAGTCAGAGTGGCTGTAATCTGCCTCTGGTTAATGCCTTGTGTTTATACAAATGAAATGAATTCAAGATGACTTCAAAAAGTATGGGGTAAAAAGCTGTTTAAACTGACATGACTTGAAACATCTATGACTTCCAGTGGCAAATTCTAATTATTTTCCGTCTGTCTGTCTGTCTGTGCTCGGTGATGTGATGTCTTCCATTTAGATCCAACCCACTGCTGGTTGAGACTTGCCGCCGTAACCGGAGAATGATTTTTGATTTATGTTCACCATCGCTGCTCCTGCGCCGTCACCGTCGGACATGTAGAGCGCACGCACTCTCGAACGAGAGCAACGCTGTTGCTTTCTAAGCTGAAAACCATGCGCGCACGCACTCTGCTGCATGATGTACATGAGTGATATCTTGAGCCCAGCTGTGTGTAACGCATAAACCATAGATCTTCCGTCTGACTTGCATGTTAATTGCCTGTGGGGCTTCTTCTTCTTCTTCACGCAAGTTCTCCTGACGAGACCACCCATGGTGAGGAGAGGGTGCATTCGTCTCAATTTCGATAAAGCTTGTCATTATCTGCTTCCCTGTGATGTGCCACTACACCACGAAAAAGATAAAATGCTACGATAAGTCATCTCCAAAGAGAATGTGATTGATGTTGCGAAATTTGGGGATGCCCACTCGCGTGTTTTGAAAGGTGTGATTGTGCATTAGTAAGAGTTTGTTCCTTTTGTCTCCCTGCGCTTAACATTAGGACCTCTCCTCTGCTCAGTCCGGCCCTGCAGGTTTTGCAGGCTCAGGGAGGATTTGGGGGGTAACGCATGATTGGAAGTAGGTGGTGCTTGATGCTGGAAAAGCTGCTTCTGAGTGTGAGCAGACTTCCCTCCTCCTCCAACCAAATCCTCTTTGGCCACAGGCTCTCCCCCGTGCCAAGGCCTGCTGAGCGGGGTCTGAGCTAAACCAACAACTGGGCTGTTTGATGAAAGGGGACGAGCAGTTGGGGGGGGGTGGGGGGGCACACCGTGAACCCAGGGTCATCCCACAGTCCTGATGACTCCATCCCCCGTTCCCCTTTCACTGGCACATTGTGTATATACCACTAATGCATAAACCTCACCACAGGCTGCCAAGGTTCTTTTAACTTTGCTGAGCAAAACTGAGCAGACATTTGTGACCTGGGCACTGGGTTGGCACACTTGGAAGATGAGGTCAATTTAGTTGTTAAAGCTCACATAGAGTGGTCCTGTTGCACATATATGTTAGTTATGGAGGTCTACTTACATACATTAACTTGTTTTTATGCTCAAAAACCTCCTAGTTGCTGTAAACGAGCCGATAGAAATCCTCTTTTCTGACGTTGTTTCCCAGCCGCGAGATTTGAGACTCAACTCTCACACCCAGAAGACAGAGTCTTGTGATTGGCCAGTACCCGGAAGTGACATATTCAGCACACCGGCTCTCAGAAGCACAGCTCCCCCCTCTGGAACGGTGGATGCACTGCTCCTCATTATCAAAACATTGTTTTAGCAATGTTTAAAAATAGCTTCTTCACGACTCCCCGCCGCAGTCCCTTTGACGACCTTTGACCCGGAGTCAGAAGACACTGTCGCTCGTGAAACACCTCCACAACGGACGTTATTCTTCTTCTGCGGTTCAATGTACGCAACCGGATGTGCCCGGGCTAGTGCCCGGAGCAGGAGGATCTGCTGCTCTGGAGAACCGATGTTTACGTAACCGGACCGGGTTTTTTCAGAGATCTCACTGAGCCCGAGATTACAATAAAACACAGCGTTCTCAGCAGTGGCTGAAATGTTTGTTTAGAACCTTCAGGGCTTCATAAACAAGGTAATGACGCAGATACACACTAAAAAACAGCGTTAATTGGAATTTCCGGTCTAGGTCCACTTTAAGGACCTTCCATTGTAGGAGGCTAAGTTCTCTGACTGTGATAGAAGATAAGCCCTCAAACCCTTTATGTTGAAATCTCGTTTGTCTAGTTTTTCATTTTTGATGTTATGTCGAAAGCTAAGACGGATGTGAGCTCCTGGGAGCTTTGACCCAGAACTTGACTGTCAACTGTGAAACTCTGGGTGGGGTTAGGCAATGGGAAGCTTTTTGTCTTGCAGATACAGTAATGACATGAATGCGTTTGCGCTCCCTGCAGACGGCGTACGTTTCTCTCTGTGTGGATTAATGTTCTTTTTGTTACTGCAAAGATACAACGGGGCCTGCCAAATTAACGGCTCATCATATTGCACTGAAGCAGTGGGAGTTGAAAAAGAAAAGGCATAAGAAAATGTAAAGTGACCACCCAAGGTTAAGAACATAGCTGCAGGGAACGACGCCGCTTGTGAGCGAGAGAGATCTCGGCTCCTGACATGTCCCTGCAGCAGGCTGGAGCACTTCCTGATAGATAAGACAAAGTATTCTTGCAATTCCACGTAAAAAGAAATAAATCACAAAGAAAAACTGTTTTTTAAGCTGCACCATGCATTGTTCAGGGATCACATTTTACTGCCCGTGATTCCAATGAAAGCAGCAGAAACAAACACAGCCTTGTACTGGGACATGCTATTTGTTTTCCTTCAAGCACACCACATTTTGCAGCGCTCCACAGGATGTGAGGCGTGACAGAATATACATATGATTTTATTTCTCTGATCACAGGCTCATTTCTCCTCCCCCCTCTTGTTTTTTTGCATATGGAGCTCATCAAAGATGAACGACTTGTTAATGCTAGAACTGCTCAGCTGGAAAGTTGTTTTCGAGTGCTCGGCCGTTGCAGAAACACAATGTAATGAAACACCAGCCTGTGATGCTCCTTTGAGCCTCACAGCTTTTTCCCTCCTCCCTCCTCCTCCTCCTCCACAAAGAAGGCAAGCTTTAAAAAGCTTTTGCTTGTGGAGCAGAGCACAGTAAAGCTTCTTCGTCTGTGTCGCTGTGGCTGAGATAAAGATCAGGAGGCGTGATTGTACTGTCAGCTTTGTGGCGTTCGCTTGCAGGGCGACCTACTGGCCCTCGAGTCAGCCTGAGCACACAGAGTGAATGTCTCAGTTTGCTCCCAGACATGTTTTAACACTTGAAACTCTCTGGGGTTGTATCATGGTGGTCTACATTTAGCCTCTGGAGACCACTGTGCTTATGTGTAATGGTCAACTGAGACACATTGTCCTTGGACAGAGGTCTTCACGTTCACTGTTCTCTCAGCAGCTGCTCCATCGAAAACCTTTTCGGTGGATTTGCGAGCCATGAAACATCAGCAGAGGAGAGCGTGTTGGCATGAGAATATGGTTATTGTAGGAATGCTGGTGTTGTGGAAAGTGCAACGGAGAGTAAAACACTAAGCACGTGTGCAGCTGCTGCTGCTGGTGCAAGCGCCACTGAAGTCGTGTTGCTGATGTGGAAGCTGCAGCCTTGTGACATTTTGGATGTTTGTGCATAACTGACAAGGGAATTAGTGTCACACACATACCACGTGCAAGGAACGGTGTATTATTATTAGTGCTGTCAAACGCAATCGCAATTAATCGCTGATTTTTATCCATTTTAAATGTCCGTTGATTTCTTTTTGTAACATTATTTTCGCCCTTTTTTTTAATTTATAATACTCTTATCAACATAGAAAAGTGGATTGGCTTGCTTTGTGTAAATGTTATTTGCATATTTTGGCATATACTGTAGTGTAGGGCTAAACAATGAATCGAAATGTATCTAAATTTCAATACAGCTTACTGCAATATTAAGACGCAATATTTACAATATAATATTTGTTCAAGCCTAAATCTAATTTTAGATGAATTATTATTATTCTACAGACTGAACCACCCTGGCAGACTTATCTATGTTACAGGCTAAACCTGGTGTGTGTGTGTGTGTGTGTGTGTGTGTGTGTGTGTGTGTGTGTGTGTGTGTGTGTGTGTGTGTGTGTGTGTGTGTGTGTGTGTGTGTGTGTGTGTGTGTGTGTGTGTGTGTGTGTGTGTGTGTGTGTGTGTGTGTGTGTGTGTGTGTGTGTGTGTGTGTGTGTGTGTGTGTGTGTGTGTGTGTGTGTGTGTGTGTGTGTGTGCTGTATGAGGTACGACGTTCGCGTACTGTGACGTCAGAGAGGTACGTACTTGAAGCAGGAAGTAATGTGTTCCATGTGTTCATATTAGCGAGCTACAGGTGAATATCTCCGTCACTCTGCATATTTTCAGTTCTTCTTACGCGTTAATTAACGTGTTTAACTGACAGCACTAATTATTATATTGTCACATTGAGTGGTGAATTCTCTAAGGCAGCAAGGGAGGCTTCCTCTAAAATGTTGTCCCATATGTACTGTGTTGTATATGCGCGATTAGAACTCGACACGTGATTTTTGTATTCCCATAGCAGCCTCTGCATTAAAACCACTTTTTTTTCACTGTGGTGAGTTCGACAGTGATTGGCCAAATGTGGAAAAAAACATCATGTCCACGGAAGCTCAGCTTCAACGACAGTGACTGGGTAGGATGGGTGAAAGACGCTGGGCTTCTGCATGATGACTGGAGGAACCGTCTGACGTACACGACAGTGGAGCCTTTTCGCACTGCAAACCCCAAAACACCAGCAAATAAGAAAACGCCAGCAAATAAGAAAACGACAGCAAATAACAAAACGTCAGCAAGTAAGAAAACTGAAGTGCTCCGGGTCTGTGGGGGGCGCTGTCGTGCAGGTCTTCGACAAACCTGTTGACTCGCAGTGTTGGGCCAAAACTTCTTTTTTTTAATAAACTTTATTTAAACTTTTCCAGTACACATATACAAAATACCTCAAAGAGAATATAACATTGCATCTGGTCATTTAGAAAGGATACCTCGATGTTTCCTTGCCTTTATAGCCTTGTTGTGATTGATTTGTTTTCACTGTTGTATTTATTCTCAACAAAGCCTTATAGATTTTATTTATTTTATTTTAGTTTTGATAAATAGATTGACGAGATGCAATTTTTATATTCCCTTTGAGGTATTTTATACATGTGTACTGGAAAGTTTGAATAAAGTTAAAAAAAAAAAAAGTTTTGGCCTGCACGACAGCGCCCCCACAGACCCGGAGCACTTCTGTTTTGTTACTTGCTGGTGTTTTGTTATTTGCTGTCGTTTTGTTATTTGCTGGTGTTTTGTTAGTTGCTGGTGTTTTGGGGTTTGCAGTGCGTTTGCCCCCGTCGGCCACCGTACCATATACTATATATACACTATTTTAGCATTTGAACTTTGCATAATTATCATGTTTCCTTGTTCGTTGCTCATTTGCAGAATATATATATATATAGAAATAACTGGGCCTGAAACGAGTTTCCCCTGTTTCAAAGGGGAACTGCCACTGTGTATATTATATAGTGTATAAGGTGAGATGTGCACACCTTAAAAACCTACAAACATAAAGTTAACCACACTTAATTGTAATTGCCGCTGCAAACAGTTGTTTGTTGTGGATTCACACAAAGTGCGTCAGAGAAGCTCACAGACAAAAGGCACTGACAGTGTCGTAGCAGTGGCGGCTCAGACTGCCATAGTTCATGATGTTTGTCAAACAGAATTATCTCATTAATTATTTGATGTATTGTCACAAACACAGTGACATAATATCCCCCTAAAGCAAATTGGCCCGTGTAGCCTGGGAGAACAAGTGCCCACGCTGAAGGCATTTGCACGCAGATGTGGTTTATGTGTGTGAAGGATTAACTCACTCTGTTACATTTTTCATGTTCACATTTTTAATGTGAGTTTTTTTACTTAAGAGAACGAACTTGATAAGCAAACGTGCACAGCTGGGACTTTCCTCAAACCTTCAAACTGCCTGACAGACATGTGTCCTGATGTAGAGATATGGTACAGTCTAATTTCTTAATCCAAACAGGACTCCTCTCTTCTTTGCTGACTGTTACCAGGTATTTATTTTATTATCAAAACGACCTCATCATAATTATCAGATTCTCACTCCACGAGTTTATTCCTGTGATGCAATTTTTTTCCTCCTGGTCTTTATAATTTATTTGCTCAATTGTGTCACCCTGTGTTAATAGAGAGGGTGTGTCCAAAAAAATATTACCCTTTAATTATTTGCAATTATTTGCTGGGGTTTTTTTGTTGGTGTTTTTTTTTCCACACCATTGCACTTGATGTGTAGAGGCCTTAAGGCTACATTTGTCTGCAGTGTTTGCTCGTTCCACTTCAACCTGTGACCCTGTCTCTATCTCGCTCCCTTTCACACTATTTATAATATCAAATATTTAATATATATTATTATTAGTATTAATAGTATTATTATAATATATTATATATATTTATAATTATTAATCGTTTCAGCTCTATATGACGGCAATGTGCCCGCTAGAGTCGGCAAATGATGGCTTTTCCAAATGCTAACTTCCGTTAGCTGCCGGAGCCACAGTGACGCTGTCGTAGTTTAGTCTACTGTCTCATTTGCATTTAAAGAGACAGGCACTCAAAACTACTATGTTAACTTGTAGAAATAGGGTATAATATGTGTATTTTAATATACTATATTTCCAGCGATCCTGCCTACTGCAGCTTTTTTTAAATAATTTAAATAAAATCACTTTAATGGCGCCTTAACTTCATCTAGTAGTGCCGTCCCCTGTCAGTTTGTAGTAAAGATGGCAGCCATGCAAGTAATGCACTGAACATTATCACAGTCTTAATGTTTGTTGGAGTAGAAAATGAATTAAAATGGAAGCGCATATGAACGATTAGATTCCTTCATTGTGTACGCACACTGCACAGCCAAGGGTTTTTGTTGGGAATAGACACAAAAATACACACATACAAATCCCTGCACACACCAGTCTGTGCGCATTTATAACGCACAAACCCAATGACCATGTATTGTGCTAATGCGTCCAATTTGGAACGATCCGCAAGAACCGTGTGTTGTAAAGAAATGTTTATGAGTGTTGAAAAGTTTCTTGGGGAGACTCGGGGGGGGGGGGGGGTTGGCTGTGCGTTTTGCCAGTTTAAACACATTACTGTTACTCTGTGCATGCTGGGCTTCCCTTGAGATCCCTGCAGGTTTTATTCAAACATATTACGTGTACAGAGAGAGACACACACTGACATCATTATGATACAATCTCTCTCAGGGGAAATTGCATTCACTCGTCACTCTAATGCACAAACACTGATCCTCTGACACTGGTAGCACTTCTCTGCTGCTTTCTTGAACAGTGAAGACTGGATGGTTTTGCCCGAAGGCAGCCAAATGGTTTCCTGGTTGAGTTTCTCCCTCGCTGTCTCCTAATGCTCATTTGATATTTGGAGGCTGACTCATGACACCCACACTCATTCATGTTCATTCACAACATCATGATCGTGCGTGTATATGTATATATCACCTGTTTTTGGGAGACTGACAGCTTCTAGCAGCAAAGGTGTAATTAATCAGAACAAAGCCCGTGCTATGCTTTGTGACAGCTGTGATAGATTGGGGAAGTTGCTCAAGCCGACTGGGTTTGTCAGGTTAAAGTTATGCCTGTCTTTTGGAATGCGTGAAAAGAGCCAGTTACAGAGCGACTGTACCTGAGTGATGGATAACCTGGCTGTTAATGGCTATTTGTCGTCTGATCTGGAATGTGTCAGCCCGAAGCACAGTGGTTATCTACGCGTTGTATTTGTCTTGTCTGGAGACTTGTGTGTGTGGGTGTGTGTGTTGTCAAATGAGGAGAAAAAAGCAGCTCCGTCACTGAGTTGCGGTGTTGTGATGATGATGATGCTGCTGCTGCTCCCACCTACTTTTTCCATTGCATGACTATTAATGAATCTGACCAAGCGAGAGTTATGCAATTGTGCAGTTGAGGCTTGGCCGTGCGCTCCAGACTCATTTGTCAAACTCGCTGTGATTGTGCAGAGATTATGCTGCAATGTACAACAATAACAAGTTAAGATGTAAACACACACGTCTTGTACACTTGCAAAGAAAATACATTCCCTCACTGTGATCACTTTCTTTTCCTTCTCCTTTGTCCTCAAAGTAATTGTTGTGTAACTGTTTCACATTTTGTTTCCTCATGAACGTTATTAAGGCTTCTTTTTTGATTTACGGTTTTGTTTTTATTACGCGCTGTTGGCTACGCTGTGTTTTTTTTTTAGCACATGGAGATTTGGTGGGATGGTTTCCAGTGAGGAGCGCTGTGGTTTTCTGCCAAAGTTAATAATGAAGCTGAGATATCATCACACCATGTGCTGTCTAAACTGTGACCGTGGCTTTGGGCAGCAGCCAGAGACTTACCTGAGTCTGCCTGTTTGACTCATAATGGTCAGACTTCAGTAAATACACTTTGAAGCGACGAAACTGACATTTGGTGTGCGGATAAAATGTCGTTATACTTCGCCTTGTTATGTTTTGAGCTACATATTTCTGTCAACATCCGTCCGTGAGCAGTAAACAGACAGAATTTGCTAACAATTATTTGTGAATGTAGGTCATCATGGCCCAAGAAAGTAATGAGGGATTTGGATTCCAGATTTTTATCTTTTTTTTTTTTTTTTTTAAAGAAATAAAAACATTTCAAAATGTGCTTAAAGAAAATAATACCCACACATTTATATGCACATGAGGCAAAAGAGGTGTGTTAATTTTCTAAGGACATAATTGGCCAAGAGAACAAAAAGTTCAGCTGTTCACAATATTGCATCATCATATCACACGTATACTTAATAATACTATTTATGATGCAAAATGAATGTATTAATATGGATCAAAAACAGACATTTATTTTAAATTACATAAATAATAGTGTGGACAATTGTAATCAAAATTCGTACCAGGACATGTAATCGATTGATCGATAAAAAAAACACAACAAGTTATTAAACAGTCCACCTGGAGACATGACTCCTGTATTCACCGACTGAGGCCGCGTCCAGACGGAAACGGCACCAAATGTAAAAATGTAAACTTTGCCATATTCAAAAGGTTCCCCAGTAAAATACAGCATCAAAACGCTGTAGTTGCATATGCCAGCACTGTAAGTGGCGCTGTAACGTTACACCAAAAAAACAGAGAAGATAGAAGATGTTTTACATATTAGGTATAATAACAGAAACGGAGACAGAATCAACGGAGCCAGGAAATAATGTCTGTTCGTGTTGTTCCATGTGCAGATTTAGTGACTTTACAGAGCCCCGATGACTTTTATTTATTTATTATTAATATTATTATTATTATTATTTTTAATGCCACTAGCGACAAATCTAGCGACGTTCTGAACCTAAATACTAAGTGATTAAGGTTCCATCTAACTGTAGTTACACATGCACAGAAGCGCAGTGTGAGCGCAGCAGAGTGCACACAGTGACGGATAAGAACGAGCTGATGACAGCGTAATCTGTGTCGGACAATCGTCGATCCGTTTTGTTTACTAAATTAAAAATAGGTTTTGTTTTCTGCTCTCTTTGTTTTATGGTTCAACACAGACGGGTGTTCTAGTAATATCTAGCGTCTTTTCACACTGACTTTAGTCACTTTTCATCGTCAAAAAATCCCCAAACTCGTGACAATGAATGACAGCACAAGAAAGAGAGCTGGTAATATGGCGTGATCGTTTTTCCTAAAGTATTGTATTCACTGTGTGAAATACAGGGGGGTCTGGGGGGGGCACTTCCACACTGGCTTCACTTTCTTGATACCGACTGCATCCATTTTTATATGCAGTCATTTTGTCCATCGTGTGGGCCTCATTGTCAGCATTTAGAATTGTTAATATGTTGATGAGTTTATAAAATGTATTCATTTTATTTATAAATGTATGTATTTATACAGTGTTCCTGGCTCATATGTAGGGCATATTTAATTACCTTACCTTTCTGGTACATGGCTTCACTTCCCCTCCCTTGTTCCACTCGTGAATGGAATAGTAAACACTATCGCTCCGACATGAGCGTGTATTATCTTTAGATGTAGTTGAACAAGCCCGGCCAGGTTTAGCAACAACACATAAAAACCAGAGCCAGCTTTACCAATGGTGTTGCACAGGAGTTAGAGCACAATATTTGATGATCTGATCTGAAGCAGCTGATAATACAGTGATGACTGAACATTTATTTTTGTATAACAAAACGTATTGGAGCACACGGTATTATATCTATGTCATAACTTCTTAATTACTGTGATTATCATTTAAAATCAAATAAATAAATGATGTATAGTTTCTATGTTGATTATGTGAAAATGTTGTTTTCATTTTGCTTAAAGGCGCCATATGTAAGAATGTGGCCAAAAACAGTTACTACACTCAAATTCAAAATACAGAGGTCTCCTGAGTTTTAGTTTTTTCCGCCATTGTAGCTCAGACGTAACTGGCAACCCGTGGTTGCAGCTGAGACTCTACTGACTGCAA